>NC_084622.1:21456375-21531375 GCF_033978795.1 Nerophis ophidion
AGGTTGGCAAGTATGGTGTTGCGGAAGGAGATTTTTACAACAAAGTTCTAAAGCTTAGTGATATATAAGATGTATCAGATTGTAAGCAAGTTTATTTTTTACCCTTCACGTTCATATTTCTCTGTTTGTTGCATTTTTGTTGCGGTTCACTTGATAGTAAAATGTCAATTGAGAGGGGGTGTGATGTTCATATGTTGTCAATATTCAGTGTTTTATCCTTCATAGTTAATATTGTAAATCCCACATTCTTTATTTTCATGTATAGTCTGTCTCATTATATTATTCTGTTTGTAACTTTTATGGACATTATTTATAGCGCAGTCAAGGCGTTGAGAGGATCCGGTTTGGTGGCTGCAGGACTAGGTCTCTGCTTTTTGCAGATGATGTGGTCCTGATGGCTTCACCTGGCCGGTATCTTCAGCTCTCACTGGATCGGTTCGCAGTGTGAAGCGACTGGGATGAGAATCAGCACCTCTAAGTCTGAGTCCATGGTTCTCGCCCGGAAAAGGGCGGAGTGCCATCTGCCCCAAGTGGAGGGGTTCAAGTACCTCGGAGTCTTGTTCACGAGTGAGGGAAGAGTGGATCATGAGGTTGACAGGCGGATCGGTGCAGCGTCTTCAGTAATGCGGACCCTGTATCGATCGGTTGTGGTGAAGAAGGAGCTGAGCCGGAAGGCAAAGCTCTCAGTTTACCGGTCGATGAGCTTTGGATCATGACCGAAAGGACAAGATCACGGGTACAAGCGGCCGTAATGAGTTTCCTCCGCCGGGTGGTGGGACTCTCCCTTAGAGATAGGGTGAGAAGCTCTGTCATCCGGGGGGAACTCAAAGTAAAGCCGCTGCTCCTCCACATGGAGAGGAGACAGATGAGGTGGTTCGGGCATCTGGTCAGGATGCCACCCAAACGCCTCCCGAGGGCACGTTCGACCAGTAGGAGACCACGGGGAAGACCAAGGACACTTTGGGATGAATATGTCTCCCAACTGGCCTGGGAACGCCTCGGGGTCCCCCGGGAAGAGCTGGACGAAGTGGCTGGGGAGAGGGAAGTCTGGGCTTCTCTGCTTAGGCTGCTGACACCGCGACTTGACCTCGGATAAGCGGAAGAAGATGGATGGATGGATTCTGTCTCATTCAGTTAAAAAACTTAAAATTGCATTCCGTTTTTAAGGCGGTCTGTCATCATTTTTTTAGCATTCAATCAGACATTATTATGAGTATTAGTGTTCCTAAAATAGATATACCGTCCCCCAGACACATTTATTTTCTCTAAATTTGCCCCCGGGTCAAAAATAATTACCCAGGCCTAGCATAAAGTCACTACTGCAAATGCAATAAACAACGGGACAGCTAACTGTAAAGAAGCCAGTTTAAATATGAAGCAGACTGAGTGAGTACAATCTTTAAAGTACATCAGGCTATATTAGTGTCTAACGATTGGATTCAGAACTTGTAGTTGCCAATACTATTCAGGGCCAAACTTTTTTTTTTTTTTTTTTAGAGCAATACAATCCCAACAATTCAATGAGTTGAAAATCGATTCAGTAACTTTGTAGAACAAAAAAACAAAATCCAGCAGTGAGACTGTGAAGTAGTTTCTTATATTCCCGCTATTTCTCGTAAGGCAGGGGTGTCCAAACTTTTTCCACAGAGGGCCGAACACGGAAAAATTTAAGCATAACCAATTCAAACCATAACAAAATATATGGATTTTTTTTTTTTTAATCCTTAGGGCTCCTGGGGAGCATAGAGGGTCTCAGTCACTAAAATGTTAGAAATAAGTCAAATTATTATTATTTTCTTTTATTTAATGCTTACAGTAAATCTCGATATCAGGGAATTAGTCACTCAATCAATCAATCGATGTTTATTTATATAGCCCCAAATCACAAATGTCTCAAAGGACTGCACAAATCATTACGACTACAACATCCTCGGAAGAACCCACAAAAGGGCAAGGAAAACTCACAACCAGTGAATACTGTGTAATTATGCGATGAAAAGAGACGACTTTTAGCCGCGCTAATATGTCCCCTCCAACTCGAGACGTCAGCGCACGCGTCATCATTCCGCGACGTTTTCAACAAGAAACTCCGCGGGAAATTTAAAATTGCAATTTAGTAAACTAAAAAGGCCGTATTGGCATGTGTTGCAATGTTAATATTTCATCATTGATATATAAACAATCAGACTGCGTGGTGGGTAGTAGTGGCTCTCAGTAGGCCTTTAACGTGGACCCCGATTTAAACAAGTTGAAAAACTTATTGGGGTGTTACTATTTAGTGGTCAATTGTACGGAATATGTACTTTACTGCGCAATCTACTAATAAAAGTTTCAATCAATCAATCATTCAAAGTCAGCACCTACCTCGTGGTCAATGTGGCCACCTGTAGTTTCCTGGTCGAACATCAAGGAGCTCAGATTAAAACCCATTGCTTCTTTTTTCTCCTTAAAATGGTACTGCGGTAAAAAAAAAAAAAAGGGGGGGGAAGACTTAAATTAGGCCAGGTGTCGGCAACCCAAAATGTTGAAATAGCCATATTGGACCAAATATAAAACAATTACAAGCCATATTACATACAGATAGTGTGTCACGAGATATACATTGAATTAAGAGGACTTAAAGGAAACTAAATGAGCTCAAATATAGCCACAAATAAGGCATAATGTTGCAATATGTACATACAGCTAGCCTAAATAGCATGTTAGCATCGATTAGCTTGCAGTCATGCCGTGACCAAATATGTCTAAATTAGCACTCCACATAAGTCAATAATATCAACAAAACTCACCTTTGTGCATTCATGCACAACGTTAAACGTTCGGTGGACAAAATGAGACAGAAAAAGAAGTGTCATAAAACACGTCCTAGAAAGGAGAAAGTTATACATGTAAACAAACTGCGGTGAGTTCAAGGACCGCCAAAATGAGTAGGACAAAACGGCGCTCGCCATTCTCGAATCAATGAAGCATGTTTAATAGAAACAATGTGCTTTATAACAATTAGGGAGGTTTGTGTCATGTGTGTCTTCCAGCAGAAACTATATTAAAACAAAAAATATATTCAATTTTTTTTACCCTCATTTTTTTCCATTTTTCATACATTTTTTTAAAAAGCTCCAGAGAGCCATTCTGGTGGCGCTAAAGCAGTGGTTCTCAACCCTTTTTCAGTGATGTACCCCCTGTGAACATTTTTTAAATTCAATTACCCCCTAGTCCAGGGGTAGGGAACCTATGGCTTTAGAGCCAGATGTGGCTCTTTTGATGACTGCACCTGGCTCTCAGATAAATCTTAGCTGACATTGCTTAACACGATAAGTAATGAATAATTCTGCTGGTGATCACTGTCAAAAATAACGTCAAAAATATAAAACATTCTCATGCATTTTAATCCATCCATCCGGTTTCTACCGCACCTGTTCAAGAAGTCGCATTAATGGTAAGAAGTATTTTGTTTATTGTTGGTTAGCTTCAGAATAACAATGTTAGTAAAAACAATAAGAGACTTATTATACTCTAAAAATGTTCGTCTTACTTAAAAATGCACGCATTTAGTTGCATTTAGTCTTAAAAAAAATATTATATGGCTCTCACGGAAATACTTTTTAAAATATTTGGCTTGTATGGCTCTCTCAGCCAAAAAGGTTCCCGACCCATGCCCTAGTCAGAGCAAAGCATTTTTGGTTGAAAAAAAGAGATAAAGAAGTAAAATACAGCACTATTTCATCAGTTTCTGATTTATTAAATTGTATAACAGTGCGAAATATTGCTCATTTGTAGTGGTCTTTCTTGAAGTATTTGGAAAAAAAAGATATAAAAATAACTAAAAACTTAAAAACAAAAAAGGGATTCAATTATAAATCTAAATTTCTACACATAGAAGTAATCATCAACTTAAAGTGCCCTCTTTGGGGATTGTAATAGAGATCCATCTGGATTCATCAACTTCATTCTAAACATTTCTTCACAAAAAAATAAATCTTTAACAGCAATGTTTATGGAACATGTCCACAAAAAATCTAGCCGTCAACACTGACTATTGCATTGTTGCATTTCTTTTCACATTTTATGAACTTATAAATATATTTATCAAGGATTGTTGAATTGTTGCTATTTTTTAAAAAATCTCACGTACCCCTTGTCATGGGTACACGTACCCCCATTTAAGAACCACTGCTCTAAAGAGCCACATGCGGCCCTAGAGCCACGGGTTGCCAACCCCCGAGTTAGGCGAACACGAGTTAGCTGTTGTCAAGTTGAGACAGACTGGCGGACAAGGCAAAGGAAATCGATGCCAGATTTGTCGAACAGCAACAAGTTTGATAGTCTGTCATGGGAAATTATGCAATTTCACCTAATTGGGTTCAAAATATTTTTTTTGCTAACCAGTAATTATTGTCTGTGCGGTCAAGAGCTCGGCAGTTTAACCGTGTAATACTCTTCGTTATCAGTAGGTGGCAGCAGGTAGCTAATCGCTTTGTAGATGTCGTGATCAACATATGAAGATGACAGCGGGAGGCAACATGCAGGTAAAAAAAAAAAAAAAGGTGTATAATCCTTAAACCAAAAAGAAACGAAAGGCTTAAGCAAAACCAAACTACAACTGAACTGGCTGAGAAGTAAACAAAAACAGAATGCTGGACGACAGCAAAGACTTGCAGCGGCGTCCACAATGTACATCTGTATAAGACAACACCAAAATAGGAGCGCAAGACAAGAACTAAAACAGTACACGCAGAAAAACACAAAAAAAATTCACCGCGTCATGTGACAGGTGGTGACTACACATACTTTGAGACAAGAGCCATAGTGATGCATGCTTGTTATGGTTTGAATTCATGTCCTACAATTGCGAGAACTACTTTTTACTGTCAATAACTGCTGCAGGGTTTCATTGTTTGAATTAAAAAAAGATGTGCCTTGGTTCAGAAAAGGTTAAAAAAAACACTGGATTAGACATTGGCATCGATTGACTTCGCCTGGGTAAGGTTATATCTACTCAGTGGCCTAGTGGTTAGAGCAGGGGTCGGGAACCTTTTTGGCTGAGAGAGCCATGAAAGCCAAATATTTCAAAATGTATTTCCATGAGAGCCATATAATATTTTTTAACATTGAATACAACGAAATGCGTGCATTTTTAAGTAAGACCAACATTTTAAGAGTATAATAAGTATGTTATTCTTCTTAATAACACTGTTATTCTAAAAGTTAACCAATAATAAATATCTTTCCATTAGTGCGACATCTTGAACAGGTGCGATAGAAAACGGAGGGTTGGATGAAAATGCATGAGAATGTTTTATAATTTGAACGTTATGTTTAACACTGTGATCACCAGCAGAAATATTACTTATCATGTAAAGCAATGTAAGCTAAGATTTATCTGAGAGCCGGATGCAGTCATCAAAAGAGCCGCATCTGGCTTTAGAGCCATAGGTTCCCTACCCCTGGGTTAGAGTGTCCGGCCTGAGATCGGTAGGTTGTGAGTTAAAACCCCGGCCGAGTCATACCAAAGACTATAAAAATGGCACCAATTACCTCCCTGCTTTGCACTCAGCATCAAGGGTTGGCTGTCCAGAGTCGGGACCCAGGATGGACCGCTCTGCTGTGTATCGGCTGGGAAATCTCTGCGCTGCTGACCCACCTCCACTATGGATGGGACTCTCTCTGCTGTGTTGGATCCACTTTGGACTGGACTCTCACGGTTGCGTTGGAACCACTATGGATCAAACTTTCACAGTATCATGTTAGACCCGCTCCACTTCCATTGCGTTCGGTTCCCCTTGGGGGGTGGGGGGTTGCCCACAAGTTTACAGGTTTATTCACAATACCATATAGGAATTACAAAAGTGTTGAATATCATCATTTAAAGATGTTGGTACGTGAAAGGGTCCCCCAAATAAGCCAGAAGCACCTTTTAACAGGGGGTCCAAAGGACAATATATACATGGAAAGATTAAACATGTGCGGTCCTCTCCAAGGTTTCTCATAGTCATCATTGTTACCGACGTCCCACTGGGTGTGAGTTTTCCTTGCCCTTATGTGGGCTCTATCGAGGATGTCGCTGTGGTTTGTGCAGCCCTTTGAGACACTAGTGATTTAGGGCTATATAAATAAACATTGATTGATTGAATTGGGGGTTAAATCACCAAAAATGATTTCCAGGCGAGGCCACCGCTGCTACTCACCTCACAGGAGGTGATCAAGTGGATGCAGAGAACAATTTTCACCACACCTAATGTGTGTATGTGTGTGAGACAATCATTCTTACTTTGACTTTAATTCGCAACTGGCACTTTCGTTTATGCAAATCTATGTATAAGTTTTCTATAAATGTATAGAATGTTTTTATTTCTGTCAATTTTGGAAATAAAGTTAAAAAAATATTTTTGTCATTGACCCGGCAGGTAACCTTTATACAAAACGTGCACTACGGATTCAGAGCAAAAAAAATGGTTTACGTTGGTGTAGAAGTGACTAAATAAAATATTGTAAACAAATGAAGCAATATAAAATGTTATAAACTCACACACAGTATACATTTTGAAAATTTAGCTGAGGTTTAGGACAAAAAAAAAACAAAACAACCTGGTATGAAAAAGATAAATTTATTTAATGACATGTTAAAACAAAAAGGTCAAGGCAGGGTCAAGTTGAGGGAGAGCAGCAAGATTACTGAGACTCCACATGAAGAGTAGGAGAGAGCCGCCCGCCCTGCTCACACATTTATAAAATAAAATAAACATACGACTTACCACAGGAGGACAGAGAGACAAACGGGAGGGAGGAAAGGAAAGAACAATCCAACTGGGCGGAGGACAGGAGAGAGGAGAAAATAATTTTAACTACAAAACACAGAAGTTTAGCCACAATTTTACAAATGCCTTTTTGTTTTGGAAAATAAAGGAAAATAATAATAAGGATTACCATTTAATACCGGGAGCATCCTTGGCAGGGTGACTGTCCTGTGTGGATGCTCAGAGGAGACATGGAGGAGGTAAGCAGGCTGATTGTTTACTTTTCTTTCGCTCACACGCACGTGCACGCACTTAGAAAAAACAACAACCTAGTAAATCTCGAAGAAAATGTGACTTAAACTCAACTGAGACCGGTTTGGTGGTTGCGCACACACTTCCAGACACACACACTGGCAAGTATCTGTGAGCACTCGACCATTGTGATCCCTTGCATTGGCGAATGTACGGCGAGGGCAAGTCCAAGAGTCATCACGTGGAGGGGAGGGGTCGTAACAGCGATGACCGACAATCAGCTCATCCAAACAAGAGTCCGGCTCGCCACGTCACTCCCGCCGAACGGGACGGAATTTAGACTGGAGCAGGTCGGGTTGTCTCGTCCGCCGGCTGGAGGACCACAAGTGTTGCTGGATGTGATCCGGAAGATCCGTTGCGATGCGGCGAGATAGCGAGCTGGCTAACTGCCGAGCAGAGACCGGGAGTCCGTGTTGAATTGTGTAGTGTGTGACGATGACGCTAAATAACGGGAAGGAGAAGACACTGATAGCTTTTTGGACGTCCATCTTTACAACTAATAGAGACCGCGCGCACGTGTGACTCTCATAAACTAATTTGTGTTGTGTTTATAAGGCTATGGCCAGCTCTACACAGTTATGTCCTCATGTCCATCCATCCGTCCATTCATCCATTCCAGCCACCCCCTGTGTCTACGTGGCTGCCTGACAAGACAGTCCATTTCGATAGAGTCTTCAAAGGGTGCGGCAGAGAGCGAGAGAGCAAAGTGGGGTCGCGAGTGACCCCCCCCTCAAAATGCCCCTCCCCCAACTATCTAGAACTTCATGACCCCCTTTTCCGAGCGAGTTCTTAGCACATGGAGATGGTCACGTTGATGCCCAGGTTGCCGTTCTCCGCAAAGAGCTGTGCGATGGACGTGTCGAACACCAGACAGTCGCTGTTCATGATGGCTGTGGCGATGCCCTCGTGGATAGAGCGTGGCGTGGCCTCCCAGGTCAGGCGACGCCGGTGGCCGTTCAGCTCCAGCCGGTACGCAAAGTTTTCTGCCTGCTTGCGAGTCCCAATGAGCTGCACGATGGCAAAGAACTGTTGGTGGCCGTCGTACTTCTCCTGCTTCTCCAGCACCAGCATGAAGTGGAAGCCGAAGCAAGACTGCATCATTACCCAGTCCACTGCGCCAGGCAGGTTTATGTCTGTGGCCAAAAATACAATGTCCTCCCCCTGGGGGTGGAAAAAAATAGCATCAAGACCAGTCATTATTTATCCTAAAGTTCAACAAATGTTTCAGCTCAGATGTTTTCAAAACAATTTTCAAGCAGCCACATAGTGTGGACTGACTCCGCATACTTGCAAGATCTATATCCAATATTGCCTGCAAACTTTCTCTTATGTTGAGATATAATGTATTGATCTTTGCTCCCTCACAGGAGTCTTAATGGCTGACTGAACTCAAATATGCACTTCAGAGAAGCAGGCCATAAAGCAGGGGTCCCCAAACTACGGCCCGCCAGCGTCCAAAATCCAGCCGGTGGGAAGTCCCAAGTTTAAAAAAAAAATAGAAACATTTTTAAAAAATTTGTCCTTATTCATTTTCTACTGCTTGTTACTCTGTGTCTCCTAGCCACTCAGGCAAATCATATTGTCTAAAAATGCATTTTTCCATCGATGGAGTGAGCACTTGATGTCATGTTTTCAGTCAATTAGTGCGTATATGTGTGTGTGTGTGTGTATATATATATATATATATATATATATATATATATATATATATATATATATATATAGGGCTTCACGGTGGAAGAGGGGTTAGTGCATCTGCCTCACAATACGAAGTTTCTGCAGTCCTGGGTTCAAATCCAGGCTCGGGATCTTTCTGTGTGGAGTTTGCATGTTCTCCCCGTGAATTTGTGAGTTCCCTCCGGGTACTCCGGCTTCCTCCCACCTCCAAAGACATGCACCCGGGGATAGGTTGATTGGCATACACTAAATGGTCCCTAGTGTGTGAATGTGAGTGTGAATGTTGTCTGTTTGTGTTGGCCCTGCGATGAGGTGGCGACTTGTCCAGGGTGTACCCTGCCTTCCGCCCGATTATGTGTGTGTGTATATATATATATATATATATATATATATATATATATATACACACACACACACACACACACACACACACACACCGTATTTTTCGGACTGTAAGTCACGTTTTTTTTTGGGTAGTTTGGCCGGGGGTGAGACTTGGGCTAAAAAATAAATAAAGTAATAAAAATAAAATATATATATATCTTTTTGGTTTGGCCAAAAACCAGCTGGACTGTGAAGAAGACTGCTTTTCGGTACAGAAAGAAAAAAACAAAATATACATTTTTTTATTATTTAACAAATTTGCTAAATCTTCCACCAAAAATATTTTTCTTAGTGGAATATTTGATGTGAAGTAATCAAAAAATTGGATAGGTCAATAATTCATAACATTGATTTTGATTCAATATTATATTTTGAGCAATGACAGATTGAAACAAAAAAAACCAGCTTTGTTTTATTAGTCAACGTTGCAACTTTTTGGAAATTACATTTAACCTTAAAGCTTTTTTAATTCACTTTTTTTATTAATTTTAATAGTATTTTTAGAATTTGCCATGGGCCTTTAAAACATTAGTTGTGGCCCGCAAATGGCCTCCGGGGCACACTTTTGACACCCCTGCTATAGCTAATAAAAAATTAAATCTGATAAATCTCTGGGTAAAAAGCAGAGCCTGGCGACATGCGCGTTTATCATAACTCTTTCGCTCTCTCTGTCTCCCCCTCCCTCACGAATGCTGCTGTGTGCACCACTTTTTGTTTTGTTTTTAACCCCTTCTTAACCCTGAACGTACATTGAAAATACACGCAACCCTAACTTAAAATGCCGGACATTTGACGCATTTAGGAAACTCCACCAGGATAGCTCCGCAAAAGAGGACATATCCGGTGAAAAGAGAAGGTGTGGTCAGTCTATCGTAGCCCAGTCGTTGCTGAAATGCTGTGTGTTGTTTTTTTCTTGATTGATTGAAACGTTTATTAGTAGATTGCACAGTACAGTACATATTCTGTAAAATAAACCACTAAATGGTAACACCCGAATAAGTTTTTCAACTTGTTTAAGTCGGGGTCCACGTAAATCAATTCATGGTGCCTCGGTGTGCATTGTTTACACAACGTGCGCTGCGCTAATTAATATGTCCGTGTGGAACTCGTTCGGTACACCTCCGAACCTAGATAGCCCGGCCAAATTATTTTAACCCAATGCGCCCCCCCCACGAGTCAATAAGTTTGGGGACCACTTCCATAAAGTGATCTAAATGTTGTTAAAGCACAATTCTAGGCCGCGTTAAGTGGGCCCGTCTAACAACCAAGATGTCCTACTTTTTAGACTTCTAACTTTGATGATCCATAAAGGAAATTGTTCCACACAGTAGCTCAGTTACGATGGAAAAAGTAAGAATGGAAAGGACAATGCAGGTATAAATAAACTAAATATAGCGATGTAAAATATAACATCTTTACATAATATACAGTATGTACACTGTACATACTGTACATAATATACACTGATATACTTTAATATTCATTCATCCATTTTCTACTGCTTGTCCCGTTCGGGGTCACTGGAGCCTATCTCAGCTGCATTTGGGCGGAAGGCGGGGTACACCCTGGACAAGTTGCCATCTCATCACAGTGCCAACCCAGATAGACAGACAACATTCACACAGTAGGGACCATTTAGTGTTGCCAATCAACCTATCCCCAGGTGCATGTTTTTGGAGGTGGGAGGGAGCCGGAGTGAATCTTAGTGTTTGAGTTTGAGTTTATTTTCGAACATGCAAGCATACAACATGATACATCACAATTTCCAGTCCCTCTTTTCAACATGTTCGAAAAAGAGTGGGAAGAAGCAGAGCTTATTTAATCCTACCCCTTTTCTTTTACATAACATTTGCTAAAACTTTTGTTCACTTCCTGAGTGTGAATGTTGTCTGTCTATCTATGTTGGCCCTGCGATGAGGTGGTGACTTGTCCAGGGTGTACAGTGCCTTCTGCCCAATTGTAGCTGAGATAGGCTCCAGCGCCCCCCGCGACCTCGAAGGGAATAAGCAGTAGAAAATGGATGGATGGATATGTATGCCACTGCTTAAAAACTGTTTAATAAATACAGTATTGGTTAATTGACTTAATTGTGGTTTCCCTTTCTGCATGAAAGTTTAAAATGAGCATATATTAATGCAGTATAAACAATAATGTTTTAATGTAGACACATAGAATCCTCATACTGCTGTGATTATATGCATCAAGTGTTCATTCGAGGCTAAGGCAAAATATCGAGATATATATTGTGTACCGTGACATGGCTTAAAAATAGAGATATTAAAAGGGCATATAGCCCAGCCCTAGATGGAGATTGGTTTAACTCCTAATATGTGTTTTTGAAACTCATGAGAAGCTGCAACATTGGAAATTTAGCACCCTCTAAACATCTGTGTAAATACATGCAGCCCCTTTAATATGGCTTGTATAATAAGCGTGTGTAGGAGTTTAAGTTACATAATGTGTATTCCTTTCATGTCAACCCTTTAGAAGCTGAAAAAAGCACTTAACCAATTTAAAGAAAGATTAGCATTTCATCAATAAAAGTGTTCCTGTGTTTTTAAACAGTAAAGGGCAGACCTCTCAGTTCTTGCTGTAAGTGTTGTTACAAAAATTACATTGCAGGAATCACATTGTGGCCCTTTGTGGTTATAGTTCCCCCATAGCGAGGTAACAACAACAGGAGTATTAAAAACAATTATATGTATAAATGCTTGTCAGTATTCACACAAGTACAAGAAGGTTGGAAGCACAAATCTCCCCATCAAAACATTGACTGAAGCGCCACCAAGTGGGCACTTTGGACAGTAGTTAGCTGAAGGCTGACCTGCAATGTGGTGATGGACTTGTGCTGATGCATCAAGTGAGGCATGACGGCGTCCAGAGAGCCCTGCCACTTGCAGGACGCGCCAGGGCACGGGCACGAGTACGGTCGGAACTCGCACAGCTCCTCGTGCTCGGTCTTGTCCGTGTGCGGCAACGTGACTTCGCAGCCCGATGAAGCATATTTGCAGGGGAAGAGGACAGAGTTTGCCACCTTCTCCATGGCCAGATTTCGGATGGAGCCCAGCGGCCCTCGGCACGTGGGACAGCAGGTGAGCTTGGGCCGACAGTTGGAGCATACCTGAGAAATGCACAGTCACACACACACACTTTATAATCGAGGATGGGGAAGAGTAGGTCAGTTGTGCTTTATTCAATTTGCCCGGAATGTGAAAAAGCTCCACAGAGGAAATCAATATTTATTATTCTAATAATGAACACATGTCAGACTGACATTGGCCCTCAAAGTAATTTTCCCATCATACACTCTGGAAGACAATCAGAAAAATGTTAAGAGTTCCGCTAGCTGCATTCCCTTTACTTGGCAGTTGTTTTGAGATTAATTTGATAATTTCTACTTGACAGTGTAAAATAAAATAAAGAATAATTATTGTAATTTATTTTTTCTTCCACTTATACCGTATTTTTCGGAGTATAAGTTGCACCTGCCGAAAATGCATAATAAAGAAGGAAAAAAAACATACTGTATATAAGTCGCACTAGAGTATAAGTCGCATTTTTGGGGAAATTTATTTGATAAAACCCAACACCAAGAATAGACATTTGAAAGGCAATTTAAAATAAATAAAGAATAGTGAACAACAGGCTGAATTAGCGTACGTTATTTGAGGCATAAATAACCAACTGAGAAGGTGCCTGCTATGTTAACCTAACATATTATGGTAAGAGTCATTCAAATAACAAACATATAGAACATGCTATACCTTTACCAAACAATCTGTCAATCCTAATCGGTAAATCCCATGAAATCTTATACGTCTAGTCTCTTACGTGAATGAGCTAAATAATATTATTTGATATTTTAGGATAATGTGTTAATAATTTGTTAAGTACAGTAAACTGTACAGTAATCTATTTTTCTATATATATTTATTTATTTTATATATATAATCATATATTTATTGTTTTTTTTATCCTGAAATACCATGAGCTTATGTAACGAAACTTTGTTCTTGTGCTGTAAAGTTCAAATTTGAATGATAATAAAAATGAAGTCTAAGTGTCTAATAATTTCCCACATAAGTTGCACCCCTGGCCAAACTATGAAAAAAACTGCGACTTATAGTCCGAAAAATACGGTATTTGATCATTTCTACTTGACAATGCAAAAAAAAAAAAAAATTGTAATTTATTTTTTCTTCCGCTTTTTATTTCTGACAATATTTAGTAGTTGACTTTTATTGCCCTGATCAACAACGAGAGTTATAGGCCACCCGCTTATGTTTACGGTGCACTGTCAAATCAACACTAAATGTGTTTGGCACATTGGCCACCTGGCGAAAGCATTTTGAGGAGACATTTTTGTGTATTTATTAAAAAAAAGTCCCAAAGCTAAATTTAGGCCTGGGCGATAAATCGGTTCAATGATAAATTAGATTTTTTTGTTGCAGACAATTTAAAAAAATGAATTCTTATCTCGCTACGACAATTTTTGGCCCAGGGAGCTTCTGTATAGCTTTCGGCCTCCCCCCTTGTTTCCTTAGCAGTAAGTCCCACACCTAGCAAAACACTGCTAATGCTAACAACACAAGCAAGAGCGAGACATTTGCTCCAAAGAAAAGAAAAGTGTCAGTGATTTTGCTTTGCAGCAATAGGCCTGGAACAAATGACTGCGCGCTGCTTAAGTTTATTCAAAAAAGGCAGCCGCACAACACACTCATCTGAAACCAAAGCAGAGTGCAGCGAATGCAACTCCAGATAAAAAGTAGCCTACTGTGGTGGAATCATTTACAGAAGGTAGCATGGTGAAAAAGGAGCACTGATCACTAAATAAACTCATGATTAGCTTACAATGTATAATACTAAATTTTTATTTACATACATTTTTTATTCAAGATAGGAAGTTTTAAGTTCGAACTATTGATCTGATGGATTATTTATAATTACCGTATTGTTCGGATTATACATTGCTCCAGAGTATAAATCGCGCCGGGCGAAAATGCATAATAAAGAAGGGAAAACACATAAGTTGCACTAGAGTACAAGTCGCATTTTTGGGGGATATTTGTTTGATAAAATCCAACACATGGAATTGACATTTGAAAGGAAATTTAAAATAAATAAAGAATGGTGAACAACAGGCTAAATAAGTGTACGTTATGACGCATATAGTAAATAACCAAATGAGCTGCTCGATTGCAGTTTTCTGCTGCATATTTTACTACTTCCAGCTTCTAACCTGCAGTATTTGACTTCCTTTTCGGTGCCATTTTTGTTCAGCCCTTCTCAGTTTCTATAAAGTTACTGCCAATGTTGAAATCAGGTACGGAAGTAGTAGCAGGTAGCACCTTTTTCTTCCCCCCACAATGTACTTCTGCCATGACCCGCCCCTGCCAAATTTTTATTGGTTGATCTGTGTGTGACGATTGCTGATATATACGCTTAGTATCTTACGTGAATGAGATAGATATTTTTTTATTTTTAAGGGTGATGTGTTAATAATATCACACATAAGTCGCTCCAGAATATAGGTCGCACCCCCGGCCAAACTATGAAAAAAATGCGACTTATAACCTGAAAAATACAGTACTATTTATTCATTATTAGAAGGGCTGCGAATCTTTGGGTGTCCCACGATTCGATTCAATATCGATTCTTGGGGTCACGATTCGTTAATATATCAATTTTTTCGATTCGATTCAAAAACTATATTTTTCCGATTCAAAAAGATTCTGTATTCATTCAATACATAGGATTTCAGCAGGATCTACCCCAGTCTTCTGACATGCAAGCACAGTAGTAGATTTAAAAAAAAAAAAAAAAAAAAGCTTTTATAATTGTAAAGGACAATATTTTATCAACTGATTGCAATGTAAATTTGTTTTAACTATTAAAGGAACCAAAAATATGACTTATTTTATCTTTGTGAAAATATTGGACACAGTGTGTTGTCAAGCTTATGAGATGCGATGCAAGTGTAAGCCACTGTGACACTACTGTTCTTTTTTTTTATTTTTATAAATGTCTAATAATAATAATGTCAATGAGGGATTTTTAATCACTGCTTTGCTGAAATTATAACTAATATTGATACTGTTGTTGATAGTATTTATTTTTGTTTCACTACTTTTGGTTTGTTCTGTGTCGTGTTTGTGTCTCCTCTCAATTGCTCTGTTTATTGCAGTTCTGAGTGTTGCTGGGTCAGGTTTGGTTTTGGAATTGGATTGCATTGTTATGGTATTGCTGTGTAGTGGTTTGTTGGATTGATAAAAAATAAAAAAAATTTTTTTTAAATGAGAATCTATTCTGAATCGCACAACGTATTCAAATTGATTTTTTCCCACACCCATAATTATCATTATCTTTATTGATTTATTTGAGTTTATTTGTATGCAATGTGCAATGCTATATTTTAGCTATGGGAGTAATGTGATCAAGACTGAAGTAATGTATCCCAGAGGAAACACCTATTTTAATTATTTGATAATTATTTCATAAAAAGTTATATTATTTTTAGGCTATATCACTCAGGCCGACCTGAAATATCCCAAAAAACATCTGATGCAACATTAGCAAGTGTTATTCTTATTACATTGTGCACTGTTCAACAAACTGGAATCACGTACCAGGTGCCCCGACTGGCACTGCAGGATAGGGGGTAGGACATAGTCGAAGCACACCGGGCACTCAAACAGGCTGGCCAGGTCACTGTTCGAGGCGGTTGTCCCCGACAGGGTGGGCACACGCTGCGAGGCGGGGCACTTGGAGGTTCCTGTGGGCAGCGCGGTGGCAGTCTGGCGACTCATTTCTGGTCAGGAGACACAGAGAAATGGAGGGGAGGGGTCACAAATCAAAAGACATGGCTTCACTCGGTTATAACTCCAAAGCATCTGATTTTGACACCACAGCTCTGCACTACTACCATGTTGTGGCACACTTGTCCCTTTCAGGGTGGCAGGGGGGCCGGAGCCTATCCCAGCTGCACTCCAGCGGAATGCAGGGTACACCCTGGACAAGTCGGCAACTCATTGCAGGGCTAAGCCAGATGGACAGACAACCGCAGCGTTGTTAAATTACATTACAAAATACTATGGCTATGGTGTTAGTCTTTGAAAATACCCACTATGATGTGTGCATGAAAGCTTGTTTAACTCCACTCGGAGTGTGACAAAATATCAATATGGCAAACTATTTTGATATTTAACTTTACAGTAAGATAAGTGCCCCATATTTGCCTTTTTAACTTTTCATGAAATAAACAAAAAGGAAAGGTGCTAATATGGCAGAGACGTTAAAAAAAGATGCACCAGTATTGCCTGAGTTAAAAGTGTGGACTAACTTTGGCTTTTATGATAATAAGACAAATCTGGAAAAGAAGGATCCCACCAAAATAAGATGAGGTGGCGCCACAAACATGCACATCAGCCAAATCTTTCGCCACCACCCTGACTGAGCTCATTGAGGAAACGGGTCCTTGTAACAGAAATGTTGATTTTTTCTATACAAATGATAAATATTTCTCAGAATTATTTTTTTTTACTAAATATATTTCATCTACTCTACAAGATGTTGCGTTTTTGGAAAGATTTTAAAATGCCCTAACAATAAATCCTGTTTACATGTACAAAATATGTTATCCCTACACAACCCAGGCATGATGTGGGGTTAACAACGGCAATAGCCTCTGGAAAGTGAGCTTCCTCTGCAGTGGACATTTATGTTTGGTTTATTTCTTTTGTCAGAATTGCAAATATAAAAATAATTAAAGCTGCAAGCAGCGTTAAACCCTGTTGCACCATCAGGTTCATGCAAGTCGGCCCACCCGACACCTTGACCCTACCGTCAAAACTTGCAGAAAGTGTGTAAGGAAGTTATTACTGCTATATTTTGTCACCACAAAGGGGTGATACGAGCGCCGCAGTAGTTATGCTATGTTCTAGGTCAGTGGTTCTCAACCTTTTTTCAGTGATGTACCCCCTGTGAACATTTCTTTAATTCAAGTACACCCTAATCAGAGCAAAGCATTTTTGGTTGGAAAAAAAAAAAAAAAAGACAGATAAGTTAAATACAGCACTATGTCATCAGTTTCTGATTTATTCAATTGTATAACAGTGCAAAATATTGCTCATCTGTAGTGGTCTTTCTTGAACTATTTGGAAAAATAGATGTAAAAATAACTAAAAACTTATTGAAAAATAAACAAGTGATTCAATTATAAATAAACATTTCAACACATAGAAGTAATCATCAACTTAAAGTTCCCTCTTTGGGGATTGTAATAGAGATCCATCTGGATTCATCAACTTAATTCTAAATATTTCTTTAAAGAAAAAACAAATATTTATGGAACATGACCACAAAAAAATCTATTTGTAAACACTGAATATTGCATTGTTGAATTTCTTTTCACAGTTTATGAACTTACTTTCATATTTTGTTGAAATAATATTCAATAAATATATTTATGAAGGATTTTTGAATTGTTGCTATTTTTAGAATATTTTAAAAAAATATATTACGGTAGTACCCCTTGGGATACCTTCAAGTACCCCCATTTGAGAACCACTGTTCTAGGTGGCTAACAATGTAGCGAATGAGAGAAATCAATCAAATCAACAATTCTTTTTTTTTTTTTTTTTTTTTTTTAAATCATCAGTTTGCTTGTCCTTGCTTTAAAATAGACAACATTTTGACTTATTTGTATAACAGCCTAATGACAGTAATAATATTTCTGGAGCAAGTAGTTACTTTCATGAACTTTAGTAAAGTTATACCTGGTTAATATTCAAGTGAAGTTTGGCATATGCTAAGAGAAAATTAATCGTAGCATATGCTTAAAATATAACAATCTGAATTTAAAAGCCGGTGGCTAAATAAGAGCTACTGAATAGACGTACGCTTCATAATCTTATTAGTCGACTAATTGCCCATATAATCGATGAAGAGTAGATTTTAAAAATCATTGTTCGTGTAAGCAATATCTGGTAATAATGTTAATAATAGTGAAAAACCAATCAGCGAAGAGAGTGCACAGCAAAAATAATTATCAGGACAGAAGGATACACAAAAGGAATTAAAAATATTCAATTAGGCAAAGAGAGGCTTAAGAAGGACGACAACTGCGACCCTTCATAACTCATCCTTTAAAAAAGGCCATGCTCACACTCTGACACCAAACAAGAAAACCCAGAACTTAGAGGAAAAAATAGGCGGAAGTTAGAAGATAACTTGCAAGTGAAGAAGACCAAGGAAAAATTAGTGATGGGATGGCACTGCAACATAGAGATGCAGACACCAACAGTCGCAGAATTCTAGCATCCAACACTTTTCTTTGGACAAAACTGCAAATATTTCTATAGGGCTCGAAAGGGGATGTGATTTAGCAAAGCATTGTGAGGGATGGGCAGCCAATGTTGCTGGACAAAGTTTTTGTTTACATGGTTGCACTCAAGCAGTGGTATTGTGATGCAGAGCATCAGACTGCATTAAAATGGATCGAATGAAAGAAAAGAAAAATCTATAGACCGTTCTAAAACAAATTGGACCCTGTTCCAAAGAGCCGCTACCTTAAAGGGGAACTGCAGTATTCTTGGAGCTTTGTCTATCGTTCACAATCATTATGAAAGACATGATGTACAGATTTTTATTTTTTAGTGCACTCTAAATATTAAATAAACCTAAATTAAAGTCAGCTTACATGGCAGCCAATGGGAGCCCCACTGTTACGCACATAAAATCTGATAAATATCCATTTAAAAAGTGCCAACATTTCTCCATTTACATTTCGTGACTTGAATACCGTATTTTTCTGAGTATAAATCGCTCCAGAGTATAAGTCGCACCTGCCGAAAACGCATAATAAAAGAAGGAAAAAAACATATATAAGTCGCACTGGAGAATAAGTCGCATTTTTGGGGGAAATTTATTTGATAAAACACAACACCAAGAATAGACATTTGAAAGGCAATTTAAAATAAAGAATAGTGAACAACAGGCTAAGTGTACATTATATGAGGCATAACCAACCAACTGAGAAGGTGCCTGGTATGTTAACGTAACATATTATGGTAAGAGTCAGTCAAATAACTATAACATATAGAACATGCTATACCTTTACCAAACAATCTGTCACTCCTAATCGATAAATCCCATGAAATCTTATACGTCTAGTCTCTTAGGTGAATGAGATAAATATTATTTGATATTTTACGGTAATGGGTTAAAAATTTCACACATAAGTCGCTCCCTAGTATAAGTCACACCCCTGGCCAAACTATGAAAAAAACTGACATATAGACTGAAAAATATGGTAATAACCAAGTATTAGAGATATTATTATAAGCACTAACGCAGACAAACTATTTATAGTAGAGCGGTGATTACTACAGTGTGTTCCGATGTTTACATTAGAGTGGTCATCTGCTTCCTCGCCCCCTGTAATCGGATTCTAGATCATAAATCATGCATCTCACCTGAACGGGAATCTGACAAGTTGGTACACTTTGACAGCCATTTAGGACTTAGTCCCCCCACCGTCCTCCACCACATTTCATTGTGAAGAAAATGAGACATTCTTCATCTATATGGGAAATAATGAACATCCTAGAAGTCTGCATTCTAATGACAGCCGACATTGCACAGTAAGTGATGTTCTATTATGTTTGTTGGCTCTCATGAAATCTGCAGTGAGTAATAATCAGTAATGAAGAAAAAAAAACGTAAAGCTTTTTTGAAATTAATGTGCCGTGCAGGCTTAAAATAATTAAAAAAGGAAATATTAAATGTTATAAATGTGCCTGTTACTACATTATATATACTTACATCATGTATATAAAACTTCAATGAAGGTGTTTGGATGTTTTAAGGAATTTACAGGCAGAATTACACGTGTCCATAGGCTCTATTGTAAGCGGACTTTTGATCGCATTTATTTAAGATTTAGAATGCAAAAAAAAAAAATACATAGCCATTGCCAGGTCACTCACGCATAAGGATTGTGAATAGGCAAAATCCCCCCCCCCAAAAAATGCAGTTCCCATTAAAAAGATAAGTAAAGTTGGTGGAACTAATCAATATAGGTATGTACAACAGACGAGATTTGAGACTGCTACCAAACGTGTCTTGTATCTTGCTCGTCAATGGAGTTAGTTTTTATACGGGTCGGTAAAGGCTCATGGAGAAACCAAGGGATGTCACAATATGAACATTTCTTATGATGGTTATTATTATGGCGGTAATTTTAAACTTGCAAAAAATGTTCAAAAACGACATACTCAAATCCTTAAACCAAGTCTTACTTAAAAATCAAACATTCAAAATTGAAGTAGAAAGTTGAATGTGCATATGAAAGCAACACAAGCATTATAAACAAAGTAAGATGGCAGAAACAAAATTACACTACAAATAAATTTAAATAAATGTGAAATGTCAGGGCTTCACGGTGGCAGAGGGGTTAGTGCGTCTGCCTCACAATACGAAGGTCCTGCAGTCCTGGGTTCAAATCCAGGCTCGGGATCTTTCTGTGTGGAGTTTGCATGTTCTCCCCGTGAATGCGTGGGTTCCCTCCGGGTACTCCGGCTTCCTCCCACTTCCAAAGACATGCACCTGGGGATAGGTTGATTGGCAACACTAAATTGGCCCTAGTGTGTGAATGTGAGTGTGAATGTTGTCTGTCTATCTGTGTTGGCCCTGCGATGAGGTGGCGACTTGTCCAGGGTGTACCCCGCCTTCCGCCCGATTGTAGCTGAGATAGGCGCCAGCGCCCCCCGCGACCCCAAAAGGGAATAAGCGGTAGAAAATGGATGGATGGATGGGTGAAATGTTCGCAAGATGGCACCTTATGGACATAAAACGTAACTGCACTTTTTGTCTATATAGATAAAAATAGTGTCCATATATGAGGTCTAGTCCTACATAGGACTGCACGATAATGGGCAAAATAATATTTAGGACATTTGTATCAATACTGAAATACCGATTTATCAGGATTATTCAGTATGTTTGGTAAAACAGTGTTGGGGTGTGAACGCGACAACATCACGTAATGCTCCAGATAAACGTTATCTATATATTTAAAGACAGGTATTTGTGTTTTTGTTCATTAATAGTATCACACTTTCAAGCCCTATTATTTATAACATCAACACGGGGTAGTATTAGCAATACTCAGGGTAACCCAGCGACAGTGCAGTACAACATAAAAGGCAATGCATTACATGCACATAGAGTCTTTGGGTTTACATCTGGTTTTAAAGCTGCATCTGTATAGCTAAGGTTAGTGCTTCATCAAATGCGTACACAATCCCTATGCTTGAACATCTGCTGCAATAGGGATAATGCCTTAGCAACTATTAATAGCATTTTTTAGCTGGCAACCATACTCTCAGCAGAAGTAGCAGACGCAAGAGCAATGGGACTAAATTAGCGCAGGACACTGAGCTCGGCCAAGGCCAGGGTCAAAGTCAGCTATCATGCACAACTGATATCACCAGTAAAGGCAGATCCTTACAGGCAATGAGCCATTCAGCTAATCCGCTTTAAAGGGGACCTATTATGGCAAACCAACTTTTCTTACGCATTGGTACATATTTTTGTGAATTTGGAATCTGCATATGTCCCAAAAAGTTTAAATCAATCAATGGAGGCATGGCGGAGATGTTTATAAAACAATATTGCCTACCTTCATATTTCGTCGACACATTTTTTTTTAAACTTGCCCAATTTGTGACGTTTTTCCTTATTAGTGACATCAGCGGAAATCTTCATATTTGGTAAAGTTCTACCAAAGAGCTTTGCACGAGTCCGCCATTGCAGTCCGACATAGTCACTAAGTTCCTTATTATTTTTTTTAAATGCATTTATTTATTTTACTCTTGTGGGGCAGACTGGCTTGTACATGCACATGCATCCTAAACTGTTGCCATTTGTAATACATAGTAGCACATAGTCGGTAGACTCCATATGGGAGTGCTAAAAACTTAAACATGGCTGAAGGGAAGCAGACGCAGTCAAAGTGGGAGCACAAAAACGGCGCATCCTGAAAAGCCTGTCAGAAAGCGCCTTGAAGATGGTCTGTAAAACTTAATCAATGCAAAATGTTGACCAAAGAACCACCATTACATGTTATGAGATCCCATCTCTCAACCGTTTTATCTTGCTATTAATTTAAGGTGGCTTCCACTTAACATTAAACAAACTATAAAAAATGTGCTTACTTTAGATACAAATCATAAGTTAAGTAAAAACACAACATGAGATCTTTAGCAATCATAGGTCAGCGGTCAATAGGACATGACATGAAGATGTAAACTGTGGCTTTGAGCCCTACTTAAGAACTTTCAGTTTTGGTTGATTTTGGAGCTGCCGGTGGAACAGAGCGGTAGTGTTTTGCCAGAAAGAAGACCACATTTCTCATGTGGACTAGCGCATACAGCGTCAAACTGACATGATGTCCACTGTTATATTCCCACCACTTAAGTCTCTAATGACTATGTTGATGTTAAAAAGCAGACAGTATCAAGAAATGATCCAGGATTGCGCTACAAACATGACGCTACTATCAGGAATGTATCGGGGCGGGTACATGTCCAAAGTTAAAAAAAACCGAAGGAAGTATTGTGTAACTGCAATTTATCAAGCTGGCGGCTGCTACCACGTACATTTCCGAAAGCAAACATTAGAATTATCATTTTTATTTGAGCATCAACATTTACTTCCTAGTTTTGTAGGAACAGAGCGAAGGCAGCATCGGCAGAAATCCTTCATCTTTGAACTCATATTAGCAAGTGAAAGCAGAGACAATGTTGATCCTGACTGTCCTTTTATTCGGGTAAGCTTTGTTTTTCTGTTTTTGTCCTTTCAGGCAAAACTTTTAGTTTCTTAGGTTGGTTTGAAGCTTTGGCTATGGATGCAGTAATTGCATGTAGGGGTTCCTCCTCTTCTTTTTGTTTTCTGGAGGCAAGCAGCGTTCGCATCGACGTGTCTTTTACGAACGGGTAAAAAGGGAGTGATGTATGCGCCAAAGCAAATCAGAATATTTGTAGTTTTTGTGTTGAAAAGTTATTTAGTGCGGCTTTAACACAAACTTTTGTCAGTGAATGCTGCTTCAAGTAACTTGTTAATTTCAAATACTAATAAGCGTATAACCTGCACTACAATAGGCAGTTTGTAGCATGCAAATTATGCACCAAAATCAGTAGAAATCTGCCACACTTAAGATCTCGTGCTGACTAAATATAGTATAGGTTTTGTTCAGTTTATTTATTGGCAATAGATGATGCATCAATCTAAAATCCATACATAACCTTTTTTTTACTTGCGAAGAGCCAAAACATTGAAAGTAAGGTTTTATCTGATTTTTATAATACCCAAACCGGCAAACTAATAATAAAATCTACATGGTTAAATAAGCTGAAAAGGGGGTATTTTCTGTTGTGGGGAAAATGCGGACAAAAGGCACATACAAATGACATGGCATAACAACATTTTCGAATGGTAAGCCCTTCAAACTGGTAGCAACAACATATTTGGTTGGGATATGCCACAAAGAGGGCACAGAAAAAAATGGTCATTAGGTACTTTGCTCCGTTACCTACACTGCTCTTCAAAAAAAACCTTTGTTTATATTTTGAGCTGCCTTTTCCCCGTTCGCACTAAGCTCTTCTTAAGATGACAAAAACAAAAAGGAACACTCACCTTCGTCCATAAGATTTCCAAATAAGGCTTTCGTCTTCTCTTGAAACGTGAGGACCTCTAAAAAAAAGAGAAAGAAAGAGAAATTGTGATGGTCTGGATTAATTTGGAAAAAAGCTGGGCATGATAATTGATCAACTGACTGATGAGAAAAGGATGTGAAAATAATTGTTAATCAAATTTGGAAACAGCCAGGTATTGATTTCAGAATAAAAAAAAAATAGCAAAACATTTGATCAATAAAAAACTAGTCAAATGCCATTCCAGGATGAAATATTACAAATTATAAAAATCAATAGGTATTTTGATTAAGCAAGTGCATTGCAAAGGTAAAATAAATGTAGCTACACAAGGGCTGCACGGTTATTTTAATCATGATTTTGGCTGCCACAATTGAATGTGATCGTCTGCAATATTAACAAAAAATATAAATATCACATCTAAATTTTACTTAAGCACATTTAAAGGCCATGGGGGCAGTAAAAAAAAGTGGTTCATCCTGAAGTCCAGTAATGCGGCGTCTCTGCCACACCAAACTATGACTATTTCTACTAAATGGATAAATCACATTTAGCCTTTTTATTACACTACTTTAAGGATGTTCTGATCAAGGATTTATGCTGCTGATTCCAATTATACATGACAGGGATAGGCCAACACAAATACCTATGTATTCACTGTACGTTTTTCAATATATATGTATATATACGGTGACTGAGTGCTGTTGACATTTTAACATCAGCACAATATTTAAACTAGTTCCATAATCCTCTTTTATTACATACAAATGTTTGACAAAAGCCAAACAAAGTCCACAAAAAACAAACAAAATCAAGAACCTCACTAAAATTCTTTGACCTCAAAAGTCTTCCCGTGCATAGGGAACTATTCACAGAATTTGTTAACATACCAATTGTTTCTTCTGTGGTTCCAAGCAAGTTTAGCGCCTATCTCAGCTTTTTTTAGCATGCCTGCTTCTGCGTGCTCTCAGTTTATATATAACATGTATAACATTTAGTCTCATCATAACACTTGATTACGCTGAAGATACAGAGTACTAGTGCAGTTGATTATCCGTAATGGATGTGATTGTTATCAAGTAAAAAGCAGCTCCACCCTTTATACGGAGATACACAGGCTAACTACTACTAGCTTGTCAGTCAGGGGACGTAAAATAAATACAAGATAGGATCTGCATTTGTGATCGGCATTGAAAGGCATTCATCGGCACTGGGTACCGCATACTATTTAAAGAATATCTGCACATTCGTAGACTGTTTTATTACAAATTACATGATAAATATCACGTTTACAAACCTACCACTGCAAGTATATTGCTGAACTGTAGTAAACACTTTAAGAACTAAAATCTGTGTAATACCGGCAGGAATTGCGTGTGAAAGCCACCGCTGGGGCGTGTGATCCGCCAATACAGGCAAGCCAGACAGAAATCTTAACCTTAGCATGCTAAGAGCTGCCAAATTATCAAGTTGTATGAGTCTGGGGTAAACTGTTGAAAAGTTAAAAGGGAAAAACATTAGCACAGGGGTCCCCAACGCAGTGCCCGCATGCACCAGGTCGCCCGCTGGCCTGTTCTAAAGATAGCTCAAATAGCAGCACTTACCAGTGAGCTGCCTCTATTTTTAAATTGTATTTATTTAGTAGCAAGTTGGTCTGGCTTTGCTTGACATTTTTAATTCTAAGAGAGACGAAACTCAAATAGAATTTGAAAATCCAAGAAAATATTTTAAAGACTTGGTCTTCACTTGTTTAAATAAATTCATTTATTTTTTTACTTTGCTTCTCATAACTTTCATACAGACATTTTTAGTGAAAAAAATACAACCCTAAAAATGATTTTAGGATTTTTAAACACATATACCTTTTTACCTTTTAAATTCCTTCTTCTTCTTTCCTGACAATTTAAATCAATGTTCAAGTAAATTTATTTTTTTTATTGTAAAGAATAATAAATCAATTTTAATTAAATTCTTCATTTTAGCTTCTGTTTTTTCGACAAAGAATATTTGTGAAATATTTCTTTAAATTTATGATTAAAATTAAAAAAAATAATTTGTCTTTTGTTAGAAATACAGCCTGCGATGAGGTGGCGACTTGTCCAGGATGTACACCACCTTCCGCCCGATTGTAGCTGGCATAAGCACCAGCGGCCCCCGTGACCCCAAAGGGAATAATCGGTAGAAATGGATGGATAGAAATACAGCTTGGTCCAATTTGTTATATATTCAAACAAAGTGCAGATTGGATTTAAACCTATTTAAAACATGTCATCAAAATTCTAAAATTAATCTTAAATCAGAAAAAATTACTAATGATGCTCCATCAATTTATTTTTTTTCTCAAAAAATATTCAAATTAGTTAGTTTTTGTCATCTTTTTTTCGGTTGAATTTTAAATTTTAAAGAGTCAAAATATATTTATAAAAAGGTTTCTGTTTTTATATAATTTAATATGAGAAATCATTAAGACAATCAGTGTTTCTACAGAGATAAATATTATTAATTACTAATAATAACAGAGTTAAAGGTAAATTGAGCAAATTGGCTATTTCTGGCAATGTATTTAAGTGTGTATCAAACTGGTAGCCCTTCACATTAATCAGTACCCAAGAAGTAGCTCTTGGTTTCAAAAAGGTTGGTGATCCCTGCGTTAGCATATCAGTGCTCACACAATCGTGATTTAAATTGGAATCTACTTAGTGGTTAGAGTGTCCGCCCTGAGATCGGTAGGTCGTGAGTTCAAACCCCGGCTGAGTCATACCAAAGACTATAAAAATGGGACCCATTACCTCCCTGCTTGGCATTCAGCATCAAGGGTTGGAATTGGGAATTAAATCACCAAAAATTATTCCCAGGCGTGGTCACCGCTGCTGCTCACTGCTTCACTCACCTCCCGGGGGGTTAATCAAGGGGATGGGTCAAAAGCAGAGAACAAATTTCACCACACCTAGTGTGTGTGTGACAATCATTGGTACTTTAACTGAAACTTAAGTATAAACTACATGAATCGTCACAATTAGCTTATACATTACTGCCATCTGCACTCTTCCTACCTGGCTACCAGACATCTTCTCTACTGATAAATAACACCTTTTTGGAAAGGTAGAAATTGTTTTACTGTCTTTATTGACAGACTTAAATAAGTCGCAAAGTGTGTGAATAGTTATTGATATCGATCAATACACAAAAAGTATATTGTGATGTAGTTTTCGGCCATATCAACCAGCCCCAAAAAGCCCTAAAGGTAAAAAAGACTATATACTACCACTTTTAACCCTCTTATTGTTTGGCCTCACCAACAATTGATGTGAGCCTTTTTTTTTTTTTGTCTGAGAAATAAAATTTAGAAATGTAATAATTGTTGAACCATTTATGTTACAATTCAACTTGAACTACATGCAGTACTCCCTGACAGTCTAAAGTTGGGTCTGGTTGAGGGCTGTATGATTATGGCCAAAAATAATTGTGACGATTCATGTAGTCTATATTTAAGTTTCAGTTAAAGTACCAATGATTGTCACACACACACTAGGTGTGGTGAAATTTGTTCTCTGCTTTTGACCCATCCCCTTGATTAACCCCCCGGGAGGTGAGTGAAGCAGTGAGCAGCAGCGGTGACCACGCCTGGGAATAATTTTTGGTGATTTAATTCCCAATTCCAACCCTTGATGCTGAATGCCAAGCAGGGAGTTTCTCAGACAAAAAAAAAAAAAGGCTCACATCAATTGTTGGTGAGGCCAAACAATAAGAGGGTTAAAAGTGGTAGTATATAGTCTTTTTTACCTTTAGGGCTTTTTGGGGCTGGTTGATATGGCCGAAAACTACATCACAATATACTTTTTGTGTATTGATCGATATCAATAACTATTCACACACTTTGCGACTTATTTAAGTCTGTCAATAAAGACAGTAAAACAATTTCTACCTTTCCAAAAAGGTGTTATTTATCAGTAGAGAAGATGTCTGGTAGCCAGGTAGGAAGAGTGCAGATGGCAGTAATGTATAAGCTATTGAACACAATAGAGAAGTTTGAGAAGCTACTCATTAAACAGACACATTGGAAGTGTCAGAATGTTACCACACGTCTCCATTAACATCAAAAAGACAAAGACAAGTTTCTGTTATTGAGTTAATATGTCAATGTATTACAGTTTCTCTTCTCACTCCATGAAGAAAATCCGTAGCAAGACAGAAAGACACTAGTGTTATGAAAGTAGGGTATGTGTGCAATCCTTTAAGAATGGCAATGTGTACTGTTGGTGAAGTGACATCAGTGAGTGGATGAGGACTAAAGAGAGCAAAGGGGTAGAATGCAAGTGCAGCAATAGTGGCGACTGCTGAATGTGTCCGGTTGTGTCCTGCAGAAATAAGAAAGCTAACAAATTGTCACCAGTTGGCGGCATTATCATTCCAACCTGAATGCGGAGCTTAGCAGACCAACAAAAACATTGGCCTTGGAGGGAACGTCTCCTCTGCACTACTAGACTACGGTCTGGGACTGGGAGCCGAAAAACTGGAACGATGTAACACTCTGTAGTAGTTATGTGATTGGCTGTTAGCGTGTCTCTCCCATTGCTCAGTGACACTTCCTGCTCGCTGGCTTCATGAAACAAATCTTGCTTCATAATTTCTGGTTTCTTCCGACCAAAAAAATTTAATATTTTATTGAACGCATTTAATATTGATAGAGTATGTGTCCATCGCGATATATATTGATATTGTATTATCTGCCTAGCTCTAGGTCTTTTCCTGTTCTTTTTGGCCACACATTGACACATTCTGAACAAGGTGGTCCAAGGTGGAATATTGAGTGGTATGCAACTCAACTTATAGAGTTTATACGGACGAAAAATGTTTTGGTCAAGCATTTAAGGACCATGTCACTTCTCATCTTCTCCATTGAAACTCGTCACTGATGTTGACAATTGCTACTGTTGCCCTAAACACACCACAACACCAGAGGATGGTATTTCACTCTACTGGTATCCCGATTAATGAAACATGCATTAAGATTAGGGTTGGGTGATATATCGCAGGTTTGTCTCTGTGCGATATAGAAAATGACTACATCGTGATATTCGAGTATACAGTGGGGCAAAAAAGTATTTAGTCAGCCATCAATTGTGCACGTTCTCCCACTTAAATGATGACAGAGGTCTGTATATTTCATCATAGGTACACTTCAACTTTGAGAGACATAATGTGAAGAAGAAAAAAATCCAGGAATTCACATTGTAGGAATTTTAAAGAATTTATTTGTAATTTATGGTGGAAAATAAGTATTTGGTCAATAACAAAAATTCAACTCAATTCTTTGTAATATAACCTTTGTTGGCAATAACAGAAGTCAAACGAATACTATAGGTCTTTCCCAGGTTTGCACACACAGTAGCTGGTATTTTTGCCCATTCTTCTATGCAGATCTTCTCGAGTGCAGTGATGTTTTGGGGCTGTTGCCGAGCAACACAGACTTTCAACTCCCTCCACAGATTTTCTATGGGGTTGAGGTCTGGAGACTGGCAAGGCCACTCCAGGACTTTCAAATGCTTCTTACGGAGCCACTCCTTCGTTGACCGGGCGGTGTGTTTGGGATCATTGTCATGCTGGAAGACCCAACCACGTTTCATCTTCAAAGCTCTCACTGATGGAAGGAGGATTTGGCTCAAAATCTCACAATACATGGCCCCATTCATTCTTTCCTTAACACGGATCAGTCGTCCTGTCCCTTTAGCAGAAAAACAGCTCCAAAGCATTATGTTTCCACCCCCATGCTTCACAGTGGGTATTGTGTTCTTGGGATGCAACTCAGTATTCTTCTTCCTCCAAACACGACGAGTTGAGTTTATACCAAAAAGTTATACTTTGGTTTCATCTGACCACATGACATTCTACCAATCCTCTGCTGTATCATCCATGTGCTCTCTGGAAAACTTCAGACGGGCCCGGACATGCACTGGCTTAAGTAGGGGGACAAGTCTGGCACTGCAGGATTTGATTCCCTGTCAGCGTAGTGTGCTACTGATGGTAACCTTTGTTACTTTGGTAGCAGCTCTCTGCAGGTCATTTACCAGGTTCCCCCATTGTGGTTCTGGGATTTTTGCTCACCGTTTTCATGATCATTTTGACTCCACGGGATGAGTTCTTGCGTGGCGCCCCAGATCGAGGGATTTATTATCAGTGGTCTTGTATGTCTTCCATTTTTTGATAATTGCTCCCACAGGGGATTTTTTCACACCAAGCTGCTTGCCTATTGTAGATTTACTCTTCCCAGTCTGGTGCAGGTCTACAGTTCTTTTCCTGGTGTCCTTTGACAGCTCTTTGGTCTTGGCCATAGTGGAGTTTGGAGTCTGACTGTTTGAGGCTGTGGACAGGTGTCTTATATACAGGTTCCATTAATACAGGTAACAAGTGGAGGACAGAAGAGCTTCTTAAAGAAGAAGTTACAGGTCTGTGAGAGCCAGATCTTCCTTGTTTGAAGTGACCAAATACTTATTTTCCACCATAATTTACAAATAAATTATTTCAAATTCCTACAATGTGAATTCCTGGATTATTTTTTCACATTCTGTTTCTCACAGTTCAAGTTTACCTACGATGAAAGTTACAGACCTCTGTCATCCTTTTAAGTGGGAGAACTTGCACAATCGGTGGCTGACTAAATACTTTTTCGCCCCACTGTACGTTCTCACGCAGTTGCTTTTAGCTGCGGGCATCACACTTCAGGAGTTTCTCACTCTTTCCTGTCTCTCCTTTTCACAGAGACTTAAAACAAGCAAACCTTCTTACATAAGTCACATAATGCACGCTCCCGCAGAGCGGAGATGTAGCAGCATGGGTAACATTAGCTGTGATGCTAGCGGAGCAGTGAGAGTAGTAATACGAGAGAAAGAAGGTGCGATTCTGGTAACAAATTGAAGCAAGAATTAATTCCCAAGAAAAACGGCAGGGGATCCATCGTCTGGCAGTGGTTTGGCTTCAAGCGGGAAGTTGTTGAGCAAACAACATTAATATGTCAAGTAAAAGCGTTGCTACAAAAAGTAGGAGCACTGCTAATGTGTAGCACCGTTTGAAAAGTCACCGGCTAGAGAATGACGAGTGCTTGAAACTCCGCATGTCAACATCTCCGCCGGTGCCACACCAACAAAATCCCCAAGCAACCATTTCCACATCAACACATATGAAAAAAAATAGTCAACAACAGAAGGAGATAACATCCGTAGTAACCTACCACATAGCGAAGGACATACACTATTTGATTTCCTATTATGCAGCTAATTTTTATTTGACAGTTATAGAATTATAGTGTGACATCATGCATAAAAGTGCACTTTTTGTTTTAAACCATTGTAGTGGTGTTCTGTACAAAAAGCGCACTTTAGTTTAGTGTTGTTTTGATAAGTCATCTTAGTGGCATCATGCATAAAAGTGCACTAGTTTGTTTTAAAATGTCCCTGACAATCTTGCATTTTCTGTTTTGAAATGACACGAGTTTGTGCCACTGCTTAATAAATATAGTTTTGGTCAATTGACTTAGTTGTGATTTCTCTGTCTGCATGAAAGTTTAAAATGAGCATATATTAATGCAGTATGAACAAGAATGTTTTAATGTAGACACATAGAATCATTATGATTATATGCATCAAATGTTCATTCAAGACAAAAATCGAGATATATATATATATCGTGTATCGTGACATGGCCTAAAAAGAGAGATATTAAAAAAGGCCATGTCACCCAGCCCTAGTGGTATGCAACTCAACTTAAGAGTTTATATGGACGAAAAAGGTTTTGGCCAAGCATTTAAGGACCCTGTCACTTATCTTCTCCATTGAAACTCCTCAATGATGTTGACAATTGCTACTGTTGCCCTAAACACACCACCAGAGGATCGTATTTCAGTCTCCTGGTATTCCCATTAAGGAAACATGCATTAGGATCCATGAAAAACTGGAATAAACAACAGATGACTGACAAACACCAACAATCTCATTTCCATGTTCTTAAATTAGCACCCAACCTTCTTTTTGTGGGGCATTGATCCATCAAAATAGGCCAAAGCAATGTCACTGGATAAGAAAACAACACAAAATAGGTTGAGGTACACTGTAGTGAAATACAACAATAAAATAGTATCACAGAAGTTTTTTTTTTTGTCACAGCTTGTACTCCATATTACTTCAAAAGCTGCTATAGGTCTGTTAATATGTGGTCAACCAAGCAAATATTAATATGAAGCTCAATTTCAAACATTGACGTTTTCCTTTTTACAGTATCCATTTGTCGAAAAAAAAGGACTAGTGAGTTTGAACTGTCGGCAGTCTTTAAGCGGTATTTCCTTTATTTAAAAAGATTAGTTTGGAAAAACACTACCCAAAATGAATACAAGCTGGTTTGTGGAAGGATTGGAAAACAGATCTGGTCACATAGTTTTCCAGGAAAAAAAAAGCAGTAAGAGGGAAATTCCCACACGGTCTCCATGCCTGACTTCCATGTTCTCCCTTTCCTGGAGTGCGGTAGGCGGCACTGGAGGGTGTGTTTGTGTGAGAGGAGTTGGGATGGTGTACAATGTCAGCACCAACAGAGCATGTTTACTCTCTTACCCTCCATAAAGGGTATACACTACTCAAAATAATAAGTCAGTTAATTGTACCGTCTTATGAATCCTTGATGAAACCAAGTTGTCTCCATGCACCTAGTCCGCTTTGGGGTGAAAAACTTCAACTTTGTTTGCCACAGTGAATATTTTCTTCTCTCTCTCGTACATTCCCTCTTTCCCGCTCACTTCGTCCCACTGCATGTGCAGGGCTCATATTTCAGCCTTGTCTGACTGCAGGCTGTACCAACAGCTGCCCTCACTGACTCCAAACCTAATTTTCTCACCGCCTGTTCTTTTCACGGCGTAATGCTCATTCCATACCGCCACTTGTAGAACGGCCGGAACACATGGTCTCCAGTATTGCAGCATCGAGCTTTCAAAAGACAGCATCATCACATCACTAATTGCATACTAAAGCCATGTATGAAGAGGCCAAGATTAAGGCTCTATTCAAATAATGATATTAGTTAGGGGTTTAACGGTGCGTGTATTTGTATTGAACCGTTTCGGTACGGGGATTTCGGTTTGGTTCTGAGGTGTACCGAATGACACGGACATATCAAATAGCGCACCGCGCACATTGTGTAAACAATGCACACCGAGGCACCATGAATTGATTTACGTGGACCCCGACTTAAACAAGTTGAAAAACCTATTTGGGTGTTACCATTTAGTGGTCAATTGTACGGAATATGTACTGTACTGTGCAAATTTACTAATAAAAGTTTCAATCAATCAAAAAAACAACAACACACGGCATGCTAGCAACGACTGGCAAATAGACTGACCATACGTCCTCTTTTCACGGGATATGTCCTCTTTGCGGAGCTGTCCAGGTGGAGTTTCTTAAATGCCTTGAATGTCCGGCATTAGGCTTGCGTGTATTTTCAATGTTCGTTCAGGGTTAAGAAGGGGTTAAAAACAAAAACAAAAAGTGCTGCACGCAGCAGCATTCGTGAGGGAGGGGCAGAGAGAGAGAGAGATGATAAAACACGCATGCGTCGCCAGGCTCTGCTTTTTATCCATAGATTTATCAGATTTTATTTTTTATTACCTATAGCAGGGGTGTCAAAAGTGTGCCCTGGAGGCCATTTGCGGCCCACGGCTAATGTTTTAAAGGCCCACGCCACATTCTAAAAATACTATTAAAATAAACAAAAACATAAACAAAAGTGAAATAAAAAAGCTTAAAGGCTAAATGTAATTTAGAATAAGTTACAACGTTGACTAATAAAACAAAGCTGTTTTGTTTTTTTCTTTCAAACTGTCATTGCTCAAAACATACTATTGAATCAAAATCAATGTTATGAATTATTGACCTATCCAAGTTTCCGATTACTTCACATCAAATATTCCATTAAGAAACATATTTTTGGTGGAAGATTTAGCAAATTTGTTAAATAATCAAAAAATGTATATTTTGTTGGTACGTACAGAATCGAAATTTTTGTGTCCCGTTACACCCCTATGCTTGCCTATTGTAGATTCACTTTTCCCAGTCTGGTGCACGTCTACAATTCTTTTCCTGGTGTCCTTCGACATCTCTTTGGTCTTGGCCATAGTAGTATTTGGAGTCTGACTGTTTGAGGCTGTGGACAGGTGTCTTTTATACAGATAACGAGTTCAAACAAGTCCCATTAATACAGGTAACGAGTGGAGGACAGAAGAGCTTCTTAAAGAAGTTACAGGTCTGTGAGAGCCAGCGATCTTCCTTGTTTAAAGTGACCAAATACTTATTTTCCACCATAATTTACAAATAAATTCTTTAAAATTCCTACAATGTGAATTCCTGTTGTTTTTTTTTTTCCACATTCTGTCTCTCACAGTTGAAGTGTACCTATGATGAAAATTACAGACCTCTGTCATCATTTTAAGTGGGAGACCTTGCACAATCGGTGGCTGACAAAATACTTTTTTGCCCAACTGTATATGTGCGTGCCTATCCACGATTATGAAAAGTCAGGCTCCCCATGACCTAATGTCCATTCACCATTGTGCATCGTCCCTTTTACATAGCTGTAAGTGGAGTCCAGAGGAAAAATTATTATTTCCAACACTTTCGCAAAGAAGTTGAAACATTTGGAAGGAGCGGCAACTTCAGTGAGTGACATCGTCTCACTGACCTCTGAAGCCAATGTTGTGTGTGTGAAAATTCTGACTTGCAGGCAGGCACAGACTGTCTGTGACTGGTCTATTGGGCTGGACCAGGGGCGCCCAAAGTGGGACCCGGCAGCCAAAACTGGCCCGTCGAGTGGTTTGATTTGGCCCTCAAAATAGTGGCTTCCCAAATGTAATAACTATCCTTATTGACCTATTGAGCTCCCAAGGAGACCCGGTCCAATATGGATATCACATATCGGTCCAATACCAGCAGAAAAAACAAGCATCTGATTATACCGGCTTGCATCTAAACAATTTTAGTTTTACTACTAGACAGCCAGTTAACATCCAAACGTCCTCCAATAAACACACACCGTTGGTCTTTTCTTCTATTTTAGTCAAGTCATTTACAAAACAGCTAAACACAGGCAGCTTTAGGCTACTAGGACCTAGCAGCTACACAACAACTAAGCACACAATAGCAAACAAGCTAGACATATTGTAAGTAACAAATATTTTTAATTGAACAATATTGCTAAAACAGCACATTTGTTAATATAAACAAATATCAAATAACTAAAGTAGCATATTACTTACACATACAGTCCCCAAGGCAGAAGTGTATTAGAAAACATCCAGTTACAAATGTGTCTGCATCATTCGATGCACTGTCATGAGGCTTGACTTCGTTAATTTCTGCGATAACGAGGTGTCGCTAAAAACCACCACTGCACTTCAATTTGACAACAGCATAAGTCCATTCTATACAGTAAATAATAGGGTAGTGTTTGTCATACCTTCCATTATTCTGATTAGTTTCATTTGATCAAACATTTTCTAACATTCCACACCAAGATAATAAAAGCATGTGTTTCCTGCTAATATCGGACTGGATCAATATTGATATCAAAAGTGTAAAATTTTGGTACACCTTAAAAGCTCACAATCGTCGTTGACATGTTCGCAAGGCTAACTAGTTGACCATCATCGTTATTGGTACCAAATATAGAAAATATTTGGTTACTTGTGGTTCACGCTTAAAATCACTGTTTCTGTACCGCAGCCCGTCGGCACATTTTCACTTTGGCTCTTGGAGGCAAAAAGTTTGGGTACCCTGGTCTAGCCCGAGGATAAAAATACCTACTAAATTAATCTGAAGTCCTCAAGATATAATATGCAGTAAAAAACAACAACTCTGCAGACACTTTGTTCAAATCGTTTGACTACGTAGATAAAAACGTATTTTTTCCTGAAATGATCATTAAACTTTTTTGTCGATACACGTTATTTTACATTACCTTTAATTCAAACAATGTATTTTCAATAAACATAAGCTATAGCAGTGGTTCTCAACCTTTTTTCAGTGATGTACCCCCTGTGAACATTGTTTTCATTCAAGTACCCCCTAATCAGAGCAAAGCATTTTTGGTTGAAAAAAAAAAAAGAGATAAGTAAAATACAGCACTATGTCATCCGTTTCTGATTTATTAAATTGTATAACAGTGCAAAATATTGCTCATTTGTAGTGGTCTTTCTTGAACGGTTTAGAAAAAAAGATATAAAAATAACTAAAAACTTGTTGAAAAATGAAGTAAGCATCAACTTAAAGTGCCCTCTTTGGGGATTGTAATAGAGATCCATCTGGATTCATGAACTTAATTCTAAATATTTCTTCACAAAAAAAGAAATCTTTAATGTCAATATTTATGGAACATGTCCACAAAAAATCTAGCTGTCAACACTGAATATTGCATTGTTGTATTTTTTTTTTCACAGTTTATGAACTTACATTCATATTTTGTTGAAGTATTATTCAATAAATATATTTATAAAGGATTTTTTAATTGTTGCTATTTTTAGAATATTTAAAAAAAAAAATCTCACGTACCCCTTGGCATACCTTCAAGTACCCCCAGGGGTACGCGTACCCCGATTTGAGAACCACTGAGGTATAGTATTTCTGTTTTTTAAAAAAAACTCTAATCTGGGTTACTACTCGTCGTTTGCCAAACCACTGGTGAGAAACACTGACGTATACAAATAACGAATAAAAAGGCAATTTACCATTTGAAAGTGTTGTTTAGTAACTGTTAACTTTACTGAAAAGTATTTTAATATTCAGTACACCAGTCATACTTTGTTTACTGCAAAAAGCAGTTTAATGACAAGCAAAATAAAATAAATTTGAGAGGAAAAGAAGTGCTTCTCTTTACACCAAAAAAAAACACAGAAAATGACCCGAAACCATGGTCCAAACATGGAGGTATGGACCGTACTGTAGGTTACCTGTACTGTTGCACTCAGTCTCCGCGGTCATGCACATTTCGTACAATCAGAAGACCAGCAAATCAGCCACTGCTGACTTATTGGCATCACGCTTCTTAAAGGGGAACATTATCACCAAACCTATGCAAGCGTCAATATATACCTTGATTTTGCAGAAAAAAGACCATGTATTTTTTTAACCGATTTCCGAACTCTAAATGGGTGAATTTTGGCAAATTAAACGTCTTTCTGTTTACCGGTCTTTTAGCGATGACGTCAGAACGTAACGTCACCGAGGTAACACACTCGCCATATTCATTTTCACATTACAAACACCGGGTCTCAGCTCTGTTATTTTCTGTTTTTTCAACTATTTTTTGGAACCTTGGAGACATCATGCCTCGTCGGTGTGTTGTCGGAGGGTGTAACAACACTAACAGGGAGGGATTCAAGTTGCACCACTGGCAAGAAATCTGCCGCCAGACCCCCATTGAATGTACCAGAGTGTCTTCACATTTGACCGGCGATACTAAGAGACATGGCACAGAGATGTATGGATAACCTGCAGATGCATTTGCAACGATTAAATTAACAAAATCACAAAGGTGAGTTGTGTTGATGTTGTTGACTTATGTGCAAATCAGACATATTTGGTCATGGCATGACTGCCAGCTAATCGATGCTAACATGCTACGCTAATCGATGCTAACATGCTATTTACACTAGTTGTATGTACATTTGAAACTAGATATCCACATTTAATGTGAAACAAACACTTACCAATAGACATATTTAAGTTGCTCCAGTGTCACAAGATGCGAAAGTCCTGATCGTTTGGTCCGCACATTTTACCGGCGATGCTAATAAGGCAGCCATGCTATGGGCCATTTCATTAGGTACACCAACGCTATGGCCGAATAGCGTCAATAGCTATTCGCTCAATAGCTTCAATTTCTTCTTCAATTTCGTTTTCGCTATCTGCCTCCATACTCCGACCATCTGTTTCAGTACATGCGTAATCTGTTGAATTGCTTAAACCGCTGAAATCAGAGTCTGAATCCGAGCTAATGTCGCTATATCTTGCTGTGGTAACCGCCATGTTGTTTGTATTGGCAGCCCTGTATGACTTCACAAGGAAATGGATAGTGGTTTCGAAAATAGCGAAAATAAGGCACTTTAAAGCTTTATTTAGGGATATTCCGGGACTGGTAAAATTTTGAAAAAAACTTCAAAAAATACAAAAAGCCACTGGGTACTGATTTTTATTGTTTTTAACCCTTTTGAAATTGTGATAATGTTCCCCTTTAAGCAACTGCATGGAATGAAACCAACCCAGTAACTTGGTTTTCTGTTGTTAAATAAGGGTTGATAACATGAGTTAATGTCAGACGTTTCTAAGGACACAAAACAAAGTCTTGCTTGTCAATGTTGTCCAATCAGCTTGACGGGTCCGACAGAGATCTTACCCAAAGCAGCTGTCATTGGAGTGTTGCACATTACTTGACAGTGCAGCAAAGGCAGCATCCTTTTAAGTGCAATGTTACATATTTTTGAGCAATGCAAAGGTTAAATGTATGTTTACGGTTAAACATACGATACGTCATCTTATTGTGTTTAAAGCCAGCAAGACCGTTCTGTTTACCAATGTACTGACAACGACGGCGCACAACTGTATTGTCATCAGAAGGGGACAAGCCATTACTCTGCATTCAAGTGGTCTACCTACACCCTGGAGACAAGAGTTTTGAAACTCTTCATCCCGGTTAACGTATTGAAAACTGCAAAAATATGTATTTGCGTGTGGACAAAAGGCCAAGAGGCATCGAACACTGAGTTTTTAAAGTTTGTGTGGACATGGTCTAAGTTTTTCAACGCTTACATCTGATTTTGGGTCAGGGTATTTGGTCACTACGAGTAGCACAAAAAACACTGCATGGGTTGAAGCAGGGGCAAAAATAGTTGGCGTGGTCTACAATCACTTATTTAACTAACATGTTCCTCTTCTCTCGTCAGCTTTGCGCGAACTACGTCATTCGTATGTGCGGGGAAAGACAGCCCACCAGCAGGCGTGGATACTTCATCACAACATCCGATTTCGGTAAGCAAAGTCTTTTTTTCGACAAACAAATTTCTGCGCTTCACTGGTCAATAAATAGTGCTCCAATAGGCTATCAATACATCCATTTTCTACCTTATTCTGTACGTAAAAAAATGAATATACACAGGCCAAAAGTTTGAACACCTTCTCATTCAATGGGTTTTCTTCATTTCCATGACTATTTACATTGTAGATTGTCACTGAAGGCCTCAAAACCATGAATGAACACATGTGAAGTTATGTACTTACCAAAAAAAGGTGAAATAACTGAAAACATGTTTTATATTCTAGTTTCTTCAAAATAGCCACTCTTTGCTCTGATTACTGTTTTGCACACTCCTGGCATTCTTTCGAGGAGCTTCAGGGCGTAGTCACCTTAAAGAGTTCACTTCAAAGATGTAATAGTTTTGATGTCTTCACCGACAATCTCCAATGTAAATAGTCATGAAAATACAGAAAACACATTGAAATAAGGTGAGTCCAAACTTTTGGCCAGTACTGAATTTGATTCTAAACAAATTGCAATTTTTGGACTGGAATTGACATGGCGAGGTATTTGCTTACATGTTAAGTACATTGCGCAAGTGCTTTACGCATGTGAGTTAAAAAAAAAGGCTAATGTAAATCCACGCTAATGTCCGTGTCTCCTCTACTTAACAGCCATAAAAAGATTAGAACTAGGGCTAATAAGCGTGATCACAGTTTTGGCAGTTACAATTAAATGACTGTGATCATCAGCGATATTAACATTTTAAAAAACAGGCATTGCTTCATTTCAAACCAAGCACGTTCACATCCAACAGTCAGCCAACCACTAGGAGGCGACCAATAGACAGTGGACTAATGTGAAAGCGATTAAAACCAAGCGACAAGACGTTGAAAATAGATCAGCTAGTAGCTCCCGAAAATATTAGGAAAAATAAATGCATTAGTAGACTGGTGCCCTCACCTCCTGCAGAGTTACCCACACTTGGCGATATTGCCTTTAATATTGCGATATTTTTAGGCCATTTCGCGATATACGATATATATTACGATATTTTGCCTTGGCCTTGAATGCACACTTGATGCATATAATCACAGCTACGATATTTTGCCTTGGCCTTGAATGCACACTTGATGCATATAATCACAGCAGTATGATGATTCTATGTGTATACATTAAAACATTGTTCTTCATAATGTATTCATATATGCTACTTTTAAACTTTCATGCAGAGAGGGAAATCACAACTAAGTCAATTGACCAAAAGTATATTTATTAAAGTTATTAAGCAATGGCACAAACATTGAAGTAATTTCCAAAACAAAGTGCAAGATTGTCAGAGACATTTTAAGTGTCAAATAAAAATTAGCTTTATAATAGGAAATCAAATAGTATTTGTCCTTCACTATGTGGTAGATTACTGTGGATGTTATTAAATTCTCTTCATTCTCTAGCGAGTTACTTTTCAAATGATGCTACATAATAGCAGTAATGCTACTTTTTATAGCAACGCTTTCCCCCCACACTTGACAAATTACGGTTGTCCGTTCGACATATTCCCACTTGAAGCTGAACCACCGCCAGACGAGGGACCCTCTGCTGTTTTTATTGGGAATGAAGTCTTCCTTCAATTGTTACCAGATCCGCACCTTCTTCCTCGTACGGCTACGTTAGCAGCTAACGTTAGCCGCGCCGCTACTTCTCTGCTGGGCGAGGGTGTGTATGTGACGTATGACGTGACAGTTCTGACGTATGTAAGAATGTGCGTCTGATTGTCTGAGGAGAGACAGGAAAGAGTGAGAAGAGCCTGAAATGTACGCCCGCAGCCAAAAGCTACTGCGTGAGAACGTATACTCGAATATTACGATAAAGTCATTTTCTATATCGCACAGAGACAAACCCGCGATATATCGTATATATCGCCCAGCCCTACCCACAGGCACGCATTTCAACCCCGGAACACGACCCCACACCGTTCTTTTGATGTTGAAACCCTGAAACGCTCCCGTGCAGATGAACCAACAACAACACAGCACAACCAGCTGCACGGCCAAGCTGCGTGCACATCCAAAGAAATCATTACATTGCGAAGACACATTAAGCAGTAACGAGATGTGAGGAGTTGGCGACTTGTCCAGGGTGTACCCCGCCTTCCGACCGATTGCAGCCAGGATAGGCTCCAGCATTCCCCGCAACCCAGAAAGGGATCAGCAGCAGAAAATGAATGGAAGACTTTCTTTCCTTTTTCAACCGCAATCGTTTGCCCAGGCTGTACAGTTAGCTGCTAACAGAGCAGACCGCCCGCCACTGTCGGAAAGCCCCGACAAACGGCTACAAAAGTAGCCTTGACCAAAATAGACAACTGTAACATTAACGGTGCATCAAGGGACCCTGTACCAATGCACCTTTCAAAGACATGACAAAATAAAAAGGACACAACGTTTTATATGCCCAAACACATACAGTATGTCCTATATCTGGCTTGTATGCCGCATTGACAATGCTGGCGTACGAGCACATGTTAGTCAATACACGCACACACAGCACTTGCAAGCAGAAAGTGTCAAAACAGAAGATGGAGAGTGGACGTATTTAAACCCAACAATAAAGATGGAATCATAAACGCTAAAGCACTGCAAGCGGTACTTTACAACATAGCTAGCGGCTTATGTCTCTCCGTAGTGTTTTAGCTACTTCTAAATCATGGCAACAAATAAACTGTTTCTTACAAGTATCATCCCTGCAGGAAGTGGAATAGCTAAACATACTTCACTACACACCTTAAGAGGACAATAGCTCACAGTCAACGGTAACTAGGGCGGTGAATTTTTGGGAGTAATGATTCGATTCATAATCGATTCAAAATATATACTTTAATAACATCAGATGCCAGTTCTGATCGACCACATTCCTCCATGAAATAAACAGCTCTGATCAATTTCTATTTTACATAAAAGAAAACTGGTTTTGTTTAATAAATTGCTTCCCAAACATTTAATTAAGTCAAATACAAATAAGGCAGGCAACAAGAGAAGTTATATTTTCTATTATTTCTCAAAACATAATATTTAATCAAAGTCACAATCATTGCACAGTTTAGTACATATTCCGTACAATTGACCACTAAATGGTAACACCCGAAAAAGTTTTTCAACTTGTTTAAGTCGGGGGTCAACGTTATTCAATTCATATTGACCTATCCAAGGCTCCGATTACTTCACATTAAATATTCCACTTTGAAAAATTTTTGTGGAAGATTTTGCATATTTTGTGCATTTGCCATAAAAAAAAAACTGTTTTCTTTGACAACAAGGACAGAAAACAGACAAACATTAAAAAAGAAAAAAACAACAACTTAGAATTCACGGATAGATCTGAAGTAGACGTAGACTCGAGAGATTTAAGCGTTAACATATTTCATGACAGAAGCAAAAAACATTTAATACTTTCATACTGAAATAAATACAACAACAACTTAATAAAAATATAGAAAAACTACCGGCAGCTGTAAAGTTGAGATCCATGAAGGAAAGAAGAAAGTGAATAAATGTTTATTACTGAATAAATTCACATATGCATAAAAATGTGTTTTCTTTTGTATTATTTTGTTTATGAATTAAGTAAAGTTTATGACAACCTTTTTCCAAAACACAATACAGAATGTGAGATATAACAGGATAATGCATATACCGTTTTTCCTTGAATTGCCACAGGGCATATAGTATGCGCCTGCCTTACAAACTCGCTTCACAAAATAATCAGCGCATGCTTAGTATTACCGCCTGGTCAAACTCATGACGTCACGAGTGACACTTCCCCTGTCATCATTTTCAAAATGGAGGAGGCTGATTTCAATACCGGTAATTTGAAATCGCATAAAAGGAAAAAGATTAAGAGCTATTCAGTAGGATTTAAGGTCCAAGCTTACATCCCACTCAAATTTTTACTCCATACCTTTGGTAAGTGAGAAGAGGTTTTAAAATAATTAGTGCATGCTTACTTTTATCGCGTGCCTTTGGTAAGCACAGGAGTGAGAAGAGGTTTTAAATGAATTAGCGCCCCGGCGGCAATTCAAGGAAATACGGTATTTGTTATATGTTTTCTAAACGGTGACAAAAAAGTGGGACCCCATTTTAAAATTCCTAGCGCCAACACTGTGTAAACAATTACAGAAACAATCTACATTACAATAGTACTTAAGACACTTCGAGGCATGAACTGGATGGATCCAACTCATATGGGCAACAAATTAAAATGAGAAAAGACTGACTGGATGACAGGAGAAGAATGATGACAAAGCCCACAATCAATAGGGCAGAAGAGGTCACTAAATAGGCTCTGCTAGGACATCTGAGCACCTTGCATACACAGCATCTGCGCATAATGCATTGATATCACTTTTTAAAGAAGCTGTGTCAAACAGTAGAACTTGTGACAGCGGGCTACATTTTTGATTCTATCACATTTCTCATTTCAGAATGACAACCGATCACTCAGCAGGGCTGCAAATTGTGTTTCTCTGTCAGTTGTGAACCATGATCTCAGGTTTCCACCATGCTATACTTTCCTTTGCTCAAGACTTAATGCCTATCTGACAAGTGTAATGAAGTTAGCTAATAAGTTGAAACAGCAGTCATTAGGCATCATCTTTTGTTGTGGTCTGCAAGACCAAAAGAGAAAATGATCATGCATGAAATAGAATAGAAAAAAGGCGCAAGGAAGCAATATGTTGACTCATTCAGACAAGGAAATATGCTAATTTAAACTGGTGAAGCACCTCAACAAACTGCAAGGTAAAACAAAGTAGTTAATGTGTCTGAGACCTACCAACACTGCCGTTTAGGGCTCTAAGATTGAGAAAAAAACTAATTGTGATTGTTGTCTCCAAAATTGCGATTTGATATTTTTATATTTCATACATGAAAATGCATATAACTGCAAAAATAACAGGTGATGGAAGACATGTTACTTTTAGACGGTGAACATATTCTTGTCTCATGGTGCCCCACATAACAATACACAATTAATTTACTTCAAAAATGTTTTTATTTTATGCAAACAGACTCAGAACTTGTATCTACATAATGCTCTTTAACTGAAGAAATAACCGATAAACTACTCAGTGGCCTAGTGGGTAGAGTGTCCGCCCTGAGATCGGTAGGTTGTGAGTTAAAATGCCGGCCGAGTCATACCAAAGACTATGACAATGGGGCCCGTTACCTCCCTGCTTGGCACCCAGCATCAAGGGTTGGAATTGGGGGTTAAATCACCAAAAATGATTCTTGGGCACGGCACGGATGCTGCCCACTGCTCCCCTCACCTCCAAGGAGGTGAACGGGACGGATCAAAAGCAAAGGACAAATTTCACCACATCTAGTGTGTGTGTGTGTGTGTGTGACAATCATTGGTACTTTAACTTAAAATGATTCAAACTTTTATTTCTCATTACTGTAGAATTGTTTACAATTGTACTGTAATGGGATGGTAAGTAACTGCTATCCTGGCATTTTTTATTGCGTTACTTTCCTATGACACGGCACTTTCATTTTTGAAGTTGTCCTTGATTTATTATTATTATTATTATATCAATTGATTGACCACAGCTGTGACTATTTAAGTGCATCACTTCCGGTCAAAAATTGCACACTGACGAAGACATTGCCGAAACCGGTCTGTGTTTGGTAGCGCCTGTGTAGTTTATATTAATTTTTTTATAAGGACACGAGTGTCGCTGGCCTTGCTTTGTGTTTTTTTTCCTTTTATCCTAATTAAATGAACCAACAAAATAATACAATGGGCTTATTTCTTTGAGCAAAAACGTAACCTCAATAGATATTTAATATCTTCAAGTGCATTTTGAGGTCAAACATTGTCTTTCAGTTAATTGCCTTCATGTGATCTCAACGGCATTTTCAAGTGTTCGTCTGTGTAGATTGGCTCATATCGCCCCTCCGATTTGAAGGTGAAATATTCCCACAAAGAGACATTTGGCTTTATAATCGTATTTTTTCCCTCCTAATTTGTGTTGGTTTGTGGCACGTCCCACTAGCGAGTCACAAGGCTCTCTGTACTGTGAGTGTGAGGACGGCGGCGCATCACTTGCATCGCCAAGACAAAGACTGTGAATGACTGACAAGAGTGGTCACTCTGTTCAGTTAATTCTGCTGTTAAATAAACACACTCAGGTGCTGAAAGAGATGCAAAAAGTAAGACGTCTTTCTTCCCGTTTGAAATGAGACGTACAAACGCGAGGCTGAACAATTCTGATTGGCAAACATTGTTGTAACTCAAATGACATTGCACCTCAGCCTCTTGCATTTATTTATTGCACTAATTTAAACCTCGATGTCATTTCGATTTTGATTAATTGTGCAGCCTTACTGCCAACACCATGTTCTTGTACTACGTTCACAAAACACATAGGAAGTTGGCGATTTTTCAGGAAATGGTAAAGAGATTATACTTGTATAGCGCTTTTCTACCTTCAAGGTCCTCAAAGCGCTATGACACTATTTCCACATTCACACACTGATGGCGAAAGCTGCCATGTAAGGTCAGAGCGACAACCCATCAGGAGGAAGGGTGAAGGATAACAGACGTGACAAGGATGGCGGAACCCGGGCTTGAACCTGGAACCCTCAAATTGCTGGAACGGCCACTCTCCCACCCGATACTCTACATTAGAGTGTACAGGACACCTATCAAAAAAGTGGGATCACATTTGATCCTTGAGAATATTCCCATTTAAAAAAGTATTTTCTTCAAATTCAAAATTCCGAATGACACATTTCACTTATGGATGGAAAAATAACTACTTCACAAACAGGAAGAACATTCCATAGATTGATAAGTTCCTTGATTTTGGAAAAAAAAAAAAACTTATTTGCAATTTTCTCTCCAAAATTGTGATTGCGATTCGATATTATGTTTTACACATTTATCCATCCATCCATTTTCTACCGCTTATCCCTTTCGGGGTCACGGGGGGTGCTGAAACCTATCTCAGCTACAATTGGGCGGAAGGCGGCGTACACCCTGGACAAGCCGCTGTCTCGTCGCAGGGCCAACACCGATAGACAACATTCACACTCACATTCACACACTAGGCATAAAAATGCATAAGTGTGAGGAAGTAAAGAGCGAAGAAGACATGTTACTTTTGTACTGTCAATCAACATATTCTCGTCTCAAGGTGCCACATAATATGCAATAATTTGCTTTTAAATATATTTGGCTTTATGCAGACAGACTCAGAACTTTTAGCTACATCATGCTCTTAAACTGAATAAATAAAAAACTACACAGTGATCATAAAGTAATTTCATCATAATATATAATAATGGAAGTAACCATTTAAAAAATATATAAACTTTTATTTCTCATTCCTGTATTATTTACAATTGTACTGTAATTGCAAGGTAAATAACTATTATTCTCAATAAATGAACAAAAAAATAAAATTAACTTATTTCTGTAAGGAAAAATTAAAATATTGAACATCAGCTTTTCATCACAGCATTCTCTCTTGTTCATCTGTGTTGATGTCTTCATATTGTCCCCCGGATTAGAGGCTGAAAGATTACCACAACAGGACATTTGGCTTTGTAATCATAATTTTGAGACGCCTTTCTCCAAGTTTACAGCGAGAGATGAACAAACGCGAGGCTCAACAATTGGCATGCCTGTCACTCAAATGCCGGTGACGGCAGAAAGAAAAAAACCCTCAGCTTTGTGCGGTTACGTAATTGCACTACCGTATTTTTCGGACTATAAAGCGCACTCAAAAATCCTTTCTTTTTAAAAATCGACAATGCGCCTTATAACCCGGTGCGCCTAATGTACAGTTTAATTCTGGTTGTGCTAACCAGCCTCAAAGCCATTTAATTTGGTACTTGGTGTAATGATAAGTGTGACTAGTAGATGGCAGTCACACAGATACATGTAGACTGCAATATGACACCAGTAAACAACACCAAAACTTTAAATGTTCCATTGACAATGAACATTACATACGACGTACGATTTTGAAGCCGCACCGCTTGATGGATTGTTGGCCTATTACGGCTACCGTAGTCAGAGATACAAGTATCACTATGGTGTGTGTATGCAGACTGCAAAATGGCACCCATTAGCAGACATTATCTGGCGTTTTGTTTGACAATATGCAAAACCAACTTTTCCTACCTTCTGGTACCTGCTGATATGTATTTGAGATCTGCCTAAGTCCTGAAAGTTTGCGCAGGTTCGCCACTGTAGTCCCTGCCGATTAGCTTTTTCTTTTTCCTCTATCTTCTTGTTATGGGGTATTCATCCTCTGCTGTTGCCATTTCTAATATTAAGTAGTATAAATTTCTTACTTTTATCTTGCTATGGAAGCGCTAAAAACTACCAGTGTAGTGGGTTTACATAATTCACCCACGGAACTTTATTAGGAGCGTTCCGGTCGGACTGTTTTTCACGGGACACATTTCCGGCGTTGTTGCACTAGTGAGCCATGGATGAGAAGATGGTGCTCTGTTAGATTGAAGTAAAGTCTGAATGTCGTTATAACAGTTAGCTCCATCTTTTGACACTTCTTCCACCCCAGTCCTTGCACGCTACACCGCAACAACAAAGATGACGGGGAGAAAACGCTGTCGAAGTTGAGCAATGTAAATAAGATCCTGAAATGACTGTCAGAAAGCGAATTGAAGATGAACTGTAAAACATCTATGCAACATTTCGACCAAAGAACCACCATTACATGTTATGTAGACCACAAGGAAGTGTTTTACATCTACAAAAAAAAAAATCATAATATGACCCTTTTAAAGCACCTTATAATCTGGTGCGCCTTTTATATGAAAATAGACCTGAATTGACCCGCTCATCTGCAGTGCGCTTTATAATCCGGTGCGCCTTATATTCCAGAAGATATGGTAATTTAAACCTCAGTCTATTTCATGCCGATTAAATGTGCAGTTTAAAAAAATGCAAACTATAAAAAGGGTTTGCTCACATTCACAACCCGACGCTGCCTTTCAAAACCACCACACTCCAAAGGGGCCTACGTCAGAAGTGAAACAAATTGTGATATTGAAATTATGTTCCGCCGCTTCTTAAACAATTACAAAATAACCTAAAAGACAGTTAAAATATGTTGCGAGTCGTTTGCGCAAATTGCCCTCAAAAACACTCCTCTATCCGTGTTAAAGCACTGCTGTTGATGCTTGGCTCAGTCAGCGTTATTATGGCAACACTTTACCCTGCTCAACAGTTGGAAGAAAATGGGGTAGAACTCCCCGTGTTGGCACAAATGAATGACAAAAAACAACTTTTGATTAGACAAACAAGGTCTATGTCATACAGCGGCGATAAAAACAACCACCACATGCGAGTACATCTTTACTGGAGCATCTCATTTGACTTGATCAGTCGACTCACACGATCGACTCCAAAACGATTACCTTATTAAACAAAAAGGTAACATACTTTTATAGTCTATTTAAATGCTGCCATTCAAGCCTCCACTTTGAGCCCGGTCATTCACAGCAACCCCCGTCGCTACAAAGTCACAATTTTCTCTCAAACACAACCAACTCTCCCCACACACTAGACGCTACATTTGACGTAAATGTAATGTTTCTTATTTTAAGTGGAACATATAAAGTTTTGGTGTCGTTTACTGGCGTCATATTGCAGTCTACATGTATCTCCTGTGTGATTACCATCTGCTGGTCACTTATTACACCATGTACCAAATAAAATGGCTTCGAGGTCGGCAAGCACAACCAGAATTATTCCGTACATTAGGCGTACCGGGTTATACGGTTATATTTTGGAGAAAGTGAAAGGATTTTAAATGCGTCTTATAGTCCGACAAAATCTGTAATTGTCCTAATTTAAACCTCAAAGTCGATTTTATGCCGATTAATCGTGCAGCCCTACACTCCCGTAGTTTAAAAACATGCAAACCATAAAAAGGGTTTGGCCATATGGACAACCCTGATGCCGCCTTTCAAAACCACAACACCCCATAGGGGCCTACGTCACAAGTGATATAGAACTTGTGTTCTTAAACAATTACAAAATTAACCTAAAAGACAGTTACAACACGTTGCTATACGCTTGAGTCGTTTTCGCAAGTTGCCCTCAAAAACAATCCTCTATCCGTGTTAAAGCACTGCTGTTGATGCTTGGCTCAGTCAGCGTTGTTATGGCAACACTTTACCCTGCTCAACAGTTGGAAGAAAATGGGGTAGAACTCCCCGTGTTGGCACAAATGGATGACAAAAGCAACTTTTGATTAGACAAACAAGGTCAATGTCATACAGCGGCGTTAAAACAACGATCACATGCGTGAGCATCTTTACTGGAGGATCTCATTTGACTTGATCATTGGACTCACACGATCGACTCCAAAACGATTACCTGATTAAACAAAAAGGTAACATACTGTTATAGTCTTTAAATGCTGATATTCAAGCCTCCACTTTGAGCCCGGTCACTCAACGCAACCACTGTCGCTACAAAGTCACAATTTTCTCTCTCACACAACCAACTCTCCCCGACACGCTAGACGCTACATTTTACATAAATGAAATGTTCTTTATTTTAAATGGAACATTTAAAGCTTTGGTGTCGTTTACTGGCGTCATATTGCAGTTTACATGTATCTCTTGTGGGACTACCATCTGCTGGTCACTTATTACACCATATACCAAATAAAATGGCTTCGAGGTCGGTAAGGACAACTAGAATTATTCCGTACATAAGGCACACCTAGTTATACGGCGCACTGTCGATTTTTGGAAAAAGTGAAAGGATTTTAAGAGTGCGTTATAGTCTGAAAAATACAGTAATTGCCCTAATTTAAACCTCAAAGTGGATTTTATGCCGATTAATTGTGCAGCCCTACACTCCCATGGTTTAAAAACATGCAAACCATAAAAAGGGTTTGGCAATATGGACAACCCTGATGCCGCCTGTCAAAACCACAACACCCCATAGGGGTCTACGTCAGAAGTGATATGGAACTTGTGTTCTTAAACAATTACAATATTAACCTAAAAGACAGTTACAACACGTTGCGATGCGTTTGAGTCGTTTTCGCAAGTTGCCCTCAAAAACAATCCTCTATCCGTGTTAAAGCACTGCTGTTGATGCTTGGCTCAGTCGGCGTTGTTATGGCAACACTTTCCCCTGCTCAACAGTTCGGAGATATTTGGGTAAAATGCCCTGAAAAATTAAGGACATGTGTTGTAATTTTAATATTTCATAATTGATATATAAACTATCAGACTGCGTGGTCGGTAGTAGTGGGTTTCAGTAGGCCTTTAATATCACAATTTTCCCATCCAAAAACAACAACCACATGCGTGGACATCTTTACTGGAGCATCTCATTTGACTTGATCATTCGACTCACACGATCGACTCCAAATCAATTACCTGATTAAAAATAAAAAAGGTAACATACTGTTATAATCTTTTTAATTGCTGACACTCAAACCTCCACTTTGAGCCCAGTCACTCACAGCAACCACCGTCGCTACCAAGTCACAATTTTCTCTCAAACACACAAACTCCACCCCTACACACTTGACATAACATTTGACGTAAATGTAATATATGTATTTTTTTTAAATGGAACAGTATCATGTTAGACCCGCTCGACATCCATTGCTTTCAGTCCCCTAGAGGGGGGGGGGCATTCTCATAGTCATCATTGTCACCGACGTCCCACTAGGTGTGAGTTTTCCTTGCCCTTATGTGGGCCTACCGAGGATGTCGCAGTGGTTTGTGTAGCCCTTTGAGACACTAGTGCTTTAGGGCTGTATATATAAACATTGATTGATATAAAGTTTTGGTGTTTACTAGCGTCATATTGCAGTCTACATGTATGTCTTGTGTGACTACCATTTACTGGTCACTTATTACACCATGTACCAAATAAAATGGCTTTGAGGTCGGTAAGCACAACCAGAATTATTCAGTACATTAGGCGCACCGGGTCATACGAAGTCACAATTTTCTCTCAAACACAACCAACTCTCCCCGACACATTCGATGCTACATTTGAAGTAAATGTAATGTCCTTTATTTTCAATAGAACATATAAAGTTTTGGTGTCATTTACTGGCGTCATATTACAGTCTACATGTATCTCTTGTGTGACTACCATCTACTGGTCACTTATTACACCATGTACCAAATTAAATGGCTTCGAGGTCGGTAAGCACAACCAGAATTATTCCATACATTAGGTGCACGGGTTGTATGAAGTCACAATTTTCCCTCAAACACATCCAGCTCTCCCTGACACATTCTACGCTACATTTGACGTAAAAATAAATATTTTGAAAGGAAAGCACGGATGCGGTCCACACAAGCACCGCGCTAGACCCGCAAGGCCTCGTCGTGACGGGGAGTAGCAGCCTTAGCATAGGCTAGCGCTAGCTTTGCATGTAGCCTACACACCGAACAACGTCGCATTTCCACGCAGCGTTCAGTTGAAAGTACCGCAAAAGGCAGCAACGACGGTAGTTTAAACACCCCGCAAACGACACGGTTAGCGGGGGAAATAAGCCGAGAAGTTGGCGACACCGCTTCGGCAACGTTAGCATCCGGCTAATGAAGGGAAGCTAACGTCCGCTGTTGTTTTGGCCGGGACTCCCCCTCCTTGCCCCGCTGTCACGGCCATCTTACCTCGGACGAAATATCCTTTATTCCGTAGCGAACGCAGGGGTGAGTCCACGGCGAGGGGGTCGACAGCAGCCGACTGTAGTGCGTCTTTGGTCGGTTAGCTCGACAGACACACATCCGCGAAGCTCGGCGGAGCAGAGGCGAGACGCCAGGCGCTAAGTAGCGGCCGCTCGGGGACGCGCACAGTTGTCCAAGTTGGCCTCGGGGGCGCGCTCCCTCGCGTAGGCGGCGGACCAGCAATTCTGCGGCGTTCGGCTCATTTCTTCATTTCATTCATTAAAAAAAAAAAAAAAAAAAAAAATCAAAGAAAGGAATACAATGAAAATAAATCAATCAACATAACATTAAAGCAGGGCTGTCCAAAGTGCAGCCCGGGGGGCATTTACAGCCCGCAGCATTGTTCAGTGGCCCACCTCACATTCTGGAAATGCTATTGCAAAAAAAAAAAAAAAAAAAAAAAAACACTAAAAAAGGTAGAATGAGGTGAAATCTAACAGGGAAAAGTTGCAATGTTGACACAAAGCTGCCATCGAGGCTGTTTGTTTTTCAATCGATCAACCAATCAATCAATCAATGTTTACTTATATAGCCCTAAATCACCAGTGTCTCAAGGGGCTGCACAAACCACAACACAAACCACAAAGACATCCTCGGTAGAGCCCACATAAGGGCAAGGAAAACTCACCCCAGTGGGACGTCGGTGACAATGACAATGATGAATATGAGAAACCTTGGAGAGGACCGCATATGTGGGCAATCCTCCCCACCCCCGAAAGAAAATGGATGTCGAGCGGGTCTAACATGATACTGTGAAAGTCCAATCCATAGTGGATCTAACATAACGGTGAGAGTCCAGTCCAAAGTGGATTCAATATAGTAGCGAGAGTCCCGTCCATAGTGGAGTCAGCAGGAAACCATCCCAAGTGGAGTCGGATCAGCAGCGCAGAGATGTCCCCAACCGATACACAGGCAAGCGGTCCATCCTGGGTCCCGACTCTGGACGAGCGGTCCATCCTGGGTCCCGACTCTGGACAGCCATTACTTCATCCATGGCCACCGGACCGGACCCCCTCCACAAGGGAGAGTGGGACATAGGAGAAAAAAGAAAAGAAACAGCAGATCAACTGGTCTAAAAAGGGGGTCTGGACCGGACCCCCGGGGGCCATTTACAGCCCACAGCAAATTATTTAGTGGCCCGCCTCACATTCTGAAAATGCTATTGCAAAAATAAAAAAAATAAAAACACAAAAAAAAAGTAGAATGTGGTGAAATCTAACGGGGAAAAGTTGCAATGTTGACACAAAGCTGCCATTCAGGCTGTTTGTTTTTCAATCAATCAATGTTTACTTATATAGCCCTAAATCACCAGTGCCTCAAAGGGCTGCCCAAACCACAACGACAGCCTCGGTGGAGCCAACATAAGGGCAAGGAAAAACTCACCTCAGTGGGACATCGACAATGATGACTATGAGAGGCCTTGGAGAGGACTGCATATGTGGGCAACCCCCACCTCCTTTCCAGGGGACCGAAAGCAATAGATGTCGAGCGGGTCTAACATGATATTGTGAAAGTCCAATCCATAGTGGATCTAACATAACGATGAGAGTCCAGTCCAAAGTGGATCCAATATAGTAGCGAGAGTCCCGTCCATAGCGGAGCCAACAGGAAACCATTCCAAGCGGAAGCAGATCAGCAGCGCAGAGATGTCCCCAACCGATACACAGGCGAGCGGTCCATCCTGGGTCCCGACTCTGGATGAGCGGTCCATCCTGGGTCCTGACTCTGGACAGCCAGTACTTCATCCATGGCCACCGGAGGGGCATTTACATCCCGCAGCTAATTGTTTAGTGGCCCGCCACACATTCTTTTATTCTTTCTTTCTTTCTTAGTTTATTTCGAACATGAACATTAGTGGAGGCCCTTAGGGAGATTTGAGGGTGTGTTCGTTCACTTTTGTCTAAAAGCGCCAAATTTGGCACAGGTGTATCTCAGGGCATACTTAAAGGCCTACTGAAATGAGATGTTCTTATTTAAACGGGGATAGCAGGTCCATTCTATGTGTCATACTTGATCATTTCGCGATATTGCCATATTTTTGCTGAAAGGATTTAGTAGAGAACATCCACGATAAAGTTCGCAACTTTTGGTCGCCAATAAAAAAGCCTTGCCTGTACCAGAAGTAGCAGACGATGTGCGTGTGACGTCACAGGTTGTGGAGCTCCTCACATCTGAACATTGTTTACAATCATGGCCACCAGCAGCGAAAGCGATTCGGACCGAGAACGCGACGATTTTCCCATTAATTTGAGCGAGGATGAAAGATTCGTGGATGAGGAAAGTGAGAGTGAAGGACTAGAAAAAAAATAGACGGCAGAGCGATTCAGATGTTATTAGACAAATTTACTAGGAAAATTCTGGAAAATCCCTTATCTGCTTATTGTGTTACTAGTGTTTTAGTGAGATTATATGGTCGTACCTGTAGAGCCTGAAAGTCGGAGGGGTGTGGCCACGGGTGGGGTGACAGCCAGTGTCTCCGAGGGAAGCCACGTTTCTCGACGAGGCGAAGGCAGGCCGAGCTGAGATTTTTTTTTTCTCCGTCCAACAACGGTGGAAGCATCTGACGGTCGGGGGCGGCCGGTGGGAGGAGTCAAGAGAGTCGCAGCTGCCTCTTTGACAGGTGCAGGAGGAACGACGCAAGCTCGCTGCTCATGTTTACGGTAAGAGCCGACTTATTACCACCATTTTCTCACCGAAACCTGCCGGTCGACATGTGGTAGGGAACCACGTTCGCTTGACCGCTCTATTCCATAGTAAAGCTTCACCGTCATCTTTCGGGAATGTAAACAAGGAAACACCGGCTGTGTTTGTGTTGCTAACGGTGGCCGGAATACACCGCTTCCCACCTACATCTTTCTTCTTTGATGTCCCCATTATTTATTGAACAAATTACAAAAGACTCAGCAACACAGAAGTCCATAATACTGTGGAATTATGCTATGAAAAGAGATGACTTATAGCTGTGAACGGTGCTGGACCAAAATGTCCTCTACATTGCGTGACGTCATCATACCACAACGTTTTAGCATGATACATCCGCGCGAAATTCAAAATTGCAATTTAGTAAACTAAAAAGGCCGTATTGGCATGTGTTGCAATGTTAATATTTCATCATTGATATATAAACTATCAGACTGCGTGGTTGCTAGTAGTGGCTTTCAGTAGGCCTTTAAAGATGATCTGTAAAACATCATCAATGCAACATTTTGACCAAAAACCACCATTACATGTTGTGTAGACCACAAGGAAGTGATTTACATTTAGAAAAAAAATATGACCCCTTTAATGCGATTTATAATCCGGTGCTCCTCTCTGAGCTGCCACCTTATCGTGGTAGAGGAGTTTGCGTGTCCCAATGATCCTAGGAGCTATGTTGTCCCGGGGCTTTATGCCCCCTGGTAGGGTCTCCCAAGGCAAACAGGTTCTAGGTGAGGGATCAGACAAAGAGCAGCTCGAAGACCTCTATGAAGAAGACAAAACATGGACCCAGATTTCCCTCGCCCGGACGCGGGTCACCGGGGCCCCCTTCTGGAGCCAGGCCCAGAGGTGGGGCACGATGGCGAGCGCCTGGTGGCCGGGCCTGTTCCCATGGGGTCCGGCCGGGCACAGCCCGAAGAGGCAACGTGGGTCATCCCTCCAATGGGCTCACCACCCATAGCAGGGGCCATAGAGGTCGGGTGCAATGTGAGCTGGGCGGCATCCGAAGCCAGGGCACTTGGCGGTCCGATCCTCGGCTACAGAAGCTAGCTCTTGGGACGTGGAACGTCACCTCACTGGGGGGAAAAGAGCCTGAGGTAGTGCGCGAAGTGGAGAAGTTCTGGCTGGATATAGTCGGACTCACTTCGACGCACAGCAAGGGCTCTGGAACCACTTCTCTCGAGAGGGACTGGACCCTCTTCCACTCTGGCGTTGCCGACAGTGAGAGGCGACGGGCTGGGGTGGCAATTCTGGTTGCCCCCCGGCTTAAAGCCTGCACGTTGGAGTTCAACCCAGTGGACGAAAGGGTAGCCTCCCTCCACCTTTGGGTGGGGGGACGGGTCCTGACTGTTGTTTGTGCTTACGCACCAAACAGCAGTTCAGAGTACCCACCCTTTTTGGGTACAATCGAGGGAGTACGGGAAAGTGCTCCCCCGGGTGATTCCCTTGTCCTACTGGGGGACTTCAATGCTCATGTTGGCAACGACAGTGAAACCTGGAGAGGCGTGATTGGGAAGAATGGCCGCCCGGATCTGAACCCGAGTGGTGTTTTGTTATTGGACTTTTGTGCTCGTCACAGTTTGTCCATAACAAACACCATGTTCAAACATAAGGGTGTCCATATGTGCACTTGGCACCAGGACACCCTAGGCCGCAGTTCCATGATCGACCTTGTAGTTGTGTCATCGGATTTGCGGCCTTATGTTTTGGACACTCGGGTGAAGAGAGGGGCGGAGCTTGGCTGCGATGGTGGGGGAGGATGCCGGACAGACCTGGCAGGCCCAAACGCATTGTGAGGGTCTGCTGGGAACGTCTGGCAGAGTCTCCTGTCAGAGAAAGTTTCAATTCCCACCTCCGGAAGAACTTCGAACATGTCACGAGGGAGGTGCTGGACATTGAGTCCGAGTGGAGCATGTTCCGCACCTCTATTGTTGAGGCGGCTGATCGGAGCTGTGGCCGCAAGGTAGTTGGTGCCTGTCGAGGCGGCAATCCTAAAACCCCTTGGTGGACACCAGCGGTGAGGGATGCCGTCAAGCTGAAGAAGGAGTCCTATCGGGTCCTTTTGGCTCATAGGACTCCGGAGGCAGTGGACAGGTACCGACAGGCCAAGCGGTGTGCAGCTTCAGCGGTCGCTCAGGCAAAAACTCGGACATGGGAGGAGTTCGGGGAAGCCATGGAAAACGACTTCCAGACGGCTTCGAAGCGATTCTGGACCACCGTCCGCCGCCTCAGGAAGGGGAAGCAGTGCACTATCAACACCGTGTATGGTGCGGATGGTGTTCTGCTGACCTCAACTGCGGATGTTGTGGATAGGTGGAAGGAATACTTCGAAGACCTCCTCAATCCCACCAACACGTCTTCCTATGAGGAAGCAGTGCCTGGGGAATCTGTGGTGGACTCTCCTATTTCTGGGGATGAGGTCTCTGAGGTAGTTAAAAAGCTCCTCGGTGGCAAGGCCCCGGGGGTGGACGAGACCCGCCCGGAGTTCCTTTAGGCTTTGGATGCTGTGGGGCTGTTTTGGTTGACAAGACTCTGCAGCATCGCGTGGACATCGGGGGCGGTACCTCTGGATTCGCAGACCGGGGTGGTGGTTCCTCTCTTTAAGAAGGGGGACCGGAGGGTGTGTTCCAACTATCGTGGGATCACACTCCTCAGCCTTCCCGGTAAGGTTTATTCAGGTGTACTGGAGAGGAGGCTACGCCGGATAGTCGAACCTCGGATTCAGGAGGAACAGTGTGGTTTTCGTCCTGGTCGTGGAACTGTGGACCAGCTCTATACTCTCCGTAGGGTTCTTGAGGGTGCATGGGAGTTTACCCAACCAGTCTACATGTGCTTTGTGAACTTGGAGAAGGCATTCGACCGTGTCTCTCGGGAAGTCCTGTGGGGAGTGCTCAGAGAGTATGGGGTATTGGACTGTCTTATTGTGGCGGTCCGCTCCCTGTACGATCAGTGCCAGAGCTTGGTCCGCATTGCCGGCAGTAAGTCGAACACATTTCCAGTGAGAGTTGGACTCCGCCAATGCTGTCCTTTGTCACCGATTCTGTTCATAACTTTTATGGACAGAATTTCTAGGCGCAGTCAAGGCGTTGAGGGGTTCCGGTTTGGTGACCGCAGGATTAGGTCTCTGCTTTTTGCAGATGATGTGTTCCTGATGGCTTCATCTGACCGGGATCTTCAGCTCTTACTGGATCGGTTTGCAGCCGAGTGTGAAGCGACCGGAATGAGAATCAGCACCTGCAAGTCCGAGTCCATGGTTCTCGCCCGGAAAAGGGTGGAATGCCATCTCCGGGTTGGGGAGGAGACACTGCCCCAAGTGGAGGAGTTCAAGTACCTAGGAGTCTTGTTCACGAGTGAGGGAAGAGTGGATCGTGAGATCGACAGGCGGATCGGTGCGGCGTCTTCAGTAATGCGGACGTTGTACCGATCCGTTGTGGTGAAGAAGGAGCTGAGCCGGAAGGCAAAGCTCACAATTTACCGGTCGAGCTACGTTCCCAACCTCACCTATGGTCATGAGCTTTGGGTCATGACCGAAAGGATAAGATCACGGGTACAAGCGGCCGAAATGAGTTTCCTCCGCCGTGTGGCGGGGCTCTCCCTTAGAGATAGGGTGAGAAGCTCTGCCATCCGGGAGGAACACAAAGTAAAGCCGCTGCTCCTCCACATCGAGAGGAGCCAGATGAGGTGGTTCGGGCATCTGGTCAGGATGCCACCCGAACGCCTCCCTACGTCCAACCGGTAGGAGGCCACGGGGAAGACCCAGGACACGTTGGGAAGACTATGTCTCCCGGCTGGCCTGGGAACGCCTCGGGATCCCCCGGGAAGAGCTAGACGAAGTGGCTGGGGAAAGGGAAGTCTGGGTTTCCCTGCTTAGGTTGTTGCCCCCGCGACCCGACCTCGGATAAGCGGAAGAAGATGGATGGATGGATAATCCGGTGCGACTTTTGTATGAAAACAGACCTGACTCGACCGGCTCATTGGCAGTGCGTCTTTTAATCCAGTGCGCCCTATGGTCCAGAAAATACGGTACCTTAAAGCCTGTATTACAGCATTTGATGAGGACTTGATTGAGTCATTTGCTGTTATCAGATTACGTTGTTCCTTCATCAGAGTGTGTTGGTCATCAGCTCAAAGTCTAAGCCAACTTTAGTACAGTATGTCGAAACTTGCCTGATTCGGCCTCCAACCCAAACACGTATGATTATTCATAGAGAAGACCCACCCCAAAATTATAATTTTACAAAAACCACGTAGGTCAAGGTCGACTGAAATGGGCCCTTTCTAGTAATAAGAAAACAGCTAACCAGGGGCCTCATTTGTTAAAACTGTGCGTGGATTCCAATGTAAATAGGCACACAATTCAGAATGTACATAATAAAAAATGTTGTGCACACTTGTACGCACTTTTCTCATTATACACAATCCACAAGCAATCATTTTACATGCACTGAATTGTGCTCCCACAATTTTACACAATTCCCAGCCCCTAAATTAAGTAGTGATCTAAAAAAAAAAAAAGCCTGAGAACAGGTTTAATCCGGCCCACGGTCCGCAAAATTAGTTTACTAAATCTAAAAAGGAGCTGCAATTTTTTTAAATGAAAGAAACTGCTATTCTAAATGTGTCCACTGGATGTCGCAATTGTATTTCCAATGTAACCCACATGACACTGTTTAAAGCAGGGGTCACCAACGTAAGGACCAGACAAGTTGCCCGCTGGCCTGTTCTAAAAATAGCTCAAATAGCAGCACTTACCAGTGAGCTGCCTCTATTTTTTAAATTGTATTTATTTACTATCAAACTGGTCTGGCTTTGCTCGACATTTTTAATTCTAAGAGAGAAACAACTCAAATAGAATTTGAAACTCCAAGTAAATATTTTAAAAACTTGGTCTTCACTTGTTTGAATAAATTCATTTATTTTTTTACTTTGCTTCTTATAACTTCCAGAAAGACAATTTTAGAGAAAAAATACAACCTTAAAAATGATTTTAGGATTTTTAAACAAACCTTTTTACCTTTTAAATTCCTTCCGCTTCTTTCCTGACAATTTAAATCAATGTTCAAATACATTTATTTTTTTTATTGTAAAGAATAATAAATACATTTTAATTTAATTCTTCATCATAGCTTCTGTTTTTTTTGACAAAGAATATTTGTGAAATATTTTACAAATTTATGATTAAAATAAAAAAAAAATATTCTGGCAAATCTAGAAAATATTTAGAATCAAATTTAAATCTTATTTCAAAGTCTTTTGAATTTCTTTTATTTTTTGTTCTGGAAAATCTAGAAAAAATAATGATTTGTCTTTGTGAGAAATATAGCTTGGTCCTATTTGTTATATATTCTAACAAAGTGCAGATTGGATTTTAACCTATTTAAAACATGTCATCAAAATTCTAAAATTAATCTTAATCAGGAAAAATGATTAATGATGTTCCATAAATTATTTTTTTAATTTTTTCAAAAAGATTTGAATTAGCAAATTTTTCTCTTATTCTTTTCGGTTGAATTTTGAATTTTAAAGAGTTGAAATTGAAGATAAACTATGTTTCAAAATAGATTTTTTTTTTTCCTGTTTTTTCCTCTTTTAAACCGTTCAATTAAGTGTTTTTTTTCATCATTTATTCTCTACAAAAAACTTTCCGTAAAAGGAAAACAAATGTACGACGGAATGACAGACAGAAATACCCATTTTTTATATATTAGATTTATTTACTAAAGGTAAATTGAGCAAATTGGCTAATTCTGGCAATTTATTTAAGTGTGTATCAAACTGGTAGCCCTTCGCATTAAACAGTACCCAAGAAGTAGCTCTTGGTTCCAAAAAGGTTGGTGACCCCTGCTTTAAAAGATGACGCGTCAGCTGACTTTAAAAGCGCCCTCTGGATTGGCTGCCTCCATTCCAATCAGCGTAGGTGATTGGCGGCAGACTGATGCGGTTGAGACGTGGCTCAGTTGGTAGAGCCGTGCCAGCATCTTGAGGGTTCGAGGTTCGATATCCACTTCCGCCATCCTAGTCCCTGCCGTTGTGTCTTTGGGCAAGACACCTTACCCACCCGCTCCCAGTGCCACCCACACTGCTTTAAATGTAAATTAGATGATGGGTTCTACTATGTAAAGCGCTTTGAGTCACAAGAGAAAACCGCTATGTAAATATAATTCATTTCACAATACCTTTTTATTAAAAATTGTAAATCATCCAGTCAACAGACACAATAACAAAACGGTATGATGCAAATTCCCTAAGTCAACATGACCAGTATCTTTGTAGTTAGAATTCTGTGCAGCGCTCGCAATTTGTTGACGGCGCGATGAGCACCCTGAACTCCATTGTAGAAATCTGTATTCATACATTTGTTGTTTTTATGCTTAAATCTACCACGTTCACATTGGTTGAGTTTGTAGATATGTTCCCTTTAATTCAGCTATTGTGGTGTCATTTTGACAATTATTTTGATTATATCATATTTGTAATATTTTAATGACGATAAATTAATGTGAGTGTGACTGTTGTCTGTCTGTCTGTTGGCCCTGTGATGAGGTGACGACTTGTCAGGGTGTACCCAGCCCTCCGCCCGGATGCAGCTGAGATAGGCTCCAGCACCCCCTGCAAACCTGAACGCAACAAGCGGTAGAAAATGAAAAGATGGATGGATAAATTAGGTTAAGGTTGATTGGCAACACTAAATGGTCCCTAGTGTGTGAATGTGAGTGTGAATGTTGTCTATCTGTGTTGGCCCTGCGATGAGGGGGCGACTTGTCCAGGGTGTACGCCACCTTCCGCCCGATTGTAGCTGAGATAGGCTCCAGCACCCCTCGCGATCCCCGAACGAAACAATGGGTAATGGATGGATTGATGAATAAATGAATGTGTCGTGGCAGTCGCGGATGTCACGAACGTGGCGGTTTGAGGAAACACTCGCTCCCTTTTCCAAACACGTCTTTAGGATGAGAATGCTGAACATGAAGTGTTTAAAGTTTAATTGCTTTGCATAAACACTGAGACAAAGTCTAAGTTCCTGGTGTTCTTGAAACTGCATCATTTCTTTTTTTTCAACTAACTTTTGCAAGAAGATTAGTTAGATTAGTTGTAGTACGTCATTTTTCAGAATGTGCTTGTTGTATTTTTGGCTAAAGTAAGACAAGGAAAACTATTTAGCGGTTGTCTTTATTTTTTAGTTATTATGCCATGATTTTATCATGAGGTTTTACCATTATATACATACACATACATACATACATACATACATATATATATATATATATATATATATATATATATATATATATATATATATATATATATATATACATATATATATATATATATATATATATTATTCGCAGCCCTAATATATATATATATATATGTATATATATATATATATATATATATATGTATATATATAGGGGTTAGTGTATACATGGCCTCAGAGTGATTATTGCTAGTTCCAATGATCACTCTCAACCGATTGTGAATGTTTCAAGTAACTGAGGTCGAAGGTCATGATGCCAACGTGTACAAGCGATCTATTATCATCTTGTTATCTATGTCACCGCAGGGAAGCACCTGATGTCAGTTTTTATCAGAAACAAGATGGTTGAGGTAACAGTAGGTCACTTTCACTTAATCAATTATTTTTGATTGGCTTGAATGAATCCTCCCTGATCATTTCAGAGGAATCCACTCCACATCACAGTCAAATTGTTCCTTGAAAGAAGGGCTTTGCAAAGTAAGGTGAGCCCCCCTCCTTCGGACAACATACGAAGGTTGGGGCTTTCCTTAAAACCCGCCTGGTCCAGGCCATTTTTCATCAATATTTACAGACTTATGATATCAATATTTTGTTCGCACGGTTGGAACCCAATGTGATGCGTGGCTGTTGCAAGTCATGTGTATTCTTTGTAACTTCTTTGTATGGGCTATGGTTATTAAGGTTTTTTTTTCCTGGTCTCAGTCGGGAGTCCAGCCTCAGACTGAATATGTTTTTATTCACCCTTTTGGCCAAAATCAAATATAAAAATAAAATAAATATGTATATAGAGACATACTGTAATAACTTGAAGTAAATTAAATAAATAAATAAATAAATAAATAAATTAACTAACAATAGTCTTTTTCTCAAAATGTGTCGCCTTTCGAATTTCTCATATTCCTACTGTTTATGTAATATTGCAATATTTTCGAATAAATTATTACTTTTTTCTGTAAAATTATTTGTTTTTCATGGAAAAATTTACATTTAAAATTCTGACTTTTATCACAATAGTGACAATTTTTTGGTTGTTCTTGTAAATCGTGACATTTTTTGAGTAAAATGACTTTTGTCATCATTTTGCCAAGTAAAATTCAGATGATTATTATAATATTGCCAACATTTTTAAGTGTTCTTATAAAATTGAGGCTTTTGTTGTGTAAAATTACAAATGTTTTCATAATATTGCCAACATTTTAAGCTTTTCTTGTAAAATTGTGACTGTTATTGAGTAAAATTCCAACTTTTATTATAATATTGCACAAATGTTCAGTTTTTCTTGTAAAATTTTGACTTGGGTAGAGTAAAATTATGACTTTTATTATAACACGGCCAACATTCGATTTTTTTCTTGTGGAACTGGGAAATTTTTCCCAACTCATTTTTCATAACAAGGTTTTTTATACTTGCATAGTATGTATATATTATTAATGTTGTAAATACACATCGTTATATATCTAGAAAGGGTGGTCCTAAAGAGGGAGGCCTTCTTCAGGGGTCTCAAGAAGGTAACAAATACAAGAATGTGTGTGTGTGTGTGTGTGTGTGTGTGTGTGTGTGTGTGTGTGTGTGTGTGTGCTTGTATTTTTACCCTTCTTGAGACATATGGAAACCCATTGTCAAAGTTATTTGACGTCGAACCCCAAGATGCAGAGATGGAGGCAGGCATGGAGTGAGCAAACATGATTTAATAAAGATACTAAGACAAAATTAAACAAAGGGTTCAAACCAAAAGCGCACACGTGGGTGGATAATAAACAAAATGCCTTTAGCATAGAAGCTAGCAAGAAACAAAAAGGGGATAGCAAAGAGAAAAACTGGAAACAGCTAATGGCTAACAAGAACAGCTTACCGCTACGACGACCAGGACAAAATGTAGCACGACAGGTAATAGCTGAAACGATCACATCTGCACGACAGGTAGCACAACAAGAGTGACATGTGGCAACGACAATACAATAATCCAGCAACCGACACAAGACAAAGCAGGTACAAATAGGAACGGGCTGATTGGCAACAGGTGGGACCAGGTGCCAATCAGCCGCAGCTGAGGAACACAGCACTCAGGGAACAAGACAGGAAGCTGACAAAATAAGAGCACTAGACAGGAACTAAGGACAGGAAATACTTAACTCACAGAGGAGAAACTAAAACACAAACAAACTGTCAGTGGCAAGCCTGACACCCATTGCATCTAATCATTTGCACCCCTGGTGGGGAAATCTATCAAAATGAGGGTGGTCCCATTTTTCAAATCGACTGCATGTCCGTTTTAAAAGTGCTCCCCCACTGGCCAACATATTAAATAACAAGCATGTGTAAGAAATTAAAATGTGTCCACTTTAGTCAAAATTTATGAAAAAAATTAAATAATGTATATAGAGACATACTGTAATAACTTGAAGTAAATAAAACAAAAACAAAATAAATGTACTAAAAGCAGTCTTTTTCTCACAATGTGTCAACTTTTTCTTATAAAATTAGGAACGATTTCTCACATTGTTTCTGTTTCTGTAATATTGCGATATTTTCTCGTAAAAATTATTACTTTTTAAAAAATACATTACTTTTTCATGCAAAATTTGTCATATACAATTCAGACTTGTATCCCAATAATGCCATTTTTTGTGGTTCTTGTAAAATCGTGACATTTTTTGAGTAAAACTATGACTTTTGTCATCATTTTTGTCAAGGGTATTTGTTGACGAACCCCATGATGCAGAGAAGGAGGCAGGCATTGAATGGGAAAACATGATTTAATTTAAATAATAGAACAAGAACAAACAAAAAGCACGCACGTGGGCAGAATAACAAACTAAGGGAGCTAGCACTGGAAGCTAGAAAACAAAAAGGAACTTTAGCATGGAAGCTAGTGGATAGCAAACACAAAAACTGGAAACAACTAATGGCTAACAAGAACAGCTTACCGCTACGATGACCAGGACAAAATGTAGCATGACAGGTAATACCTGAAAAGAATCACAGACACGACGAGAGAAAATATGGCAACGACAAGTCCGAATGACAATACTGTAATACTCCCAGGAATGCAGGCTCATACAACTTCTCCGTTTTATTGTATCTTTATTGCACAAGATGCAAAACAACCATACAACAGCACTCATGTGTCTTTCCAGCCGACTTCCCGGGCAACTCGAACACCCACACCCCTATCAACAACGTCACTTCCCTATATCTTCCCGGAAGTCCCGCCCCCCGGCCGAAGCCATTCGCTAACACCCCGTAGCAGCCGCTACACCACCCCCCCCTTACAAAAAGTCCTCGCCCTCGAGGACTGACATGAAAGGCAACATTTGGTGACATCACAACAGCATGTCAATCAGAGCAACACATTAGTGCAAACAAAACAATGTAGACAACGTAACCTTTACATCACACAAAATAGGTTTACAACACCCCCACCCCATTTTCCCTAGTCTAAGGACACCACAAAGTCTTGCAAGCGGTCCGGAGGCCTCTTTTTCCGCCTCGGCCGCTCCCTTCCAGTCCCCAGGAATGGGACAACTGGGTCAGGTGTGCCAGTCCTCGGGAGGGAGCTGGAATGGGCGGGGGACACAAGGGGGGAGGGAAATGGTTCTCCCTGGGGCGTAAGCGGGGTATTGGGAACGGGCTGGGTGGGCAAGGGAGAGGTCACCTGTGTATCCGAGGCAGGGGAAGGGGGAGCCCCCTGGTAGGGGGCTAGTCTGTCTCTGTGGAGGGCCATTTTCCTTCCCCGGGGGGGCAGCTGGACACGATACACAACCTCTCCCAGCTTCTGGAGTATCCTACAGGGCCCTGTCCATTTGCTGTCCAGCTTGGTACTGCGGCCCTTCTTCCGAATCGGGTTGTAAACCCAGACCAACTCGCCTGGCACAAAGTCCCTACCTCGGGTCGTCATGTCATAGTAGCGCTTTTGTTTCACACCAGTTTCCTGCAGCCACTCTCTAGCGAAACTGTGGGCTGAGTCCAGCCGGTCCTGTAATTTCCTGGCGTACTCTGGTCCTGCAGCGAAGGCCGGGGCATCAGGAGGGCGGCCAAAGGCCAGCTCTGCTGGTGTGCGCATCTCTCTCCCTAGCATTAGAAGCGCCGGTGTGCACTCCGTGGATTCCTGGACAGCAGAGCGACACGCCATCAGCACCAGCGGTAGGTGTTCGTCCCAGTCACGCTGGTGGCGGGAGGTGACAATGGCGAGCTGGTCTCCCAGGTTGCGGTGGAAACGCTCCACCAACCCATCACTCTGAGGGTGCAATGGGGTAGTGCGGGTTTTGTGGATGCCCAGGCGCTCGCACAAGGCGGAAAACACCCGGGACTCAAAGTTCGTGCCCCGGTCACTGTGCAGAGACGCCATAACGCCAAACCGACTTATCATGCCCCCCACCAGGGCATCAGCAATGGTCTCTGCCTCCTGGTTGGGAATGGCGTATGCCTCTGGCCATTTTGTAAAATAGTCAATGGCGGAAAGGACATAGCGGTTCCCCTTGTCCGATCGTGGGTACGGCCCCGTAATGTCATTCCCCACCCTGTCCATGGGGCACCCCACTGGGAACTGTTGGAGCGGCGCCTGTGAGCGCCCAGTGGGGCCTTTGCGGGCAACGCAGGGGTCGCAGCGGCGGCAGAAATCATCCACATCTCTCTTCTGCCGACCCCAATAGAACCCCTGTCGCAGCCGCTTAAGTGTTTTGGCGACCCCGAAATGTCCAGACCCACCTTCCCCATGCACTGCCCTAAGCACCGCCCCTTGCAGTCCCTTTGGCACCACCACCTGCCACTGTTCTTCACCCGTGGCCGCGGCCTTAAATGCCCGCTGCAGCACGCCTTGGGACACCCGCAGTGAGTCAAATATGGCCCAAAGTCCCTTGGTAGCCTTGGAGAATGGTGCCACCGCCTCCCAAGGCGGGCGCTGCCCAGCCTCTACCCACTGCAAGACAGGATGGAGGTCTGTGTCACCCTCCTGTGCGTGCCTCCAATCAGTGTTCGTCACAGTCTGTAGTTTCCTGCAGGCAACGTTATCAGCCTGACTGACGGCCACACCCTCAGCGCCTTCCGCCCGCCACTCTTGTTCCCGAGCTTCCCTGCGCTCGCAGTAACGACATCCGTCTCCTGCACACGGCCGGCGAGAGAGTGCGTCCGCGTTGGAGTGGCGAGCGCCCAGCCGATGTTCTATTTTAAAGTCGTATCCTTGTAGCTCTTCCAACCACCTGGCGACCTGCCCCTCCGGCTCCCGGAAAGTCATTAGCCACTGGAGGGCAGAGTGGTCAGTCCTAATCACAAAGGGGAGGCCACACAGGTAGTATTTAAAGTGTCTGATAGAGAGCACCACGGCCAGCAGTTCTCGGTGGGTGACGCAGTAATTACGCTCTGACTTTGTGAGTTTCTGACTGAAGTATGCCACAACCCTCTCCCCTTCCTGCCACGGCTGTGCAAGTACATCCCCCACCCCCACTCCGCTGGCATCAGTGTCCAGTAAGAAGGGCAGGGCGAGGTCAGGTGAGGCGAGTACCGGGGCCTCACACAGGGCCCGTTTCAACCCCCAGAATGCCTCCTGGCACCCTTCGGACCACACAAAGTCTTTGCCTCTTTCCAGCAAACGGTATAGGGGCGCGGCGATTGTAGCAAAACCCCACACGTGCCTCCGGTAGTAAGAGGCAAGCCCAATGAAGCTCTTCAGCTGTCCTTGGTCTCGAGGGGCGGGCCAGTCTCTCACGGCCCGCACTTTCTCACCCATGGCGCCAATGCCATCGGCACCCAGCTCATGTCCCAAGAAGGTTACTTCTCGTCGCATGAAACTGCATTTCTCAGGGTGCTGTTTAAGGCCCGCTGCTCGAATCCTCTCCAGGACTCTCCTCAAGGACCCCAAAGCTTCTTCGAAAGAACGCCCGTGTACCAGGATGTCGTCCAGGTATACCAGGCACTCTTGGCGTGGAATACCAGCCAGTACTTTGTCCATAAGCCGGGCAAAAGTGGCAGGTGCATTACAGAGCCCAAAACTAAGGACTTTGAATTGCCACAAGCCCCGGCCAGTACAGAAGGCGGATTTAGGGCGAGATCCGGGAGAAAGGGGTACTTGGTAATATCCGCTCTTAAGGTCCAGAGTGGTGAACCACGAAGAGCCGGAAACTAGGTCCAGGGACTCATCAATACGGGGTAGGGGGTAAGAGTCCTTTGTGGTCACTTCATTCAACCGTCTGTAATCTACACAGAATCGCCAATCATCAGCCTTCTTTTTCGCGACCATGACCACAGGTGCCGCCCAGGGGCTCTCAGACGGCTCAATAAAGTCGGCCCGCAGCAGGTCATCCACGGCCTTGTCGCATACCTGCTGCCGAGCGAGGGGGATGCGGCGCGCGTGACACTTGATGGGCCACGCCAAGCCAGTGTCTATTACATGCTCTGCCAAGTGGGTTCTTCCCACTTCACTCTCATTTGTTGCAAAGCTGCCCTGAAATTCCATCAGCAGCTGTTTCAGCTGTTCTTGTTGCTGTTTTTCCAGGTCTCCGTACTCCTCTCTCCACACCCCTCCTCCTATGACCGGGGGGCCCGGCAGTGGGCAAGGGGATGTGGCCGGGGCTGCCCGGGGATGGCATCCCCGGGTAGTAAACAGCTCTGTCTCCCCCCTCATTGGCTGAAGGGAGACAGGGTGAGGGCAGGAGTAGTAACTTGGTGCGGTGTGAGGCAACCAGAATGCAGAGGCATGCGGTGAAACGGGAAGGGGCCCGGGAACTAGGGTACCCATGGCAACTGTTGGGCCCCCCGGGAAGTTAAGTGTACCACTCCCCATGTCTAGCAGGCACCCAGAGACTTGGAGGAAGTCCAGCCCTAAGATGCATCAGTCTTGCACATCTGCCACCCAAACTAGATGGCGGACTTTTTTTCCCCCCCACGCACAACCACAGGAACCCCTTCCCCACCATAGGAGCAAGCTGGCCAGTGACTGTGCGGAGCTGTACTGCTGGGCAGAACATCTGGTCTTACCAGCGTTACTAATGACCCTGTGTCCACCAGGCCCGCGGTAGGCACCCCCTGGACAGAGACAGCAACATGGCAGGAGCCCCCTCCCTTGGGGCCCCCTCGAGTCCAGCCCTGCGCCATTGGTGGCACACTGCTGTCGTCTGCTTCTGGGGGGGACGGAGCCCCTCCCCCCTGGCTGTGCCGCTGGGCTCCTCCGGTTGCCAGAAAGCGAGGAGTAGAAGAAGGGGAGTCGTCGTCTACTTCTGGGGGGGATGGATCCCCCTCCCCCCTGGCTGTGCTGACGGGCTCCCTCCCCTGCCTGACGAGCGTGTGCTGGCGAGTCAGGGTTCGTGGTGGCCGTAGGGGCCCGCATATCCCCGACTATGCGGGCCCAGCGCCGTTTCCCGGCTCACGACGAGTGGCAGGGCACTCCCTGCGAAAGTGTCCAGGTTGGCCACATCCCCGGCAGACCTGCATGGGGCGCGGGCCACATTGATTTTGCAGAGTCACCGCCCTCAGTAGTTCGGTAATTTCTGTCGCCCAAGCCGGCGCCATGTCACCAGACGGGTGTGACGACACCGCCCTCACTGGATGGGGTTTCATTTCCAGTTCCCCAGCTGCAGCAGCACTTCCCAGCATCTCCCTCTCAACAGCAGCTTCCAGTGCCTCCTGCAGGGACCTCGGGTGCTGAAGCTGCACTTGCACGCGCAGGTCAGGAGGAGTAATGGCTCCAACAAACAGGTCAGTTGCGAGTTCGTTTCGTGCCTCAGCAGGCAGGTGACCATATGCACGGCGCACCTGGCCCTCAATGTCATTAGCGAGCCCCCGGAGTGGCTCGCCAGGCTTCCTGCACCTCCCTCTCAGTTCAGTTTTTAGAAGTGCTGGCTGAGACCATCTCCCAAACCTCCTCTTGAGCGCCCCCACCAGGGCTGCGTAGCATCGCTGCTGTTCGGGATCCAGCAGCAGGAGGCACGAAAGAGCCTCTCCCTCTAGACACAAAGCCAATTGCAATGCTTTGTCCTTTGCTTCCCACCTTCTAGCGTCTGCCAACAGTTCAAATTGAGCGTGGAACGCCTCCCAATCCGATCCACCGGCAAATTTTGGCGTCTTCACTGATGCAGCAGACGGTGGGGGGGCCGCGCCGTGCGGGGCAGTTGCTGGTGGCGGCGGCGGAAACTTTACATCTTCACGGGTCGACGAGCCGCTAGTGTGCGAGCAGTAGCGTGGCTGTTCGACAGTCACCCGCTCCAAAACAGCGTCATCCCGCTCCACTTTATACTTCCTTTCACCGGAGCTAAACATGATAAACGGCTAGCGGTCCTAGCTAACTCACAGACTGACGCTAACTGGCTAATGCGTCCTTACCGCGACAAAGTCTCCTTCGAACTCGCCGTTTTACTTCTGACACCAGTGTAATACTCCCAGGAATGCAGGCTCATACAACTTCTCCGTTTTATTGTATCTTTATTGCACAAGATGCAAAACAACCATACAACAGCACTCATGTGTCTTTCCAGCCGACTTCCCGGGCAACTCGAACACCCACACCCCTATCAACGTCACTTCCCTATATCTTCCCGGAAATCCCGCCCCCCGGCCAAAGCCATTCGCTAACACCCCGTAGCAGCCGCTACAATACAATGATTCAACCCTGACTGGAGGAACAAAGCAGGTAAAATAGGAGCTGGCTGATTGACATCAGGTGTGACCAGATGGCAATCAGCCGCAGCTGAGTGAAAACAGGACACAGGGAGACAAACAGGAAGCTGAACCAAAATAAGAGCACTAGACAGGAAATACTAAACACACAGAGGAGAAGCTGAAACACAAACAAACTGTCAGTGGCAACTCTGACAATTTTGCCACGGAAAATTACGATTATCCATCCATCCAGCCATCAGTTTTCTACCGCTTAATCCCTTTGGGGTTGCGGGGGGTGCTGGTGCCTATCTCAGCCACAATCGGGCGGAAGGCGGTGCACACCCTGGACAAGTCGCCAACTCATCGCAGGGCAAAATTACGAGTATTATTATAATATTGCCGACATTTTTAAGAGTTCTTATAAAATTGTGACTTTTGTCGTGTAAAATTACAAATATTTTCATAATATTGCCAACATTTTAAGCTTTTCTAGTAAAATTTTGACTTGCGTTGAGTAAAATGACGACTTTTATTATAACACGGCCAAAATTCAAAGTTTTTCTTGTGAAACTGTGACATTTTTCCCAACTCATTTTTCATAACAATTTTTTGTTATACTTGCATAGTATGTATATATTATTAATGTTGTAAATACACATCTTTATGTATCTAGAAAGGCTGGTCCTAAAGAGGTAATAATTTTTTGGGGTGTGTGTGTGTGTATGTGTGTGTGTGTGTGTGTGTGTAGGGTTGGTGGGGGGCCAAAGATGAAATGTGGAGATCCAAAACTCGAGAATGTTAAGCAGTTCTGTCAGGCTGGAATTGAACTTTGTGCTTGTCTCCAACAACAAAGACACAGATTAGTTGTTGAGAGAGCAGAGGAAGTGACAAGGGACGGCGTGGCGCAGTGGAAGAGTGGCCGTGCGCAACCCGAGCGTCCCTGGTTCAATGCCCACCTAGTACCAACCTCGTCACGTCCGTTGTGTCCTGAGCAAGACACTTCACCCTTGCTCCTGATGGGTGCTGGTTAGCGCCTTGCATGGCAGCTCCCTCCATCAGTGTGTGAATGTGTGTGTGAATGGGTAAATGTGGAAGTAGTGTCAAAGCGCTTTGAGTACCTAGAAGGTAGAAAAGCGCTATACAAGTACAACCCATTTAAAGGTGACGTAAAAGGATACAAGTAAGGAGAGGAGGACGAGAAAAAAGAGTGAGAAGTGACCGAGAGGCAGAACTGTTCTCTCTGCCATCAGCAAATTCCACACATAACTTAGTTTGGCAGCAGAGTCTCATCCAGTCCATGCAAATTCACAAACCTGGATCTAACTTGCTGGCCACATGACTTCTGTGTCCAGAACCAAGCTGGAGACGGACTTTTATCACCATACTGACAAATTGTTTTGTTGTTCTTGTAGAATAGTGACTTTTTTTTTTAGTAAAATTGTGACTTTTGTCATAATTTTGCCAAGCAAAATTCAGATGATTATTATAATAGTGCCAACATTTTTTAAATTTTCTTATAAAATTGTGACTTTTGTAGAGTAAAATTGCGACTCTTTTCATAAAATTGCCAACATTCGAAACTTTTCTTGTAAAATTGCGACTGTTATTGAGTAAAATTCCAACTTTTATCATAATATCGCACAAATGTTGAGTTTTTCTTGTAAAATTCTGACTTGCGTTGAGTAAAATTCTGACTTGTATTATAATACTGCCAACATTCTAAGTTTTTCTTCTAAAATTCCAACTCATTTTTCACAACAATAGTTTTTATGTTTGCATAGTATGTATATATTATTAATGTTGTAAATACACATCTTTATACTGCAATCTATTGCAGTGTTTTCAACCACTGTGCCGCGGCATACTAGTGTACCGTGAGATACAGTCTGGTGTGCCGTTGGAGTTTTTTTCTCACAATGTGTCGACTTTTTTTCGTATAAAATCGGGAATAATTTCTTATATTCTTTCTGATTATGTAATATTGCAATTTTTCTCGTAACAATGATTCCTTTTTTATGTAAAATTATTACTTTTAATTGCAAAATGGTGACATTTGTCATATAAAATTCTGACTTTAATCACGATACTGACAATTTTTTTTGTGGTTTTTGTAAAATAGTGAAATTTTTTGAGTAAAATTGTGACTTTTTTCATAATTTTGCTAAGCATTTTGATGATTATTATAATAGTGCCAACATTTTTTACATTTTCTTATAAAATTGTGACTTTTGTAGAGCAAAATTGCGACTCTTTCCATAAAATTGCCAAAATTCTAAACTTTTCTTGTAAAACTGTGACTGTTTTTGAGTAAAATTCCAACTTTTATCATAATATCGCACAAATGATCAGTTTTTCTTGTAAAATTCTGACTTGCATTGAGTCAAATTAGGACTTGTATTATAATATATATATATATATCTGTGATGAGATGGCGTCTTGTCCAAGGTGTACACCGCCTTCCGCCCGATTGTAGCTGAGATAGGCACCAGCGCCCCCCGCGACCCCAAAGGGGATAAGCAGTAGAAAATGGATATATATATATATATATATATATATATATATATATATATATATATATATATATATATACATATGTATTTAGAAGAGTTGAACATTTAAATCAGAATAATGCACATTTCCACCAAAATATACTTTAAGAAAAACTTACAATGTTGTCAGTATTATAATACAAGTCCTACTTTTACTCAACGCAAGTCACAATTGTACAATAAAAACTGAACATTTGTGTGATGTTATGATAAAAGTTAGAATTTTACTCTATAAAAGTCGCAATTTTACAAGAAAAGTTTTGAATTTAGGCAATTTTATGAAAAGAGTCGTAATTTTGTAAGAAAACGTAAAGAATGTTGGCACTATTTTAATAATCATCTGAATTTTGCTTGGCAAAATTATGACAAAAGTCACAATTTTACTCAAAAAATGTCACTATTTTACAAATTTTTTAATTAAAAAGTAATACTTTTACATAAAAAAAGTAATATTTTTACGAGAAAAATTGCAATATTACAGAATCATAAAGAATATAAGAAATTATTCCAGATTTTATTAGAAAAAAGTCGACACATTGTGAGAAAAAAACTCCAACGGCACACCAGACTGTATTTCACGGTACACTAGTATGCCGCGGCACAGTGGTTGAAAACACTGCACTAGATTGCAGTATAAAGATGTGTATTTACAACATTAATAATATATACATACTATGCAAACATGAAAACTATTATTGTGAAAAATGAGTTGGAATTTCACAAGAAAAACTTAGAATGTTGGCAGTATTATAACACAAGTCAGAATTTTACTCAACGCAAGTCAGAATTTTCAGTAAAAACTGAACATTTGTGTGATTTTATGATAAAAGTTGGAATTTTATTCAATAACAGTAGCAATTTTACAAGAAAAGTTTAGAATTTTGGCAATTTTATGACAAGAGTCGCAATTTTGCTCTACAAAAGTCACAATTTTATAAGAAAACTTAAAGAATGTTGGCACTATTATAATAATCATCGGAATGCTTGGCAAAATTATGAAAAAGTCACAATTTTACCAAAAACAGTCACTATTTTACAAAAACAACAAAAAAATTGGCAGGACCGTGATAAAAGTCAGAATTTTATAAGACAAATGTCACCATTTTGCAATTGAAAGTAATAATTTTACATAAAAAAGTAATAATTTTTACGAGAAAAATTGCAATATTACATAATCAGAAAGAATATGAGAAATTATTCCCGATTTTATACGAAAAAAGTCGACACGTTGTGAGAAAAAAAACTCCAACGGCACACCAGACTGTATCTCACGGTACACTAGTATGCCGCGGCACAGTGGTTGAAAACACTGCACTAGATTGCAGTATAAAGATGTGTATTTACAACATTAATAATATATATATACTATGCAAACATAAAAACTATTGCTGTGAAAAATGAGTTGGAATTTCACAAGAAAAACTTAGAATGTTGGCAGTATTATAATACAAATCTGAATTTTACTCAACGCAAGTCAGAATTTTACAAGAAAAACCGAACATTTGTGTGATATTATGATAAAAGTTGGAATTTTACTCTATAACAGTCACAATTTTACAAGAAAAGTTTAGAATTTGGGAAATGTTATCAAAAGAGTCGCAATTTTACTCAACACAAGTCAAAATTTTACAACAAAAAACAAACATTTGTGCAATATTATGATAAAAAGGTCACAATTTTACAAGAAGAGTTTAGAATTTTGGCAATTTTAAGAAAAGAGTCGCAATTTTACGCTACAAAAGTCACAATTTTACAAGAAAACTTAAAGAATGTTGGCACTATTATAATAATCATCGGAATCTTGCTTGGCAAAATTATGAAAAAAGTCACAATTTACTCAAAAAATTTCACTATTTTACGTGAACAACAAAAAAAATTGGCAGAACCGTGATAAAAGTCAGAAATTTATAAGACAAATGTCACCATTTTGCATTAAAAATCACTAATTTTACATTTAAAAAAAAGTAATAATTTTACGGGAAAAATTGCAATATTACATAATTAGAAAGAATATCTGTGTTGGCCCTGCGATGAGGTGGCGACTTGTCCAGGGTGTACCCCGCCTTCTGCCCGATTGTAGCTGAGATAGGCGCCAGCGCCCCCCGCGACCCCGAAAGGGAATAAGCGGTAGAAAATGGATGGATGGATGAGAAATGATTCCCAATTTTATACGAAAAAAGTCGACACATTGTGAGAAAAAACTCCAACGGCACACCAGACTGTATCTCACGGTACACTAGTATGCCGCGGCACAGTGGTTGAAAACACTGCACTAGATTGCAGTATAAAGATGTGTATTTACAA
>NC_084622.1:21536375-21818875 GCF_033978795.1 Nerophis ophidion
TTGAAGCTCATCGAGAGAACTTTACAATTTTTTTTTTGTAAGTTTCTTCAAAATAGCCACCCTTTGCTCCGATTACTTTTTCGCACTCTTGGCATTTCTCTACATGGGCTTCAAGAGGTAATTTTCCCTTCACAAGTGTGCTTGAAACTCAGCGATAGAACCTCAAAAAAGTTTTTTTCTTTGTGACTAACAAGTATGTGCTCCAATCACTCTATTACAAAAAAAAATATGAGTTGCAGAAACGATTGGAAACTTGAGACAGCCATGAGATGTTCTTTACAAGTCGTATGCAAACTTTTGACCACGACTGTATACATACAGCACAAGCCAAACGTTTGGACACATTGTGGCGGGCGTGGCCTGCGGACCAGCAGCAAAGTGGGGTGTGGTGGAGCCGGTTTTGAGATTAGCGACAGGTGCGTAAATGACACAGCTGAGAGTGTTTGTCTAATCACCTGTGGCTCTGCTAAAGGCAGCAGTCGGGAGGGGGGTTGATGTTCGTTGTTGGTGGATGGCAGAGCATGTCGAGGGCGAAATTGACGGACAAGATCCAAAAGAAGTCTGTTGAAAAGCAACAGGAAAAACCACTCGTGTGCTCGGCTGTCATGTTCGTGGTGGCTGGTCCAGAGAACTCGGAAGCACTAGACTTCCACAATTTGCAAATTGTCTTTTGGATCTTGTCCGTCAATTTGTCTCTCTCTCTACATGCCCTGCCCCCCCCAATAGCAACTGCTGCCTTTAACAGAGCGACGGGTGATTAGACTAACACTCCCCGCCACACCCCGCTTTGCTGCTGGTCCGCAGGCCACGCCCACCACACACACTTTCTCAACTGATGGATCCAACCCCATTGGTAAAGCAACAAATTCCACTCATCAATCCTGATAAGGCACAACTGCGAAGTGAAAACCAACTTCAGGTGACTACCTCTTGAAGCTCATCCAGAGAATGCCAAGAGTGTGCAAAGCATTAATCAGATCATAAGGGGGCTATGTTTTCAGTTATTTCACCTTTTTTTGTTGTTATTTCACCTTTTTTTGTTAAGTACATGACTCCACATGTGTTCATTCATAGTTTTGATGTGACAATCTACAACGTGAATAGTTAAAAAATTCATAAAAATAAAAAATGCATTGAATGAGGTGTGTCCAAACTTTTGAACATGTATACAAGAGAAATATGTCACCGCCCAGCAAAATAACGATGCCGCTCCGACAGTTAAGGCTGCAAACGCAACTGATGCACGGCGACTACATCAGTAGTCCCTTCCATGATAAGGTGTCCTTGTAGTGTAGAAAGCATCACGTCAAAGTCCAAATATACATTTTGAAGGGGATACAAATGTGCAATGTTGCTTTAAATTCAGCAACAGGTATACAAAAAAAAAAGCGATTCCACAATTTCCCTGCATGTTTTTTTTTTTTTTTTAGAAGACTCAAATATGATATTTTTGTGCATTGACTGTCCAGTCTTCACCCACAAAAACTGGAATATTCCACACCTGACTAAACAATTTGTGTTGTCTTTGTTTGACATGAGTTAGGTACAACAGGTGTGTTTTTTTTTTTTTTAACACTACACCCCTCATTGGGTGTTGCTTGGACAAACTGAAAAGGAGCCATAGAAAAAAAAAAACGGAATTAAAAATATTTTTTTGGAAGTGTTGACCCAAAGAGAACTGAATGACATCCGTACAAAGTGAAATGTGAGACTCTCCGGGGGGTTTAATCATCCCAGCAGCAGCCCGGACAGGGCGTTCAGGTCTCTCATGTACGGGTTCTCGCTGAGGATGCGGTCAATCTGCTGCTGCTGGTCGGGGAAGATGTCGCACAGCTGCCTTCTCAGCTCCGACGTCTCGCCCGCCGAGCGCTGTGGAGGCGGCGAGGGGGAGGGCGAGGGGGAGGAGGAGGAGGAGGCGTTGCGGCGCCCCGGGTGGGGCATCAGGGAAGATGGTGGCTGTGGCGCGACTGTCGGGGTCCACGGGGCGGAGTGGAGGGCCTGGACGTAGAGTGGCGGCGGCTGCTGCTGATGGGAAGACGGACGCAGGTCTGGCGGTCTTGGTGGGGGATGCGTGAAGGAGAATTGTCTAAAATGGAGAAGGCGGCTGTTGTGATTGATAATATAGATATACTCAAATATGCTCATTTTCACCCCACAGTCGTGGCTTGACTCACTTTGGAAACGAGGACAACAGCAGTCGGCAAGTAACACTTTTCAACATTTCTCAACCAGCTATTGCAGGGCTGTAAATAGTGCGGCCCGGGGGCCATTTGCGGCCCGCAGCTAATCAATTACCGGCCCGCCACACGTTCTGCAAAATTTGCAAAATTGATAGTATTGCAAAAATAAAAAAATAAACATTTAAAACAAGTGGAATGAGGTGTAATCTAATGAGAAAAAGTGGAAATGTTGACACAAAGCTGCCATGCAGGCAGTTTTTTTCTTCCTTTTGTCTTTATTTTATTTTTATTCCATTGCTCAAAAAAATCTGTTATAATGAATTATTACTAAAAATGATCACTTTAAAATGTTTTATGTGGAAAAAATATTGCATATGTTGTGTGGTTGCCATATAAAAACATCAAAGTTTTGACAAAAGAGCATAAAACAAACAAAATAATAGTTCAAACTTAAAATCGACAGATATATCAGAAGTTGATCTTGAAATTTAAGTGTTAAAAGTAAAAAAAAAAACTAATAAAAATGTATCACTTTAAGAGTGGGGAACCTTTTGGATCTCAAATGTATTTAGTAGGATTTATTTAACTTTTCAATGTGATTACTCAAAAATATTAAATAATTAAAATCAATGGTGTCCTGCATTATTGATCTTTGAGGGCTATAATTGCTAAATAAAGGAACTCTCCTGAAGGAATCAATAAAGTACTATCTATCTATCCATCCATCCATCCATCCATCCATCCAAATACTGCATATTTCAGTTTTACTATAAAAAACAAAGTTGTCTTTGACAGAAAAGGAATAAAACCTAATTTGTTTTACTTTATATCAACCTCAAGTTGATAGAGATTTACTGTAAGGATTAAAAAAAAAAAAAAAAAAAAAATAATAATTTGACTTATTTTTAACATTTTAGTGACTGAGACCCTCTATGCTCCCCAGGAGCCATAAGGATAAAAAAAAATAAAAAATCCATATAATTTGTTAAGGTTTGAAAATGAAAAATATCAAAATGGTCCCCGCATGATTAAATTTTTCCGTGTGCGGCCCTCTGTGGAAAAAGTTTGGAGACCCCTGAGCTATTGGAAGGAATTTAGGGAATTCACCATCTACGCGCCGTAATATTGTCAAAATGTTCAGAGAATCTGGAGAAATCACTGCACCATTTGATGTTAATTACGGACCTTCGATCCCTCAGGCGGTACTGCACCAAAAAACCCCGATAGTGTGTAAAGGATATCACCACATGGGCTCAGGAACACTTCATAAAACCACTGTCAGTAACTACAGTCTGTCACTACATCTGTAAGTGCAGGTTAAAACTGTACAATACAAAAGCGAAAGCCATTTATCAACAACACGCAGAAACGGAGGGGGTTTCGCTGGGCTCGAGCTCATCTACGAACCCCGTTTCCATATGAGTTGGGAAATTGTGTTAGATGTAAATATAAATGGAATTAAATGATTTGCAAATCATTTTCAACCCATATTCAGTTGAATATGCTACAAAGACAACATATTTGATGTTCAAACTGACAAATATTTCTTTTTTTGCAAATAATCATTAACTTTAGAATTTGATGCCAGCAACACGTGACAAAGAAGTTGGGAAAGGTGGCAATAAATACTGATAAAGTTGAGGAATGCTCATCAAACACTTATTTGGAATATCCCACAGGTGTGCAGGTCGATTGGGAACAGGTGGGTGCCATGATTGGGTATAAAAACAGCTTCCCAAAAGATGCTCAGTCTATCACAAGAAAAGATGGGGCGAGGTACACCACTTTGTCCACAACTGCGTGAGCAAATAGTCAAACAGTTTAAGAACAACGTTTCTCAAGAAATTTCGGGATTTCAACATCTACGGTCCATAATACCATCAAAAGGTTCAGAGAATCTGGAGAAATCACTCCACGTAAGCGGCATGGCCGGAAACCAACATTGAATGGCCGTGACCTTCGATCCCTCAGACGGCACTGTATCAAAAACCGACATCAATCTCCAAAGGATATCACCACATGGGCTCAGGAACAATTCAGAAAACCACTGTCACTAAATACAGTTTGTCGCTACATCTGTAAGTGCAAGTTAAAACTTCGGGCCTGAGCTCATCTCAGATGGACTGATGAGTAAAAGCCGCATGTATCATGTGACTGGGCCGGCACGCTGTTAGTATGGAGGAAAAAGCAGACGCGAGGACAGGTTGTACAGGAGGCTAGAGGCAGTGCCTTTAAGGCACACCCCCAATATTGTTGTCCGGGTGGAAATCGGCAGGGCCACTGAAATTCGGGAGCCTCCCGGGAAAATCGGGAGGGTTTGCAAGTATGTCGATACCTGTAAAATCCCCATCAGCGGATTCTATTGTATAAAACTGCTGCTTCTAGAGAATATTAGCATGTGCTTTTATTTTTGTAATTTCTACTTATGCATCCTGAAACGTTACGATGACAAAGCAATGACAAATCCGCTTGAACGAGTGCTGAGCAATGGTCACCTACAAGGTATGAGTTTTGGCTAACAAGAGAACTCCTCGTTCCTAATTTTGGCAAATGAAAAGTAATAATAGCAAGTAGAGCCAAGTGGGTACAGTGAAAGTGGAAAACGAGCATTCAGAGCACATACGATTCAAATATGACATACCGGTTTTTACGAAGGAAGGAGTCCAGATGAGGTCCGTTTCTCCCCAGAGGATCGTCAGGGATCATGAAATGGTCCTCCACAAAAGTAAACTGCAGTAACCTGTCAGCAAAGGACAATATTACCTCACCAACTTTAGACTGTAGCAAACTGCCACTATGTACATTTATTTGCACACTTTTATCAACACCGGTACATTAAGCAGAGCATATTCGCATGTGGATTACAACTTGTGTGCTTGTGCAAGTGCCTAAAGAGTCACCTCTCCACAATGATCCTGCGCCAGGTGTCAGAAGAGTTGACAAAGTCTCTCAGGTTGTCATTGGTTACGATGATCCCCTCTGTTTTTTCTGCTAAATGGAGCAGGAATCTAAGAGAAACAACATGGATTAAACATGCTGGACGACGTCAGCAGTTGCAAGATTCCATAGCCATTGACACGCAATTCATAATGATAAGATACAAGATTATACATTATATTGTACTGCGACATGAGGTGTGTCCAAGTTTTGGGCTGTACTGTGTGTGTATATTATATATATATATATATATATATATATATATATATTAGGGGTGGGCAAATTAATGCGTTAATTACGCGTTAACTCATCAATCTATTAACGCCGACAATTATTTTATCGCACATTTGCGTATGTTGTTTACATGCTTTTATTTTGTTAACGCCTTTTCTTAACAAGATGGCATCTCCCGGATGTACTTCGGCGTCGAGGGGCTCTCGGTAAAGATGGAACATTTGGCAAAAATACCGGACGATTCTGCAAATTTTATAGCTGGCTTACAGCGTGAACACTCCGGGATCACTTACGACCGCCAGACAATTCTGAATGTGGATAGATCGGGCCGTTTTGGACTGAATGACGCGTGCTTGCTAGACCGGCTAGCTAGCATGGGAATACTTTGCCGGCTACATCCAGCGGCCTGTGAAGCAGCGGAGTATATGTGTTGTCTGTCTTTTTAATAATAATCCAGACGAGGAGTGTTGCCTGAGTTCTTAGCGTTTGCTTTCAGAGCGTGCATATCACAACATACAAGATGCCGTCATGGCGACACAACCTATACCGGGCTACCGCGCATGCTCGTCACTCCTGTTGCATGCTGGGTAGGGTAGTTCTTTTTTTCCCTGGCTCATAACATCACAAATAGTACCATGTATATGCGTTCAGTTTATCAAAGCACCAAGCAAACAATCGGAAAATTCCCATCATATCAATTCCTAGATATGGTCATAATTATTTTAAGTGCACTACGCAGAATAAACACAACATTATTAATATTGCTACAACGGATAATTCCCTAAAACAGCCCACTACCTATAATATAGGTTTTTTAAACATAAGACCCTGATAAAAAAAATGTTTCTGCTGTTACCTCACAAATTGCCTGTTCAGATGTTATGATTGTGGCTCAGAGATTTGTATGTAGATTATATTTATTTTCCATAACAAACAGGATAATTTAAATACCCTGGCAGTGGCAATAAGCTTAAATGTTTGTATTTAAATTTTTTGAGTTGATTTTCATAAAATATGCTATTTAACTGCTACTGTTTAACAAGTATTGATTTAAATTGTGTTTGCACAACAAATGTTTTGGCGCTTTTGTTCATGTGGGAGAATATTCCAATAAAGGTGCATTACACACTACTTTTGAATTCATTATTGGGCTTTGCGTATACAATGCAGTTAATCGCGATTAATCGGAGAAATAGTGCGATTAACTTCAATTAAAATTTTTAAGCGTTGCCCAGCCCTAATATATATATATATATATATATATATATATATATAAACATACATACATACATACATATATATATATGTATATATATATATATATATATGTATGTATATATATATATATATATATATATATGTATATATATATATATATATATATATATATATATATATATATATATATATATATATATATATATATATATATATATATATATATATATATATATATATATATATTAGGGGGTGTGGGAAAAAATAGATTCGAATACGGATCGAAACGTTTACGTTGTGCGATTCAGAATCGAATCTCATTTTCAAAAAAATCGATTTTTATTTAAATGTTTAATTATTATTATTATCATTTTTTTAAATCAATCCAACAAACCACTACACAGCAATACCATAACAATGCAATCCAATTCCAAAACCAAACCTGACCCAGCAACACTCAGAACTGCAATAAACAGAGCAATTGAGGAGACACAAACACGACACAGAACAAACCAAAAGTAATGAAACAAAAATGAATATTATCAACAACAGTATCAATATTAATTATAATTTCAGCATAGCAGTGATTAAAAATCCCTCACTGACATTATCATTAGACATTTATAAAAATAATAAAAAAGAACAATAGTGTCACAGTGGCTTACACTTGCATCGCATCTCATAAGCTTGACAACACACTGTGTCCAATGTTTTCACAAAGATAAAATAAGTCATATTTTTGGTTCGTTTAATAGTTAAAACAAATTTACATTATTGCAATTAGTTGATAAAACATTGTCCTTTACAATTATAAAAGCTTTTTTTTTTTTTAAATCTACTGATATGATAGCATGTCAGCAGACTGGGGTAGATCCTGCTGAAGTCCTATGTATTGAATGAATACAGCATCGTTTTGAATAGAAAAAATATCATTTTTGAATCGAGAATAGAATCGAAAAAAATCGACATATTATCGAATCGTGACCCCAAGAATCGATATTGAATCGAATCGTGGGACACCCAAAGATTCACAGCCCTAATATATATATATATATATATACACATATACATACATACACACACATATATATACTTACATATTTATATGTATACACTGCTTAACATGAGATTCTATCAGATGCTTATTTCAATATTGCTATCTGTATTTTTGTGTGTTTGTGTAAGTCAGCACCTGTCGTCATGTGAAGCTATCCTTTGGCCACAGACCTCTCTTGAGGGGGTGAAGGAGAGGAGCCTCAGGTCTTCTAGTTGATTTAAAAAATGTTGTTCTGCAAAAAAACACAACCACATTTTAAAAAAATTATGTATATGAAATCATTAGAAATTACACACCTCACGAAGCATTTTATAAGGTACAACATGTGGAAGAGCTTACAATTTCCCTCAAGTCTCAAACAGTCATTTTGATGCTTAGCAAATATTTGTGTGAAAGTATTCACACAAATGGTTTTCCACACTAAAATGTATCTATTTATTATTATTGTGTGAATGCTCCTATTCTTCTTCTTCAACTTCAAAGTGTTAAGCCGGGAATTGCGAGCTTTCCCTTGACAAATTGCAAAAATCCAAAGATTTCTCAGGATTCCAGGTTTCCCTAGACATTTTTCAAACTTCCAACATTTCCACATTTTTCAACTAATTCAAACCATTCCACCGTCAACATATTCCAACCCTTGATGCCGAGTGCCAAGCAGGGAAGTAATGGCTCCCATTTTTATAGTCTTTGGTATGACTCAGCCGGGGCTTGAAATCCCAACCTACAAATCTAAGATTCCAGGAATTCCTAGAAATCGTGTTTTTTCCAACCCCATCTTTCAACCCACTTCAACCGTTCCACTGTCAAAACATTCCTCTTAACCAGGACAAAAAAACAAGTTGTTTTTTTTTTAACTGGAAAAATTCCCAGTTGTCCCGAAATTCCATAATACCATTTCTCAATCAAAAATGTTATGTCAACTAGGGCTGGGCGATACATCGAATATAATCGATATATCGCGGGTTCTGCGCGATATAGAAAATGACTATCGTGATATTAGGGTGTACGTTCTCACACACTTGCATTTACCTGCGGGCATTACACTACAGGCTTTTTTCACTCTTTCTTGTCTCTCCTTCTCACAAAGACATAAAACAACCGCACCTTCTTACATACGTCACATACTGTCACGCTTGCAACGTCATACGCCCTCGCCGAGCAGAGAAGTAGCGGCATGGGTAAAGTTAGCAGTGGCAGGTGGTGCAAACGGAGCCAAGAAAGTGGTAAGAGAGAGAAGGTGCCAATCCGGTAACAAATGGAGGAAGAATAATTAATTCCCAAGAAAAACAGCAGGGGGTCCATCGTCTGGCGGTGTTTTTCGGCTTCAAGCGGGAAGATGTTGAACAGACAAGCGTAATATGTCGAGTATGCGTCAAATAGCTAGCAGCACTACTAATTTGTAGCATCATTTGAAAAGTCACCCGCTAGAGAATGAAGAGTGTTTGAAACTCTGCATGTCAACATCTCCGCTCGGTGCCACACCCAACAAAATGCAGAAGGAACCAGCACTGACCCAATTGAGCCTGGCGTCTTCCATTTTCAGATCAACACCGTATGAAAAAAATAGTCAACAACAGAAGGAGATAACGTCCGCAGGAACCTACCACATAGCGAAGGACATACACTGTTTGAATTCTTATTATGCGGCTTATTTTTATTTGACAGTTATTGAAATATCTTGTGTGACATTATGCACAAAAGTGCACTTTATTTGTTTTTAACTATTGTAGGCCAAAGCATTCTGTACAAAAAGTGCACTTGAATTTGGTGTTGTTTTGATGCCATTTTAGTGACATGCACACAAGTGCACTCATAGCTTGTTTTAAAATGTCTCTGACAATCTTCCACTTTCTGTTTTGAAATTACATATTTTTTTGTGCCACTGCTTAATAAATACAGTTTGGGTAAATAGACTTAGTTGTGATTTCCCTGTCTGCATGAAAGTTTAAAAGTAGCATATATTAATGCAGCATTAAGAAGAATATTTTAATGTAGACACATAGAATCACCATACTGCTGTGATTATATGCATCAAGTGTTCATTCAAGGCTAGGGCAAAATATGGAGATATACATCGTGTATCGTGACATGGCATAAAAATAGAGACATTAGTAAAAGGCAATATCGCCCAACTTTAACTTCAACATTTCTCGACCGAATTGAAAAATCCCAACACCTCAGGTAGAACATTCACATTTTTTTCAGCATATTCCCAAAACTTTCCAGGAAGTTCCCATTGAAATGAAAGCAAAATTTTTTCAAGTTGTACAATTCCAACATTTTTCAACCTATTCAAACCATTCCAACATTAACACATTCCACTCATCCTGGATGTTCAAACTAACGCTTTCCAAAGTTCCTAACCAAAATTCAGTTTTTCCTGGAAATTCTAACTCTTCAACATTCGAACCACTCCAACATTCAAACTATTCTTACATTCTGTCAGCATTTTAGTTCAACTTCAGGATTGGAGCATTCACACACAATTGCCTCATCTCGTTGTTTACACTGCTCGATTAGCATCAAACTGTAGAGTCATAAGTAATAAACTGAAAAGCTTCAAGGTGAGTCCAAACAGAAAACAAAACCATTCTAGAAAAGTAATAAAACAAGCGTTTCAAATAAGAAAACAAATAAAATGTTGTAACCTTCCTAACAAAAAACTAACAGGAGAAAACTGAAGGATGTCAATCCGACTCAATTCAAACACAAATGTGGAAGAAACCTTTCAAGATGTTTAAGATGACCTACTCAGTGGCCTAGTAGTTAGAGTGTCCGCCTTGAGATCGGTAGGTTGAGTTCAAACCCCGGCTGAGTCACACCAAAGACTATAAAAATGGGAGCCATTACCTCCATGCTTGGCACTCAAGGGTTGGAATTGGGGGTTAAATCACCATAAATGATTCCCGGGCGCAGCAACCGCTGCTGCTAACAGCTCCCCTCACCTCCCATGGGGTGAAGAAGGGGATGGGTCAAATGCAGGGGGCAAATTTCACCACACCCAGTGTGTGTGTGACAATCATTGGTACTTTAACTTAACTTTAAGATAGTGTGGCCAGGCTAGAGGAGATAGAGAGGGGAGGAGATCTTCCTCTTTCATGCATTGCTGGTCTTCCTATAAAGGGGGTGTGGCCATTGGATGCAGCCAATCAGTGAATCGATTGGCCTCACCTGACCCTAACAGTCAGACGAAGGGGAAAAAACACCACACACGCCTAACAAAGCACACGTTGCGACAGACATGTTGTCAAGCGTACCTGTTGTGTATTGGTCCCTCTTCTGGCGCCACTGAGGAACAAATACAGTGATCTCCCTGTGGCCCCGCCTCCAAAAGGTTTCCACTGCAAGCGCTATCCCTCGACAGGAGAAGAACCGATTCAGGCCGTGCCTAAAGAGAAACACCATGTGATGACAACGAGGAACAGAATTGGAAAATGCTAACCAAAAATGGCTTTATAGTTGGAATTAAACAGTATAGAGTAGAGATGTCCGATAATGGCCTTTTTGCCGATATCCGATATTGTCCAACTCTTAATTACTGATTCCGATATCAACCGATACCGATATACACAGTCGTGGAATTAACAGATTATTATGCCTAATTTTGTTGTGATGCCCCGCTGGATGTATTAAACAATGTAACAAGGTTTTCCAAAATAAATCAACACAAGTTATGGAAAAAAATGCCAACATGGCGCTGACATATTTATTATTGAAGTCACAAAATGCATCATTTTTTTTAACATGGCTCATAACAGCAGCTTGGAATTTGGAACATACTCTCCCTGAGATAATCCACTACAACTATGGGAAGTACTATACTTTGACTTTCACAAAGTGCATTATTATCTTCTTTTTTTTTAAACATGCCTCAAAACAACAGCTACACAAACAATGAAGGCACACAGCTTCAGTCCAGAGTATACTAGAGTAATAAAGTAAAGAATAACATAGTCCTTTTTTAATGCAAGGCTGCCTGGTATACTGTATAACAGGAAATTATAAACTGGGCTCAATCTGCCCTGCTGTAACGTATTTGTATGAGTAACACAAATGTGCTGCAAGTTAGTGGTGAGTGCTTGAAGTGGCCTACTAGGCAGCCAGAGCTTCCGAAATGCTGCTTTGAGACAGGGCACCTCCGTTCACAGCAAGCTGCAAAGTGTGCACCATGCAGGGCAGACTAGCCACACTAAACTCCACCGTGACTTTTGACATACTGCGTGCGTTGTCCTTGACTACAACGTGGGCTTCCGCCCTGGGGTGTTTTTTGTTGTATTTTCTTTTTTTCTCGGCTGAGTCTTTAAGCGACAACTGTGTGGTACTACTTTTTTTTTGGTGTTTGCTTTTCATCCATCTTCTGCTTGTATTCATCGTGTATTTCCTTATGATTTTTGAAGAGGTGGGAGATCAAATTGCTTGTATCATAGGAAGATCTTGGTTCCTCCTCGCATAACAAATTTCCAGTTTTTTATCCGTCAGACAAACTTTAAAATAATCCCAAACCATAGACATGCCGTCGTTAGTCAGTCACCGAGTTCGCTGGCTTGTTAGCCACGGCTACAGCACCGGCAACAACACACTCTTGTTGTTGTTATGCTCCGCTACCGGCGGTTTGATGAGGTCATCAAGCGTCGCCAGTAAACCTCTCATGCTGCTCATGCGTCAACTCCTGTGTTGTGTGTAAGAGAATGTAGAGGGGAGGGGCTGCTGACTGGGAGACACAGCTGCTCTGTACTTGTCCCTACGTCCGTGTTTTACCGGATATGTACCGCTCCCTACAGCGGCGTTTTAAAAAGTCTTTAATTTTATTTTTTAAAACCGATAATTTCCGACATTATATTTTAAATAATTTATCAGCCGATATTATCAGACATCTCTAGTATGGAGTCATTTGTAATTTACTGCCAGGTGTGCGTGTCTGCAGGTAAACTCACGCCATAGCCACATTGCTGCCGTCTATGATGATATGACGGAGCTCCGATCGTCCCGGCTCGTTGGGTAATTTCAGTGTGTAAGGAGTTTTTAAGGATTGGTGGAAACGAGCCAAGCCGGTCACCGGTGGGGCCTGGGAATTGTTTGTAGAAGGGTTCCTCGCTCCGTTGTTTTGGAATCCCACGTGACCGATCGTCTGATACAGCGAAGGCCGGCCCGCGGTGAGAGATGACTGTAGAGGACCATAAAGTCCGTTATGAAGAGGAAAAGAAAGAAGGGACACAAGCATGATGACACTTCACTCAATACATACATTTGGGGTGGACGCCACAGAGGTGGTGCTGGCCGCCAGCCACTGGGACGAGCTGCGCAATGCTGTTACGCTCTCAACTTTCATCGATCCGCCCAAAGTCTGAGTCCCGCTTCTTGACAGGGGATCCCTCTGCGACATGCTGCCCCCTCCCCTGGCTAAGTAGTCCGTTCTGGATCCAGTCTGAGTGTCAGCGTGCGCCATTGTCACTTTGGATGTTCGACCGTCTGCTGTTTTGATACTGGTGACGGCGACGTCGTCGTCATCATCAATGGTAATGACCTCGTAGCTGCCAGCTCCTCCTTGGGCACTAGCGCTCCTCTTGATGGTGATGGCCTGTAAATCAATGCAGAGCATATATTAAAGACAGCACAAGCTTTGCTTCTATTATTGTATTTTTCAGACTATAAGGTGCACTTAAAATCATTTTATATTCTCAGAAATTGATCGTGCTCCTTATAACCCGGTGCGCCTAATGTATGGAACAATTTTTATTGTGCTTACCGATCTTGAAGCTATTTTATTTGGTACATGGTGTAGTGAAAAGTGTGGCCAGTAGATGGCAGTCACACAGAGATACGCGTAAACTGCAAGATGACGCCAGTGTAGGATCCTAAAAAAGGTTTAAGTTAATATACATTTTATGGAAGGTGCTTTATGTTTATTCAGCCAAAATGGGACTACCGTATTTTCTTGAATTGCCGCCGGGTATATAGTATGCGCCTGCCTAGAATTACTGCCGGGTCAAACTCGTTTCGCAAAATAATTAGCGCATGCTTAGCATTACCGCCGGCTCAGGATTACCGCCGGGTCAAACTCGTTACGCAAAATATTATTTTCATTAGCGATTGTCTAGAATTTCCGCTAGGTCAAACTCGTCACGTCACGAGTGACACTTCACCTGTCATCAAAATGGAGGAGGCTGATTTCAATCATTTGAAATCGCATAAAGGGAAGAAGATTAAGAGCTATTCAGTAGGATTTAAGGTCCAAGCTATTGAATATGCTGAAAAGAACAGTAAGCAACTGTGTTTTAATATACCGTAGCTGCATGTGTCAAATATGAGTCATTAAATGACTCCCGCCTCCTAGTGGTAGAGGGCGCTAGTGATCCTTCTTGCGACTGATAGGCTGCAGAAGTGACAACAAGCAGCAAAGGTGAGCAGCGTCTGTTTATTTTTTCCTCTCGCTTGCAGTTTCAACATGGAGGATTACATACATAAAATAAAACTGTTTTCTAAACTGGACTTTCAATCGAAGCGGGAGTCAATAAAGGAAGATCTCCATCGAGATGAAGAGACTTTTAAAACGGAAGAAAGATAAGGAAGACTTCTATAAACAAGTTATCGCTGCTTTTGATCAGAAGGAGCTGCGCATGGACTTCATTTATAAGTAAAGGTAAGACCATAATAAAAATTTTTTTTATGAACTGTGCTTTTCATGATGGTATCCTTACATCACACTCAAATTTTTAAGCGCAGGCCTAAATTTACCGCATGCCTTTGGTAAGCGCCGGAGTGAGAGTAGGTTTTAAAATAATTAGCGCATGCTTGCTTTTACTGCATGCCTAAGTGCCGGAGTGAGAAGAGGTTTTAAATTAATTAGCGCCCCGGCTGCAATTCAAGGAAATACGGTATTTACTTTATTTTTATGCTTAGAATAATTATAAATACACTTTATTTGTAAATATTACATGTGTCTAAATAATTTGATGACGTAACTGTTTAATTGCATATATGGCAGAAGGATCTGTGTGGTAAGATGATTTTGGACACAAGGTGTTATTGGTAATGGCAGTCAGATATGGTAAAAGCCACACAGTTTTTTGAACTCACTTCTTCTTACTCTTCGTTGCTGTAACAAATGAGCTTTATTTTGCTATTCATTTGTTCCCACATTGTTATGGTTTTACGTTTTTAAAGTTGATAAGTAAACGATACAAAAGGAAGATTAGCGTCTGGAGTTTTGTTTGTTGCCGCAGCAAGCGGAGCAGGAGAAAGTAGAGCAGCGTCAAACTAAAGGCTTCATTAGGAATCTACAGCCAGTGAACACCATAAAAACTTTAAATGTTCCATTGAGAAAACAGAACATGACAAACGGCAATAAAAAATCTGTCAAAATGTTCTTAATACGACTTCGGTGAGCTATGAAGTCGAACCGCTTGATGGATTGTTGGTGCATTAAACATACGAGCATTATTATGGTGTGTGCATTAGGACTGCAAATTGGCACCTATTAGCAGACATTATCTGGCGTTTTGTTTCGCGATATTATGCAAAAACAACTTTTCTTTCCTTCTGGGGCAGGGGTGGCCATTACGTCGATCGCCAGCTACTGGTCGATCGTGGAGAGTGTGTCAGTCGATCACCAGCCAGGCATTAAAAAAATAGACGTATAAATGAGATCAATCTTCACCAAGACTTCACTTTCGTCAGTTGTTGGACATTCTCGGTACCCGAGGATCTTGTGAGATGACGCTGGCTGCTGCGAGCTCATTATTAAGAAAAAAATCACTGACAGGACGGAGAGAAACACTTTATTTCAATACTCTTGGGCCGTACCTGCTGTCAAAACTCTAAAGACCGACTGCACAGTTCCTGTTTTCACCATAAAAGACCTGCTTCATCCTGCCCGTGCTAACAAAATAAGAGTCTCAAAAAGCTAGCGTGCACAAGCTAGCAAGCTACGGAGTTTGATGCCAATGTATTTCTTATAAAGCAAGGGTGTCAAACTCTGGCCCGCGGGCCAAATTTGGCCCGCCGTGCAATTTAATTTGGCCCTTGAGGCAATATCAAATTAACATTAGAGCTGGCCCGCCGGTACGATACTAATACTGAATTCACCGCTAACACTCATACTTGCCAACCCTCCCGAATTTCTCCAGATTTCTACCCGGACAATAATATTGGGGGCGTGCCTAAAAGGCACTGCCTTTAGCGTTGTCTACAATATGTTGTCACGTCCGCTTTTCCACCATACAAACAGCGTGCCGGCCAAGTCACATAATATATGCGACTTATACACACACTTAAGTGAATGCCAGCATACTTGCTCAACAGCCATACAGGTCAGACTGAGGGTGGCCGTATAAACAACTTTAACACTGTTAAAAATATGGGCCGCACTGTGAACCCACACCAAACAAGAATGAGAAACACATTTCGGGAGAACAGCCGCACCGTAACACAACATAGACACAACAGAACAAATACCCACAACCCCTTGCAGCACTAACTCTTCCGGGACAATACAATATGCACACCCGGTACCACCTAACCCCGCCCCCCACCCCAACCCCACCCATCTCATTGTTATTTTATGATAAGATTTATTAGCCTGTGGAAAAATGTAATGTTGATATTTACCTCACAAGGCTGCAAATAGAAAAGAGAAATTAAATGTTTTATTCATATTGTATTTATTTTACCATTGATGTTTTTTTTTTGTTTTGTTTTTTGTAAGTTGATTTGGCACTTTTAAGTTATATAAGTATTGCTTGTTCCATATTCAGTGGTAAAGCAAATCAGTGTAGCAAACTGAGCAATAATTAACGTTTTATTCATGCATTTTCTCTTGCCACTTCAAGGTTTAAATGTTTGATTTATTCATTATTGTTATTTTATTTTCAAATTTATTATTGCCCTGAGGAAAAATTTAATTTTGATATTTACCTCAGAAGGCTGCAAATAGAAAAAAGGCACTCAATTTTTATTAAAATTGTATTTGATATGCCATTGATATTTTTTTTATTATTATTATTATTATTATTTGACACTCAATTTTGCATGTCACTATAGAGTTATATAAGTCTTGCTTGTTCAATATTCAATGCAAAACTTGTTTGGGTCCTTATTAAAAGGTTCATTTGTTCAACCCTTGGCCCGCGGCTTTGTTCAGTTTAAAATTTCGGCCCACTCTGTATTTGAGTTTGACACCCCTGTTATAAAGTGTTTAAAAACGAGTATGCAAGTTGGACGAATGAGATGCCCCAAAAAAAATCAACCACTTTCATGTGGTATTGGACAGAAAGAAGGACTTTTTTTCTTCTCCCTTTGAAAATGCGGACGTTATCAGCACCACTGTCTGATTCCAATCAATGCAAGTCATCAGAATAAGGTAATACACCAACCTATATTCTTGTCTTCATGAATGAAAGGAATCTATATGTGTTCAACATGTTTGTATTATCATTAAACACCATTAACCTGTTAAGAAATATGTCTCTTTCAAAAAATAAATAAATATAAATTATAAATATTAATGGGGTAGATCTCTTCGACTTGGTCAATTGAAAAGTATCTCGCCTGCAGAAAAAGTGTTGCCACCCCTGTTCTGGGGCATGTTGATCTGTATTTGGGATCTGCATAAGTCCAGAAAATTTGTGCGCATCCGCCATTGTATTACATAGTCGATGAGCTTTTTCTTTTTCGCTACCTTCTTGTTATGTTTCACTGTTGCCATTTCTCATATAAATTATGGGAAAGTTCTTACTTATATCTGTCAGTAGACTAGCTATAAAAGTGCTAAAAACTGTAGTGGGTTTACATAATTCACCCACAGAACTTTAGTTATTAGAGGGTTTCGGGCAGCCCTTTTTTCATGGGACACATTTCCGGCGTTGATGTTGCACTAGTGAGCCACAAATGAGGAGATGCTGCTCCGTTATTGATTGAAGTAAAGTCTGAATGTCATTAACAGTTATTTCCATCTTTTGACACTTCTTCCACTCCCGTCCTTGCACGCTACACCGCTACAACAAAGATGACAGGGAGAAGACACCGTCGGAGATGAGCCGCGTAAATAAGACCGCTCACAAAACGCGCATCCTAAAGGGACTGTCAGAAAGCGACTTGAAGATGATCTGTAAAACATCATCTATGCACTATTTTGACCACCATTACATGTTATGTTGACCACAAGGAAGTATTTTACATTTAGAAAAATTAAATAAAAAATATGACCCTTTTAATGAGACTTAAAATCCGGTGCGCCTTTTGTATGAAAACAGACCTGACTCGACAGGCTCATCGGCACTGCGTCTTTTAACCCGGTGCGCCCTGTGATCCGTAAAATACGGTACATTAAAGCCTGTATTACAGCATTTGGACTTGATTGAGTCATTTGCTGTTATCAGATTACATTGTGTGTTGATCAGCTCAAAGTCTGAGCCGACTTTAGTACAGTACATCGAAACTTGGTTGACTCAGCCTCCAACCGAAACACATATGATTTTTCATAGAGAGGACCCACTCCAAAATTTGAATTTGACAAAAGGTTGACTGAAATGGGCACTTTCAAGTAAAAAGAAAACAGCTAAACAGGGGCCTCGTTTATTAAACCTGTACGTGGATTCCAGGCACAAAATTCCGAATGTACATAATAAACCAATCTATGCAACATTTTGACCAAATAATTGATTGATTTATTGAGAAGTTTATTGACATCTTAAAGAATTTAATCAATGTAATAATTTAAAAAGGAAAATAGATGCCACAAAAAGCCAAAAGGTTTGTTTCCATTGTGGTCCATTAAATAACCACCATCACATGTTATGCAGACCACGAGATAGTGTTTTAAATATAGAAAAAAATCATATTATAACCCCTTTAAAGCGCCTTATAATCCGGTTTGCTTTTTGTATGCAAACCTGAATAGACCCGCTCACCGGCAGTGCGCCCTATGGTCCGGAAAAATACAGAAACTGTTCATATTATTACGGTCAAAAGTTGCAACAGATATTTTTTAGAAGCAATACAGTGGAATCACGCTTTACGAACCCCTCAATCGGCGAACTTTATTGGTTTACGAACTTTTGTGCCGAGTCAAATGTGCCTCAGTGTATGAACCATGTGTCTGTGTTTAATTGATTGAAACTTTTATTAGTAGATTGCAAAGTTCAGTACATATTCCGTACAATTGACCACTAAATGGTAACACCCGAATATGTTTTTCAACTTGTTTAAGTTGGGGTCCAAGTTAATTAATTCATGTATGAACTAGAGATGTCCGATAATATGTGACTGCATATTAAATGCTTTAAAATGTAATATCAGAAGTTATCGGTATCGGTTTCAAAAAGTACCACTCCGCTCCGTAGGGAGAAGTACAGAGCGCCAATAAACCTTAAAGGCATTGCCTTTGCGTGCTGGCCGAGCCACATAATATCTATGGCTTATCACACACACAAGTGAATGCAACCATACTTTGTCAACATCCAAACAGGTCACACTGAGGGTGGCTGTACAAAAACTTTAACACTGTTACAAATATGCGCCACACTGTGAACCCACACCAAACAAGAATGACAAACGCATTTCGGGAGAACATCCACACCGTAACACAACATAAACACAACAGAACAAATACCCAGAACCACTTGCAGCACTAACTCTTCCGGGACGCTACATGTACACCCCCCAACCCCACCCACCTCAACCCCGTCCACCTCATAATCCTCATGCTCTCTCCAAGCTGCTGTTTTGAGGCATGTTAAAAAAAATCATGCACTTTGTGACTTCAATAATAAATATGGCAGTGCCATGTTGGCACTTTTTTCCATAACTTGAGTTAATTTATTTTGGAAAACTTTGTTACATTGTTTAATGCATCCAGCGGGGCATCACAATAAAATTAGGCACAACAATGTGTTAGTTCCACGACTGTATGTATCGGTTGATATCAGAATCGGTAATCAAGAGTTGGACAATATCGGATAACGGCAAAAAAGCCATTATCGGACATCTCTAGTAAGAACACTTCATTCATTCATTCATTCATTGTTTGTCCCGCTCACAGCCATCTTGCGCTTGCATTGAAACGATTGAGGAAGCCAGCCTCCCACCGCAGAAAGTTTTTTCCACAGGAGGAGGAAACTTCCTCATTTAAGCGTGTGGTTCCCCAAACACACAGTCTTTATTCCCCGTCCCCTTCGGAGCGCATTCTTTTCTATTGCTCAGTGGCTTGCTCAGAACACAGCCACTCCCATTTAAAATACTTTAAGTTTCAGAAGGAACAACTGGGAATCGATTTTTCATTTTACATGTTTATTATTGTAGCAATATAGTTGTTAAAAGTTTATTTTGATTTGTGAGACCACCAGCAAGATTTCCGTGTGTGTCCACTATATGTGCCGAGCTCGTCCTTGTCATTGTTTTGGCCTGTTAATAAAGAGACAGTTGATCCATCACTTCCTTGTTAAGTTTTTTTGATATACACTCAAGCCAACCGGCGGCTCGCGAGCCTCATGTGGCTCTTTGGCTACTTTCATGCAGCTCTTAACTCTATTAGATAATTTTTTTTTTAATTAGCGCCCACCAGGTGTAGATGCAACAAACTCTTTGATGTCGGAGGCCCACGTTGCCGTGTTACTGTACTGTAGTATACGGCTGGGTGATATATCGATATATACGATATATCGCGGGTTAGTCTCTGTGCGACATAGAAAATTACTATCGTAAAATTTGAGTATACGTTCTCACGCAATTGCTTTTAGCTGCGGGCATTACTTTACAGGCTCTTCCCACTCTTTCCTGTCTCTCCTTCTCAGAGACAGAAAGCCAAGCGCACCTTCTTACACACGTCACATACGTATACGTCAGGGGTCCCCAAACCTTTTGACTTGGGGGCGGCATTGGGTTAAAGCAATTTGGGGGCGGGCCGGGCTGCATGTATATATATATATATATATATATATATATATATATATATACACATACACCAAAAAGTTCTATTTTGGTGTATATATATATATATATACACCAAAAAGTTCTATTTTGGTTTTATCTGACCACATGACATTCTCACAATCCTCTGCTGTATCATCCATGTATCCATTTTGGTATAAACTCAACTCGTCGTGTTTGGAGGAAGAAGAATACTGAGTTGCATCCCAAGAACACCACACCTACTGTGAAGCATGGGGGTGGAAACATCATGCTTTGGGGCTTTTTTTCTGCTAAAGGGACAGGAAGATTGATCCGTGTTAAGGAAAGAATGAATGGAGCCATGTATCGTGAGATTTTGAGCCAAAACCTCCTTCCATCAGTGAGAGCTTTGAATGGTTGACCAAATACTTATTTTCCATCATAATTTACAAATACATTTTTTTAAATTCCTACAATGTGAATTCCTGTATTTTTTTCACATTCTGTCTCTCACAGTTGAAGTGTACCTATGATGAAAATTATAGACCTCTGTCATCATTTTAAGTGGGAGAACTTGCACAATCGGTGGCTGACTAAATACTTTTTTGCCCCATTGTATACATTATATATATATCTATATCTATATATATATCTATATCTATATAGATATAGATATATATATAGATATATATCCATATACATATATATATATATACATACAAGCAATGGGACTGTCTGTGAATGGAGTTTGTAGTTACATATTATGTAAATATTATATAAATATGTAAATAAATATTAACATAAAGTTATACATAATATTATATTCCAACTCCGCGTTCTTCTTGGTCATCGCCGCCACTGTGGCAAACACACGTCACTATCAAGGCCGTAAGATGTACACACAAGCCACGTTCGTCTTTTGCATTCAAAACTACAGATGTCCGACAATGGCTTTTTTGCCGATATCTGATATTCCGATATTGTCCAACTTTAAATAACCGATTCCAATATTAACCGATACCGATATATACAGTCGTGGAATTAACACACTTTTATGCCTAATTTTTATTGTGATGCCCCGCTGGATGCATTAAACAATGTAACAAGGTTTTCCAAAATAAATCAACTCAAGTTATGGAAAAAAATTCCAACATGGCACTGCCATATTTATTATTGAAGTCTCAAAGTGCATTATTTTTTTGGGGGGATAGGTTGATTGGCAACACTAAATTGGCCCTAGTGTGTGAATGTTGTGTGTCTGTGTTGGCCCTGCGATGAGGTGGCGACTTGTCCAGGGTGTACCCCGCCTTCCGCCCGATTGTAGCTGAGATAGGCGCCAGCGCCCCCCGCTACCCCGATAGGGAATAAGCGGTAGAAAATAGATGGATGGATGCCTGAAAACAGCAGCTTGGAATTTGGGACATGCTTTCCCTGAGAGAGTATGAGGAGGTTGAATAGGGCGGGGTTTGGGGGTATATTGTTGTGTCCCCAGAAGAGTTAGTGCTGCAAGGGGTTCTGGGTATTTGTTGTTATGTTTATATTGTGTTACGATGCCGTTGTTCTCAAGAAATGTGTTTGTCATTCTTGTTTAGTGTGGGTTCACAGTGTGGCGCATATTTGTAACAGTGTTAAAGTTGTTTATACGGCCACCCTCAGTCAGACCTGTATGGCTTTTGACCAAGTATGCATTGCATTCACTTGTGTATGTGAAAAGCCGTAGATATTATGTGACTGTGCCGGCACAGAAAGGCAGTGCCTTTAAGGTTTCTTGGCGCTCTGTACTTCTCCCTACGTCCGTGTACACAGCGGTGTTTTAAAAAGTCATAAATTGTACTTTTTGAAACAGATACCGATAATTTCTAATTATTACATTTTAAAGCATTTATCGACCTATACTAGAAAACCATGGCTAACCAAACTTGACTGTACTAATTTTTGTAAAGATGGTTCCAAATAATTTTACCTGTTGAGTGCTGGTCTCGCTTCCACTGCACTGCCTCCGATGGCCTAAGCCGTTACTGCTGGCTCCATGCTGGCTGGGTTTAATGTTCTCTTTGGACCTGCCCGGCTCCCGTTCCTTCACTACCGAGGAGGAGGGTAACGTGGAGGAGGCCGAGGGAAGGTCAGTGGGGCGCCCATTGTTCAGTTTAGTGTCTTTTGTTCCCCTTTTCATTCTCTCCTCGCAAATCTTTGTTTCGGCCACGATTTTCTCAAGAATGAGGAAGGTGTCTTCCAGCTGTCCCGTCTTCCTGATGACACGCTCCACAACTTCCTCCTGGTAACCCATGGTTCTAAAAAACATAAATATGAATTCAAACCCTGCAATAGTTTGGTGAAAATCAATTAAACATAAATACAAACCCCATTTCCATATGAGTTGGGAAATTATGTTAGACGTAAATACAAACGGAATACAATGATTTGCAAATCATTTTCAACCCATATTCAGTTGAATATGCTACAAAGACAACATATTTGATGTTCAAACTGATAAACATTTTTTTTTGTGCAAATAATAATTAACTTAAGAATTTGATGCCAGCAACACGTGACAAACAAGTTGGGAAAGGTGGCAATAAATACTGATAAAGTTGAGGAATGCTCATCAAACACTTATTTGGAACAACCCACATGTGTGCAGGCTAATTGGGAACAGGTGGGTGCCATGATTGGGTATAAAAGCAGCTTCCATGACATGCTAAGTAATTCACAAACAAGGATGGGGTGAGGGTCACCACTTTGTCCACAACTGCATGAGCAAATAGTCAAACAGTTTAAGAACAACGTTTCTCAAAGTGAAATTGCAAGAAATTTAGGGATTTCAACATCTATGGCCCATAATACAATCAAAATGTTCAGAGAATCTGGAGAAATCACTCCACGTAAGTGGCATGGCCGGAAACCAACATTGAATGACCGTGACCTTCGATCCTTCAGACGGCACTGTATCAAAAACCGACATCAATCTCTAAAGGATATCACCACATGGGCTAAGGAACACTTCAGAAAACCACTGTCACTCAATACAGTTTGTCGCTACATCTATAAGTGCAAGTTAAAGCTCTACTATGCAAAGCGAAAGCCATTTATTTGGAACAACCCACAGGTGTGCAGGCTAATTGGGAACAGGTGGGTGCCATGATTGGGTATAAAAACAGCTTCCCAAAATATGCTGTCTTTCACAAGAAAGGATGGGCCGAGGTACACCCCATTGTCCACAACTGCGTGAGCAAATAGTCAAACAGTTTAAGAACAATGTTTCTCAAAGTGAAATTGCAAGAAATTTAGGGATTTCAACATCTACGGTCCATAATATAATCAAAATGTTCAGAGAATCTGTAAAAATCACTCCACGTAAGCGACATGGTCAGGAACCAACAGTGAATGACCGTGACCTTCGATCCCTCAGACGGCACTGTATCAAAAACCGACATCAATCTCTAAAGGATATCACCACATGGGCTAAGGAACACTTCAGAAAACCACTGTCACTCAATACAGTTTGTCGCTACATCTATAAGTGCAAGTTAAAGCTCTACTATGCAAAGCGAAAGCCATTTATCAACAACATCCAGAAACAGAAATCTAACAAAAAATCCCAACTCATATGGAAACGGGGTTTGTAAAATAAATAGACTCTGATGCTCACCTAAAGAAATTGACCAAGCACCGCAGGTTGGTTTCCGGGCTGACCGCCTCATTGTCATCTGCGATACCCTCACTCGGGTCCAGCATGACGGCGCCAGCGACAGTGTTTGCTTTAGCCGAAGAAGAGGAGTACAGTGTCGATGAAGCAGACGGTGTTTTGGATCGACTGCTACTACTGCCACCGTGGTATTCCCTGTCCCGGTGTCGCTCCCTGTCCCTCGACCGCTCAGGAGACTCGTCTCTTCGCTCCAGAGAGTACTGTCTCTTTGTGTCCCGAGGTTCGCTCTCAGAAAAGCGCCGCTTGTGCGAAGGCCTGGTGCCATTCAGCAGAACGGCTTCCGGACCCAAACCAGTGCCGCCCCCTGCTGTTGCGGCTGTCGCTAACACCGCTTTCGCCGCACCCTCGCCAAAAGTCTTTGTTCCTCTGTCCTCAAAGCTGGTGTCGAGGATACGGATGGAGAGCTCCGTCACGGGGGTGCTACTCTGTGAGCGGTCTTGGTCGATCTCCGCAATACTCGGGTGAAGGTTCTGGTTCAGATGAGCCTGACAGACACAACACAATCAGTACGTTTGAAGACCAGGATGTCAAAAACCCTATAAAAACACAAACCAGAGAGTGTGTATTTGAGCTGGTAGGACTGTGAACCAATCCTAATAACTCTTCTTTCAGGGCACTGGGCAGCAGAAGAAGCTCCATGGTGTACTTATCATCGCGTTCTTCAACAAAGGACTTGAACGCCCGTTTCACCCCTTGCTCTCGGTCACTGAGTAGACTCCGTTTCTCCTGTAATGAAGGACAAAGAGGCAGACTTTTAGACATTAACGCAAAGCAAAGTTGTCACCTTTCCAAGAAGGTCAAGTTGATTTGATTACATTTTTATTCAGTTCAAGGCCAGGAATAGTGTTTTAAAAGAGGAGCTACGATGATTTTAATCTACAGCACAGGCCAAAAGTTGGGGCACACCTTCTCCTCATTCATTGTGTTTTCTTTATTTTCATGACTATTGTAGATTGCCACTGAAGGCATCACAACCATGAATGAATAAGTTTTTTGTTTTTTTTCCCCAAGGATGTTGCTGTTTGCAGGAGCTTTGTGCTCTTGTGTCATCCTTTTGTGTTTTCCTCTTGTTTTCATGGGTTATTATAAACATATATACATATATATGTATACATATATATATACACAAACATATATACATATATATATATATATACATATATATATACATATATATATGTTGTGACTTGTCCAGGGTGTACACCGCCTCCGCCTGATTGTAGCTGAGATAAACACCAGTGCCCCCCGCGACCCCAAAGGGAAAAAGCGGTAGAAAATGTGTATATTATATATATATACACACACACACACACACACACACACACACACACACACACACACACACACACACACACACACACACACACACACACACACACCGTATTTTTCGGATTATAAATTGCAGTTTTTTTCATAGTCTGGCGGGGGGTGCGACATATACTCCAGAGCGATTTATGTGTGAAATTATTAACACATTACCGTAAAATATTAAATAATATTATTTATCTCATTCGCGGAAGAGACAAAGAAAATGTCAGCAATCGTCACACACACGTCAACCAATAAGAATTCGGAGTGGGAGGGTCATGGCAGAAGTGTATTGTGGGTCATGGAATGCTAACTGCTATATCCTACTGCCGTAACTATTAAAATGGATCATTTTAACGTTGGCGGTAACTTATAAAAATTGAGAAGGGCTGAACAAAAATCGCACCGAAAAGGAAATCCTGTACTGCAGATTACAAACTGGACGTAGTGAAATATGCAGCAGAAAACGACAAGAGGCAGCGGCGTATACCTTTGGAGTTGGCAGAGTTGTTTAGAAGCAACATCGAGGAAGAAGATTTCATGGGATTTATCGATTAGGAGTGACAGATTGTTTGGTAAACGTATAGCATGTCCTCTATGTTATAGTTATTTGAATAAATCTTACCATAATATGTTCTCAGTTGGTTATTTATGCCTCATAAAACGTACACTTATTCAGCCTGTTCAATATTCTTTATTTATTTTAAATTGCCTTTCAAATGTCTATTCTTGGTGTTGAGTTTTATCAGATACATTTCCACACTCTTGGCATTCTCTCAATGAGCTTCAAGCACACCTGTGAAGTGAAAACCATTACAGGTGACTACCTCTTGAAGTTCATCGAGAGAATGCCAAGAGTGTGCAAAGCAGTAATCAGAGCAAATGGTGGTTATTTTGAAGAAACGAAAACATAAAACAAGTTTTCAGTTATTTCACCTTTTTTTGATATGTACAAAACTCCACATATTTTCATTCATAGTTTTGATGCTTTCACTGACAAATCTACAATGTAAATAGTCATGAAAAAAAAGAAAACCCATTGAATGAGAAGGTGTGTCCAAACTTTTGGCCTGTACTGTATATGTTGAAGTCGTCACTGTCATTGTGTATATACTACTCTGTCACTACTCAACTGCCAAAGAACTGTAGATACTTTAATATTTGTTCCTCCTACACTGTATATACTGCTATACTATTTGATCTTGCACTGGTACTGTATTTATACTTGTACTGATACCTCTACCATAACTATTGTAACTTATTGTGCAACTTATTGTCTTGTAATTAATGTACATCAGAGCTATTCAATTTTTTTTTGTATTTTTGGTATTTAGTGCATTACATTCTACAACCAGTGTTTGGATACCATTGTACGCAATATCTGAAGAGCATGGAAAAAAGCATTTCACCGTGGTGTACGCTGCATGTGACAAATAAACTTGAACCTTGTTGTGTATCTGCTGTCCATCACTAATTCTTTAATACACAGTGCCAACCAAACTGCCTTCTCTCTCCACGTCGAAACTCTAGTCTTTAGTTCCTAGCCCGTAACACCCCATTTACTTTACATTGATTTGTAGAACATATAGTTTACACACTGTTGAAAATAAACTTCATAAACATGTAGATTCACCTGTTCACAATATAAGGTACACCTGCACTCTCGCCGATCGATTCAGGCGCTGCATAAAATACGCTGTTCTTAGCAGCGTTTATATCACTGCATTGTTCACGTCGATGTTGTATAACTATAACAACTACTATATTATAGTGGTGTAATGGTACATGTATTTGTATTGAACCGTTTCGGTATGGGGCTTTCGGTTCGGAGGTGTACCGAAAGAGTTTCTACACGGACATATTAGGTAGCGCATCGTAGGTTGTGTAAACAATGCAGAGGGAGGCACTACACACGGCAGGCTAGCAGCGACCGGGCTAGGACAACATGCAAAAGCCAGAGCTGGAAAACCCTCCTGCCTTGTTAAGATTACCCGTTTGGGAACACTTTGGCTGCGCAGTGCGATACAACAATGGAGGACGGAGGTTTACTGAAATTGTTCAGCAGCAGTAGGGTATGCTTCTGCAGACACGTCAAACATGGTAACTCTTTTGATGCGTCACCACCGCATTCAAGCAACTTCTCCTCGGCGAGTCAGGCAGGGCTGAAGCAATAACAAATGTTTTTATAGCAGCAGATTTAACACCATCCGTCCATTTTCTACCGCTTGTCCTGTTCGGGGTGGCAGGGGTTTGCTGTATTGCATTAAAAACTAGATTTTGACCCACTTCTATGGTGGAAGAACATTACGCCCTTATATACGCTTACTGACAAGTTAGCCAGGCTGGGGGGAGGGGGGTGTTGATGAACGTAGACCCCGACTTAAACAAGGAATATGTACTGTACTGTGAAATCTATTAATAAAAGTCTCAATCAATCAATCAAAAAAAGCACTTTATATGTAGAAAGGTTTTGTTAAGAAACCATTCTGAGCCTTATCTTATTTCGTTTTTATTTTACATATGTTGACCACATTAACCTTGGTAATCGACCCTGTGTGTATTTGTTTGTTATGCCATTGTTTACAAATATGGTAAATAAATAACCAAAAAATTTATATTTTGTTGTTTTCTTACTGTGTCAAAAATTAACCGAACCGTGACCTCTAAACCGAGATATGTACCGAACCGAAATTTTTGTGTACCGTCACACCCCTACTATAACACTTAAATTGTTTACTTTTTTAAATAGATTAATATTGGCCTGTGGTTTGCTGGATGGTTAAGAGAACGGTTGATGAAATGTGGTAGCTGTGGTAGGGAGTAAAGCACATTCAATTCAAACTAACCCTTAATGGCGTGCATGACTGAGGGACTTTTGAGTTGTGTTAAAAACTTTAGGGCATGGGTCTCAGACACGCGGCCCGCAAGACGTTATTCTGCGGCCCCCACCTTAATAAGAAAGTTTAATGTTAGTGCGGCCCGCAAGTTTTATATGAATGGTGCTTGACAGCGTTGTGTGCGGAGCCGAAGGAATCGACCAATCACGGGGTGGTATATGACTCTCGAAGGCGGAACATTGACGTCACTTGCGTGATGCAAGCAGAGAAACGTTTTTCCGCTTTTCCACTAGACCCGCCTGCGCTCTTCCTCCCTCGCTTGCTCGCTCGCCCGCATGTTCGCTCTCTCTGTCACTGTGTGTGTCTCTCTCTCGATCCCTCCCCGCCGCCGCTGTAGCAGTCCGGGCTGGGGAGACGAGCGGCACGGTGGCTTCCCAAGCACTCCGCCGAAGGACCAAGCGACAATACGAGGTTGTGGTGCACTGGACCCCAGCGCTGATACTCAGAGAGTTGCTGGGCGAATCGGACGTGTAACACATTAGGCATAGCGTGCTCATAACCACATTCTGGCTGCCAACATGGATACATACAACCGTCACCGGGGCTACCGCGCATGCTCGTCACTGCTGTTATTACCTATGACTGATTTATTTAATTCTCATTTTGTTCATTTATATTTTTATTTTATTTTGTGTTGAAAATAAAAATAAAGACGATTATTTTTTTTTATTTTTTTTAAAGAAATCTTTTCTTGCGGCCCCCAGCCTCACCTAGACTCTGCATTCAGTGGCCCCCAGGTAAAATGAGTTCGAGACCTCTGCTTTAGAGTCATGTTGCTTCCTTTAAAAGAGTTCTCTTTGACTGACCCAATTAGGAACTGGTACCAAAAGATACCGATATTCGGTATCCATCTACATGTCTATATAGCAGGGGTCAGCAACCCTGCATGCGGCTCTTTAGCGCCGCCATAGTGGCTCCCTGGACCTCTTTCAGAGATGTGTAAAAATGGAAAAAGATGAAAAAAATATATATTTTTCGTTTTAATATATTTTCTGTAGGAGAACAAACATGACACAAACTTTCCTAATTGTTAGAAATCCCACTGTGTATGTTATACATGCTTCACTGATGAGAGTATTTGGTAAGCGCCGTTTTGTCCTACTAATTTCAGCGATCCTTGAACTCAGCGTGGTTTTGTTTACGTGTACAAATTTCTCTGATGCTGCCACAGAAAGACGTCTTTTCTGCCACTCCTTTGTCTTTTTTTGTCCACCAAACGTTTTATACTGTGCGTGAATGCACAAACGTGTGCTTTGTTGATGTTATTGACGTGTTTGAGTGCTACTCAGGCATATTTGATCAATCCATGACCAGAAGCTAATCGATTCTAACATGCTATTTAGGCAAGCTGTATGCACATATTGCATCATTATGTCTCATTTGTAGGTATATTTGAGCTCAATTAATTTCCTTTACTTATGTCCTTTGTCTCATGACACATTATCGCTTTTTAATATTGGCTGCATTTCTGGTAGTTGTGTGCGTGCCATGTTGTTCCAGACCACAGCAAACGTTACCCAGCTTGCAAAGATTGTAATAAATCCATTAGAAGACAGTCGGCCGTTTCGTTTAACTTGGACACACACATCTATACCTTTGGCCATTCTGAGTCAGTCATTACCAGAAGTTATCTCATGCTGTCAGAAGCCTCCATTTTACTTTTTTTTTTTCAATGTTGCAAAATTGTGTAGAATAAGAGTTAAAATACAACATTTCTGTCAACGAAGATTTGTGTCAGTATAGTAGGCTAATATACTGTAGCTAATTCAGACCTTAATTATAAGGCTTTTAATTTTTCGCGGCTCCACACAGATTTTTATTTTTGGTCCAATATGGCTCTTTCAGCAATTCGGGTTGCCGACTCCTGCTATATAGCATGTATCTTACTGACATGGTCATTTCTACCTCTACTTCAGGGGTGTCCAAAGTGCGGCCCGCAGCTAATCGTTAACCGGCCCGCCACACATTCTGCAAAAATTGCAAAATTGGTAGTTTGCAAAAATAAAAATAAAAACATTTAAAAAAAGTGGAATGAGGTGAAATCTTATGAGAAAAAGTGGCAATGTTGACACAAAGCTGCCATGCAGGCAGTTTTTTTTGTTCCTTTTGTCTTTATTTTTGTTTTTTTCCATTGCTCCAAAAAAAGGACAAAAAAAATCTATGCTATAATGAATTATTACTTAAAATTATCACTTTCAAATGTTTTATGTGGAAAAATATTGCATATGTTGTGTGGATGCCATATAAAAACTTTAAAGTTTTGACAAAAGAGCAAAAAATAGTTCGAACTTAAAATCGACAGATATATCAGAAGTTGATCTTGAAATTTAAGTGTTAAAAGTAAAAAAAACAACTAAAAAAATGTATCACTTTATGAGTGGGGAACCTTTCGGATCTCAAATATATTTAGTAGGATTTTATTTAACTTCTCATTGTGATTACTCAAAAATATTAAATAATTAAAATCAATGGTGTCCTGCATTATTGATCTTTGAGGGCTTTAATTGCTAAATAAAGGGAATCTCCTGAAGGAATAAATACAGTACTATCTATCTAAATACTGCATATTTCAGTTTTACTATAAAAAACAAAGTTGTCTTTGACAGAAAAGGCATAAAACCTTATTTGTTTTACTTTATATTAACCTCAAGTTGATATAGAGATTTACTCTAACCATTAAATAAAAAAAATAATAATAATTTGACTTATTTTTAACATTTTAGTGACTGTGACCCTCTATGCTCCCCAGGAGCTCTAAGGAATAGAAAAAAAAAAATCCATATGTTTTGTTATGGTTTTAAAATGAAAATGATCCGTGTGCAGCCCTCTTTGGAAAAAGTTTGGACACCCCTGCTCTACTTGGTCACAATTCTGCACACAATCAAGCACAGAGCAGTGATTAAATGATGTGTTAATTTTGACTGGTCAATTTGTACTCTTTCAAGTGCTTTCTAATATGAAAGTTTGTTAACTATCACTATGGAGGAGCGATTGCAATCCAGTTTGCAGTGTGTGTGTTCACCCCTACACTCCAACTCAGATGTTGGAGCTACGGGAAACCCTTAAGCGTCTTGGAGGTATTCACTCCGATACAGCAAAGCCTACACCAAACAATCACCATTTTTTTTAAAAAGATAAACACACCTGGAAAAGTGCAACAAACTGCTGAACTCTGCTCTGCGCCATGACTACAGGCTCAGCGCGGCCCAACAACCGCAGGCGTCCCGGCTCAGTGACCAAAACCTCCGCACTTGTGTCCCGCATGAGTCTGTCTAAAAAGAGGCCCCGGGCTCCAGCAAAGATACAGTGCATGTCCACTGGGTACCGCTCTTCTTTCTTCAGTTCTGGGTCACACAGTCCCCGGACGTACTCCTATGCAACATTAAGAAAAAAACAAAGGAAAGTGGCATCAAATTAATGCAAAGAAGGCACCATAAAGAACAGTGGAGGAGCGAGATTTCTACTCTTCACCAAATACATCTTATTAACCCTTAAGTAATGTTTATATTGTTGTTGCTCAGCCATGGTTTGTGGGTCTGATGGACCCGTTGCATTTTGTGGCTTTTAATGCCTCACAATCAAACCCTTTTAATGTTAAATACTGAACAGATGTTTATTGGGATAAGGTAAACATCTATTTACTTGATTGTGAGACATTAAAAGCCACAAAATGCAACGGGTCCATCATACCCACAACTGCTGGCTGAGTAACAACAGTGTGAATGTTGCAAGGAAAATGTTTCTGCCAGTTTCTGCATCCCGCAGGGATTCTTCTTCTGTGTTTCTGCAACTGCGGTTCCCACACAAGGTTGCAACATTGTCAACACTGTCTGCTCTCATTTTCTCGCACATTTGACCCTCTGATGTTCTGTGTACCTACACTCTGTCCTCCTCATGTCTAGGCCTGCTGTGTGTGTGTGTGTGTGTGTGTGTGTGTTACACAGAACATCAATTTCCACACTATATTAGCCCCTGGTCCAGTGGACCCGGACATCTTATATGTAATAGAAATGTGTAGGGAGGTGGTGTATGGTGTGTTGACATTAAATATGTATTCTGATATATGTTCTTCACAGAAAATGAGCCAAAGTCAGTGAGTCTGTTTGAAAAATTAATTGACTGTATCATGTTTCTTTTAATAAAAAATGAAAACGGGTCCTACAGACCCGAATACCACACAATATGAAGAATATGGAGTATATTTTCCCCTCCTCCCCTCATACAATAATTTATTTTTGGCGGTCCACACTGACAAATTGACGTTTCATTATTTATTTTTTACTGTTTTTTTAACAGATGGGACATTCCTATGTGAATTCGATAACCCCCCCCCCCCATAATCCACTACCTTTCACATGTATTAACTGAACATTTTTCAGTGCATTTGTGGTGAGTGCTACTGACAGTTAACAAATTAATATCTAAACTACTTCCTTTTTCTATTTATATTTCATACGATTGTTTGATCACAATTAAGTCCATAGTGCACCATACCTTAAAAAAAGTAAAAATTACTATCTCTTACTCATTTACATCCTTTGGTTAGTGCCCCCAATGTCCTCCCGTGTCCAGGGAATTATTTCCTATACTTGTAAACATGAAAATAAAAAACAAGACTTCCTAAAGCACTTTATGTCTTGTGTTGTTTCAAGCTAGCTTAGTGATTAACAGTGAAAATGATACTTAACATATTAAAAAATGTAGTGTAGTGGAAACATTTCTGTCCTAGGGTTACCTCTGAACTGAATGCATTGGGAGGGACACGACATTAGAGGTCAAATCACCCTAACCAAGTGCTAGTTCTGTTGTGGGGTGATATTTGAACATTGGACAGTTACATAAATTGTTATGCTACAATCAGGCCATCAGGGAGCGTATAAATAAGAAGGGAAGACCAGGCCTGATGTGCGCTCTTTCTTAATTCCTTCACGAGAGGCACCATCTGTCTCTAATCATATCGATTCAATCCAACTTTGTACCATCTGATTATGAGTAAATAAAACTGTTGTAACAAACTCTCTATTGTTCCTGTTTAAGATTCTGACTTTTCCACCACAGTAGCATGGTTGCCACAATGGAGGAGAGTATATGAACTAAGCTGGCAAACCGCCTCTCAGTCGAGTGACCAAAAATCACTTAAGTATCAGCCAGAAGTGATTGGCTTTCAATGGCATTAAAGGCAGAGGCCGATCCCGTTGCTTTTCCCAAAAAATGGTCCACTGCTGATTGCTGACCGATCAATCGGCACATTCTTAGCCACCACAGATAATAAGTACAATACCAGGGAAGTTGGCACATTGTGTAAATGGTAAATAAAAACAGAACACATCCATCCATCCATCCATCCATTTTCTACCGCTTATTCCCTTTCGGGGTCGCGGGGGGCGCTGGCGCCTATCTCAGCTACAATCGGGCGGAAGGCGGGGTACACCCTGGACAAGTCGCTACCTCATCGCAGGGCCAACACAGATAGACAGACAACATTCACACTCACATTCACACACTAGGGCCAATTTAGTGTTGCCAATCAACCTATCCCCAGGTGCATGTCTTTGGAAGTGGGAGGAAGCCGGAGTACACAACGATTTGCAAATCCTTTTCAACTTATATTCAATTGAATAGACTGCAAAGACAAGATACTTAATGTTCGAACTGAGAAACCTTTTTTTTTGCAAATAATAATCAACTTAGTTTAATGGGAGCAACACATTGCAAACAAGTTGGCACAGGGGCATTTTTACCACTGTGCTACATGGCCTTTCCTTTTAACAACACTCAGTAAACTTTTGGAAACTCAGGAGACCAATTTCTTAAGCTTTTCAGGTGGAATTATTTCACATTCTTGCTTGATGTCCAGTTTAAGTTGTTCAACAGTCCGAGGTCTCTGTTGTGGTATTTTAAACTTCATTTTGAACCACACATTTTCAATGGGAGACAGGTCTGGACCACAGGCAAACCAGTCTAGTACCTGCACTCTTTTTCTACGAAGCCACGCTGTTGTAAAACGTGGCTTGGCATTGTCTTGCTGAAATAATCAGGGGCGTCCATGATAACGTTGCTTGGATGGCAACATATGTTGCTCCAAAACCTGTATGTACCTTTCAGCATCAATGGAGCCTTCACAAATGAGTAAGTTACCCATGCCTTGGGCACTAATACACCCCCAGACCATCAAAGATGCTGGCTTTTCAACTTTCTCAGTCTTTTTTTCCATTTGTGTCAGCTTTTTTGAAACATGTCGCAGGCATCACATCCCAAATGAAGTAATAATTTAAAAAAAAAACAACAAAGTTTACCAGTTTGAACGTTAAGTATCTTGTCATTGCAGTTAATTCAATTGAATACAAGTTGAAAAGGATTTGCAAATCATTTTCTGTTTAGAGATGTCCGATAATGGCTTTTTTGTTGATATCCTACATTTCGGTATTGTCCAACTCTTAATTACCGATTCCGTTATCAACCGACACCGATATATATCCAAAATATATCAACTCAAGTTATGGAAAAAAATTCCAACATGGCACTGCCATATTTATTATTGAAGTCAAAAAGTGTATTATTTTTTTTAACATGCCTCAAAACAGCAGCTTGGAATTAGAGACAAGCTCCTGAGAGAACATGGGGAGGTTGGGGGGTGAGGTTGAGTTGGGGGGAGGGTTGGGGATAGCGGGTGGTGTATATTGTAGCGTCCCGGAAGAGTTAGTGCTGTAAGGGGTTCTGGGTATCTGTCCTGTTGTGTTTATGTTGTGGTACGGTGCGGATGTTCTACCGAAATGAGCTTGTCATTTCTGTTTGGTGTGGGTTCACAGTGTGGCGCATATTTGTAACAGTGTTAAAGTTGTTTATATGGTCTCCCTCAGTGTGACCTGTATGGCTGTTGACCAAGTATACAGTGCATTCACTTGTGTGTGTGAAAAACTGTAGATACGTGATTGGGCCGGCACGCAAAAGCAGTGCCTTTGAGGCACGCCCCCAATATTGTTGTCTGGGTGGAAATCGGGAGAAATTCGGGAGAATGGTTGCCTCTGGAGATTTTACGGGTGGGGCACTGAAATTCGGGAAAATCCGGAGGGTTGGCAAGTATGACTGGGAGACGCAACTGCTTTGTACGTCTCCCTACGTCCGTGCACCACTCCGTACAGTGGCGTTTTAAAAAGTCATACATTTTACTTTTTGAAACAGATACCGATAATTTCCGATATTACATTTTAAAACATTTATCGGCAGTCCGATATTATCGGACATCTCTAGTTCTGTTATTTACGATTCACACAACGTGCCAACGTCACTGGTTTTGGGTTGTGCAGAAGTACTGAATACTGCTGCTGGGGTATGCAAGGGTCAGCTTGAGGGTTTAATTAAATCATTTCCATAGAATTAGATACACACAATGACATTAAGGGTGGATGCAGTTTTCCAGCTGTGCCCTAATCAAGATCAGAATCAGATGAATTGGCCACGTGTGCTTTAACACAAGGAATTTGACCTGGTAGACTGCAGACTCGACACGCCTCGCACACACTCATTCAGGGAATCTCCTGGCGCTGGAAATGTTTGATGAATCAGCAGCTGGTTACTCAGGTACCTTGATGCAGGTTTCTCGTGTCCCATGTCAGTATTGCAAGGGTGGTTGAATTGGTGCGCCCACCAAAGCGCATGTAGTGCTGAGGATTGGAAATGACTCAACCATGACTCAGCAGGACAGAAAGAAAGGTTTCGGTCTACAAGAGACGCTGATGTCACATTATTGGGCGTGTCTGACACAATAAAGGAAGTAAACTAAAATTAGTAATTAATTACTGTCTACTCTAAACCAGCGTTTTTCATCCTTTTTTGAGCCAATGCACATTTTCTGCTTTGAAAAAATCCGGAGGCACACCACCAGCAGAAATCACAAAAAAACCTGTTAGAATAATTGTTTCTAAATGATCACAAAAAACTTTGTATTAAATTGTGTTACTGACAAGAAGACAAAAGGCCGAAATCTACCAAGAAGAATTCTTGTAAAACTCCACTGGGACTACAAAGCGGACAGATGGCAGGATCTGCCCAACTTCCAGAAAAACTCTTTTTGAAAAATTTGACGAACTGTTCGGTAACCGAAGGCAACACTGTTTACGACCCACTTCCAATGAGGAAGCAGCTGTGGGAAGGAGTGGGGAGAAAGTCAAATAAAGAAGGAGGAGTACGATCTTGGGGCAGAGCGTGGTGCAGAACTGTACGGAGAGTACAGTGGCCATGTCTCTCCTCAGATCTGAGTCCAAATTTAATTCTGTCTCTGATTCTTTGCCTTTTGTCTTGTTTAATACATGTCATCACTGTTTGAACCTGACAAAAACGAAACTCAGTTGACAATAAAAAGTCGTTGGATATGACTTTAAACCATAACCAAGCATGCATCACTGTAGATTTTGTCTCAAAGTAGGTGTACTGTCCCCACCTGTTACATCACGCCGTGACTTATTTTGACTTTTTTGCTGTTTTCCTGTGTGCACTGTTTTAGTTCTTGTCTATTTTGGTGGCTTTTTCTCTTTTTTTGATATTTTCCTGTAGCAGTTTTATGTCTTCCTTTGAGCGATATTTCCCGCATCTACTTTGTTTTAGCAATCAAGAATATTTCAGTTGTGTTTATCCTTCTTAGTGGGGACATTGTTGATTGTCATGTCATGTTCGGATGTACCTTGTCTTTGCTCCACAGTAAGTCTTTGCTGTCGTCCAGCATTCTGTTTTTGTTTACTTTGTAGACAGTTCAGTTTTAGTTTCTTTCTGCATAGCCTTCCCTAAGCCTCAATGCTTTTTCTTAGGGGTACTCATCTTCTGTTTATTTATGGTTTAAGCAATATACACCTTTTTACCTTCACGCTGCCTCCCGCTGTTCCAGACATCTACAAAGCAATTAGCTACCGGCTGCCACCTACTGAGATGGAAGAGTAATCCACAGTTACTCTGCCGAGCACTAGACAGAACAGACACTCAACAACAACACATAATTTGCAGACTATAATTACAGTTTTGCAAAAAATATTTTTAACCCAAATAGGTGAATTTAGATAATCTCACGCGGCACAGTGGTTGAAAAAAAATGGTCTAAACTAATACATTTGGCGCCAGTGGATTTGTAACTGCTTGAAAATTTTTTGTCTTAATTCAAAGTAGTGTTGCACAGTATACATAGATAGATAGTACTTTATTGATTCCCTCAGGAGAGTTCCTATACTGGTACCAATAAAGGTACCATGGTACTCATGAATTAAAAAAGGTACTACACTGCCTTTGAAAAATACTGGTACTTTTTGTAATGTGCCTGAGTAGGCACACACACAGACCACTTGCAAGCAGAAAAAGCAAAGGAGAAAGAGGAGGTAGAATGGATGTGTTTTGGCTTTAAAACTAACGATAAAGGTGGAGCTATAAACATTGGAGCCTTCAAGCAGCAGATAGTTTCCTCCCCAGATTAGTGCCTTGGAGGTCCAAAGATAATTCCTGCGACTCAATTCTTGATTTGTGCCATGCACTAGCAAGTGTGTGACTTTGCAAATCATGTCTAACCAACTGAGTTTACTTCAATTAAGCTGTGGGAACATCTCAAGGATGAGCAGTTAAAATAGGAAGCACCTGATCTCACTTTTGACTTCCAAGGCAAGGCCGTGAATACTTATGTACATGTGATGGCTTAATTTTTTATTTGTAATAAATGTGCAAAAGCCACTTCACGTTGCCATTATGAGGAATTCGGAGTAGAATTTTGAGGACATTAATTCTGTTTTGCAATAAGGCTGCAATCATAACAAAATGAGGATTAAGTGAAACGCTGTGAATACCTTCCGGATGCACTATACATTTTTTATTGCACTCAAAGAACAATTTTGTCATTAAATAAAATAGTAAACATACTAGACAAGGTATTTTTCAGTCGTAAGTAAGCAACTGGGTTACGAGGGAACATAATTGGGCTGCTAATGTATGCAGTAACATATAGTGTCATTTCCCATTCTTTTATCTTGTCAAAATTATGAGGGTCAAGTGGTCGAAAATTGGAGTCTTAATCTACTTGTACATTTAAATGTTAATATCTGCTTACTTTCTGTTTTAAAATGTTCTATCTACACTTTTTTTGATGTAATAATCACATATTCTCCTGTTGTTTGGATACTTTGTATAAGTGGGTAATACAAATACTTGCCAACCTTGAGACCTCCGATTTCGGGAGGTGGGGGGGCTTGGTTGGGGGCGTGGTTAAGACTCAAATAAAGACTTGACTTTCAGTGAATTCTAGCTATATATATATAAAAAAGAAACACTTGAATTTCGGTGTTCATTTATTTACACATATACACACACATAACACTCATCGTTGAGTTAAGGGTTGAATTGTCCATCCTTGTTCTATTCTCTGTCACTATTTTTCTAACCATATGCATGTACAGTAGATGGCAGTATTGTCCTATTCAAGAGTGTCACAACATTGTTGTTTACGGCACACGAACTGCTTTACGGTAGATGAAAACGTGACTGCTGTTATTGTGTGTTGTTACCGCGCTGGGAGGACGTTAATGAAACTGCCCAACAATAAACCCACATAAGAAACCAAGAACTCGCCCTCGATCATTCTACAGTTATAACATCATTGGGCAGGCACGCTGTTTATATTGTGGGAAAGCGGACATGAAAACAGGCTGTCCTCACTCAGGTCGGCATGGAGCTGGAGGGGGCGTGGCCTCCAGCCCCGCCTGAATTTCGGGAATCTCCCGGATAATCCGGGAGGGTTGGCAAGTATGGTAATACGACAAATGTTGGTATCAATTTAACCCTTGTGTGATGTTCATATTGTTGTTACTCAGTCAGCGTTTGTGGGTCTGATGGACCGGTTGCATTTTGTGGCTTTCAATGCCTCACAATCAAACACTTTTATGTTAGAATACTGAACTGATGTTTATTGGGATAAGGTGAACGTTGCACGGAAAATTTCTCTGCCAGTTTCTGCACCCCACAGGGATTCTTCTTTTGTGTTACTGCACCTGCGGTTCCCACACAAGGTTGCAATATTGATTGTCAACACAGTCTGCTCTCATTTTCTCGCACATTTGACGCTCTGATGTTCTGTGTATCTACACTCTGTACTACTCCTGTCTAGGCCTGCTGTGTGTGTGTGTGTGTTACACGGAATATCAATTTTCACACTTCTATTAGCCCCGGCTCCTGTGGACTCGGACATCTTATATGTAATAGAAATGTGTAGGGGGGGTGTATGGTGTGTGGTCATTAAAAGCCTACTGAAATGAGATGTTCTTATTTAAACGGGGATAGCAGGTCCATTCTGTGTGTCATACTTGATCATTTCGCGATATTGCCATCATTTTGCTGAAAGGATTTAGTAGAGAACATCTACGATAAAGTTTGCAACTTTTGATCGCTAATAAAAAAGCCTTGCCTGTACCGGAAGTAGCAGAAGATGTGCGCGTGATGTCACGGGTTGTGGAGCTGCTCACATCTGAACATTGTTTACAATCATGGTCACCAGCAGCGGGAGCGATTCTGACCGAGAAAGCGACAATTTCCCCATTAATATGAGCGAGGATGAAAGATTCGTGGATGAGGAAATTTAGAGTAAAGGACTAGAAAAAAAAAAAGTTGAAAAAAGAAAGGCGACTACAGTGGGAGTGATTCAGATGTTATTAGACAAATTTACTAGGGATAATACTGGAAGATCCCTTATCTTTCTATTGTGTTGCTAGTGTTTTAGTGAGATTAAATAGTACCTGAAAGTCGGAGGGGTGTGTCCACAGGTGTGTTGACCGCGAGTGTCTCTGAGGTAAGTCACTGCAGCTGCAGGAGGACGCTGGCTCCGCTGATGTCTCCGGTAAGAGGCGACTTATTACTACAATTTTCTCAACGAAAACTTCAGGTTGACATGTAGTCGAGATCCATGTTCGCTTGACCGCTCTGATCCATAGTAAAGCTGCATCTCTGGGAATTTTAAACAAGGAAACACCGGCTGTGGTTTTGTGGCTAAAGGCCAAAAGCTTCCCACCTCCATCTTTCTACTTTGACTTCTCCATTATTAATTGAACAAATTGCAAAAGATTCAGCAACACAGATGTCCAGAATACTGTGTAATTATGCGATTAAAGCACACTACTTATAGCTTGGATCGGGCTGGAAAATAATGTCCGCTACAACCGGTGACGTCAAACGCACGCGTCATCATACAGCGACGTTTTCAACACAACACTTCGCGGGAAATTTAAAATTGCAATTTAGTAAACTAAATAGGCCGTATTGGCATGTGTTGCAATGTTAATATTTCATCATTAATATATAAACTATCAGACTGCGTGATTGGTAGTAGTGGGTTTCAGTAGGCCTTTAAAATGTCTCTGACAATCTTGCACTTTCTGTTTTGGAAATGACATTATTGTTTGTGCCATTGCTTAATAACTTAAATAAATACACTTTTGGTCAATTGACTTAGTTGTGATTTCCCTCTCTGCATGAAAGTTTAAAAGTAGCATATACGAATGAAGTATGAAGAAGAATGTTTTAATGTATACACATAGAATCATTATACTGCTGTGATTATATGCATCAAGTGTTCATTCAAGGCCAAGGAAAAATATCATAATATATATCGTTTATCGCGATATGGCCTAAAAATATTGAGATATTAAAAAAAAGGCCATATCGCCCAGCCCTACTCTGGCGTATTTTATGCATTTATACTCTTTTACAGTTAAATGTTTTATATTACTGACTCTTCTAGTATGTTTGTCTTAACTTCTGGGCAGCACTTTGTGAAACATCTATTGTTTTTTTTTAAATGTGCTATATGAATAAAGTGGATTGGATTGGACACTGACTGCTCTTGAAAGGTAAATTACTCGGTAAAGGTAATTTCACATGCTAGCTGACATTACGTATATCCACCGACAAACACCAGCCCGTGCCTCACGAGTGTTGAAGTGAAGTAAATTATATTTATATAGCGCTTTTCTCTAGTGACTCAAAGCACTTTCACGTAGTGAAACCCAACATCTAAGTTACATTTAAACCAGTGTGGGTGGCAGGTGGGTAAAGTGTCTTGCCCAAGAACACAACGGCAGTGACTCGTATGGCGGAAGCGGGGATCGAACTTAGAACCCTCAAGTTGCTGGCACGGCCACTCTATCAACCGAGCTATACCGAGTGTTGGTCTCGCGTTCACCTGCCGACACATACACTTATACATACATATAAATACACGTGCTTCACGGTGGCAGAGGGGTTAGTGCGTCTGCCTCACAATACGAAGGTCCTGCAGTCCTGGGTTCAAATCCAGGCTCGGGATCTTTCTGTGTGGAGTTTGCATGTTCTCCCCGTGAATGCGTGGGTTCCCTCCGGGTACTCCGGCTTCCTCCCACTTCCAAAGACATGCACCTGGGGATAGGTTGATTGGCAACACTAAATTGGCCCTAGTGTGTGAATGTGAGTGTGAATGTTGTCTGTCTATCTGTGTTAGCCCTGCGATGAGGTGGCGACTTGTCCAGGGTGTACCCTGCCTTCCGCCCGATTGTAGCTGAGATAGGCGCCAGCGCCCCCCGCGACCCCGAAAGGGAATAAGCGGTAGAAAATAGATGGATGGATGGATAAATACACGTGTGTATATATATATATATATACATACACACATATACCAAGGACTGTATTCACTGCTGGACTCTAGAAAGAGGTTCCGCAGCCTGCGTAGCAGAACCTCCAGGTTCTGTAACAGCTTCTTCCCTCAAGCTGTACGACACTTGAACGCATCATAATAATCCCCTCAACTCCCCGCCAAAATGGATTAACTCGCTGGAATACAAAGACAATATAACATACATCCATAAACGTGGATGCATATGCAAAAGTGCGATGTATTTATCTGTACAGTAATCTATTTATTTATATCTGCACCTTATTGCTCTTTTACCCTGCTACCTAATGCTACGAAATTTCGTTCTTATCTGTACTGTAAAGGTCAAATTTGAATGACAATACAATACTTACATATACATACATCTTTATTGATACCTATCTATCTATGTATGTAAATGTATGTATGTCATACACACACGTATATATATATATATATATACACACACACACATATACATATGTTCAGATATATATATATATATATATATATATATACTGTACATATAGTTACCCATATACGTATAGATGCATATAATTCGACATACATTCACATACGTATGTATATACGTATACATATACATACGTATAGATACATATACGTATACATATACATACATATACAAATGTACATATACTTCCACAAACGTATGCACACATATACGTATACATATATACACATATACGTATACATACATATACTTCCACATACATTCACATACGTACACATACCAGGGTTTCCCACACATTCATTTATTTGTGGCAGCCCGCCACGAAAGAATTACGGCCGCCACAAAAAAAAAAAAAAACATTTAATAAAAAACGTTTTTTTTCCCCTCCGGCTTTTGACTCACTCGACTGCTCATAAAAGCAATGGGACTCTGTCTGTTAATGGAGCTTGTAGTTACATATTATATAAATATGTAAATATTATATAAATATGTACATAAAGTGTTGTAATTATATTCCAACTCCGCGTTCTTCTTGGTAATCGCCGCTACCGCTGCCACCCCCATAAACGCAACACAACAAATACCCAGAATCCTTTGCACCCATGAGTCTTCCTGACTATATTATACACCCCGCTAGCACCAGACCCCGCCCCCCTCCACCCCCCAGTGCGTTGGAAAGGTGGGCGGGGTTTGGTGCTAGCGGGGTGTATAATAGTCAGGTGACTCTTGGATGCAAAGGATCATGGGTATTTGTTGTGTTAAAATTGTTTATATCACAACCATCAGTGTACTCTGTGTCACCCAGTATTGTCTTTCAATCTTGCACGTGAGTCTGCGGAAGCTGCACACAACATGATACTGGACTGGCAAACAGTATGTACATGTTGTTGAAGGTGTCAAAGTCAATGGCTTCATAGCACGCCTTTAATCTCGTTATCTGAATAAGCACCAGCAAACAGTCGCGAAAATGTTTGCGTCTCTCATTATCTTTTATTCTCTTTGAAACGGGTCAATATAGATCTATGAATGGTAAAAGCTGCCGACCCCTGATATATGACAACGGGCGGATGGTGGGCGGTTGCGGTGTTGTTAAAATGTTGGTTCGGGTGGATGGCGGGTGGATAACGGCTTTAGTGATGCGGTTGCGGATGATATAATTGCCTATCCGCACATCTCTAATACATATACATATATACACACATACGTATACATACATTGTGTACTTACATTCACATATGTACACATATACATACACTACCACATACATATAGGCATATGTATGGATACATATACATACATATATTTCCACATACATACACATAAGTATAGATACATATACGTATACATATGCATACGTATACATATATGCGCATATATGTATATATACATACAGTATACTTCCACATACATACGTATAGATACATCTATGTGTACATATATGTATACATACACAACTATACATATACTTCCACATACATATACAATCACATACGTATGCATATGCATACACATTTACATACGTATACATACACACACAAATGTACATATACTTGAACATACATACATTTACGTATACATACACATATATATACGTACACATATACAAGGATACATATACTTCCACATACGTATAGATACGTATACATATTCACTTAGATATACAAACATACATATACATACACTTGCACACACACACATATACATATATATATATATATATATATATATACATATATATATATATATATATATATATATATATACATATATATATATATATATATATGTATATATATATATATATATATATATATACATATATACATATATATATGCATTCACGTACATACGTAGAGCTACGTATACATATTGATATACATACATTCATGTAGATATACAAACATATAATATACATACACTTCCACATATATATACATACATACATACATACATACATAGATACATACATCTATAATACAGCCCACCTTTGCTTTGGAAACGTCGTCGGTATTTCCTCCGAGCTTCAACCATATCTGCCGCGCGGCCGTGCTCCCGTGGGCTTGCCCGGTGTGGTCCAGCAGCCCGATGATGGTGAAGGCCACTTTGAAGACCCGCTCCACGCGAGGACGGGCGAACTTCAGCTCGTCCTCTTTGTCCTCCGGGACCGTGAACTCGTCCACGGCCTTGGCCGAGGAAGGCCGCCTGTGGTCGGGCGGCGCCGCGCAGGCGAGCTCGGGGACTCGCTTCATGCCGAGCGGAGGCCGCGTTGTTGACATTAGCGTCTCTCGGTGCTGGCGTGGCCTCGGACGAGCACGTCTCAATATTGCAAGTCGTCGGCGAGGCTGGGAGCCTTTGGTGTCCACATGGCTTGTTGTTAGTCAGCACGACGGAGAGATGTTTGTGGCGTGTGATATAAAGAACACCACAGTCTGCTGAGCTAACAAGGCGGAAGCACCCGATGACGTATGCGGAAAGTCCCACTGGCTACGTCATCAACGGCCGACAAGCCTATGACAGGGGTGTCCAAACTTTTTCCACACAGGGCCGCACACGGAAACATTTAAGCATGCGGGGGGCAATTTGATACTTTTCATTTTCAAACCATAACATATATGGATTTTTTTTAATCCTTAGGGCTCCTGGGGAGCATAGAGGGTCTCAGTCACTAAAATGTTAAAAATAAGTCAGATTATTATTATTTATTTATTTATTTAATTCTTACAATAAATCTCTATATCAACTTGAGGTTGATATAAAGTAAAACAAATAAGGTTTTATGCCTTTTCTGTCAAAGACAACTTTGTTTTTTATAGTAAAACTGAAATATGCAGTATTTAGATAGATAGATAGTTCTTTATTGATTCCTTCAGGAGAGTTCCTTTGTTTAGCAATTAAAGCCCTCAAAGATCAATAATGCAGGACACCATTGATTTTAATTATTTAATATTTTTGAGTAATCACAGTGAAAAGTTAAATAAAATCCTACTAAATATATTTGAGATCCGAAAGGTTCTCCACTAATAAAGTGATGCATTTTTATTAGTTTATTTTTATTTTTACTTTTAACACTTAAATTTCAAGATCAACTTCCGATATATCTGTCGATTTTAAGTTTGAACTATTATTTTGTTTGTTTTATGCTCTTTTGTCAAAACTTTGATGTTTTTATACGGCAACCACACAACATATGTAATATTTTTTCCACATAAAACATTTTAAAGTGATAATTTTTAAGTGATAACTCATTATAAAATAGATTTTTTGGTCCTTTTTTTTTGAGCAATGAAAAAAAAAAGAAAATAAAGACAAAAGGAAAAAAAAACTGCCTGCATGGCAGCTTTGTGTCAACAATGCCACTTTTTCTCATCAGATTTCACCTCATTCCACTTTTTTTGAATGTTTTATTTCTTATTTTTGCAATACTATCAATTTTGCAATTTTTGCAGAATGTGTGGCGGGCCAGTAAACAATTAGCTGTGGGCCGCACTTTGGATACCCCTGACATAAGAAAACATCGGTCGAAATGGCCAGAATACAATAATCAAGAAAAACTTCTTTAAAAAAGAATAATCCGTTAGTTTTAGTTCTGACATATTTCTTCTCTGATCCCTTTCAATAATCTACTTAGTGAATGCTATGGCTAAAACAGTGGTTCTTAACCTGGGTTCGATCGAACCCCAGGGGTGCGGTGAGTCGGCCTCAGGGGTTCGGCAGAGTCTCTGCCACAGAGGTAAAGACACATCCGTCTTATTGTGTAAATAAAAACTTATCCCTATCAGCGTATTATGGATACCCCCAAACAATGTTCCCTCTAATTTTCCATCTGATTTGCAGGTTTTGTGATTGATTGATTGATTGAAACTTCTACTAGCAGATTACAAAGGAAGAGAATACATTACATAAAACAGTACAGTTTACACAGTACAGTACATATTCCGTACAATTGACCACTAAATGGTAACACCCCAATAAGTTTTTCAACTTGTTTAAGTCGGGGTCCACGTTAATCAATTCATGGTAATGTGTGTAAGGTGTGTAATTTGTTGTGAGTTCATGCAGTGTGGTGGTTTTGTTCTTTGAACAAGGTGATGTTCATGCACAGTTAATTTTGTGCACCAGTAAAAAAAGATGATTTTTTATTGAATTTGAAAAAAAAATAAATACATGTATTTTTCACTTAGGAAGGGTTCGTAGAATGCGCATATGGAGGTACCGAACCAGTGGGGTTCAGTACCTTCAACAAGGTTAAGAACCACTGGGCTAAAATAGTATTGAAGGCCAACCTGCCCTGTAGTGTTTGGTGTTATATATATATATATATATATATATATATATATATATATATATATGTATATATATAAAATGTAAATAATTCAATGTATATACTCTGATGATAAACTTGTGTGATGACTGTATTATGCTGATAGTATCATGAATTGATTAACGTGGACCCCGATTTAAACAAGTTGAAAAACTTATTCGGATGTTACCATTTAGTGGTCAATTGTACGGAATATGTACTGAACTGGGCAATCTACTAATAAAAGTTTCAATCAATCAATCAATGTAGAGCAGGGGTCCCCAACGCGGTGCCCGCAGGCACCAGGTCGCCCATAAGGACCAGATGAGTCGCCCGCTGGCCTGTTCTAAAAATAGCTCAAATAGCAGCACTTACCAGTGAGCTGCCTCTATTTTTTAAATTGTATTTATTTACTAGCAAGCTGGTCTCGCTTTGCTCGACATTTTTAATTCTAAGAGAGACAAAACTCAAATAGAATTTGAAAATCCAAGAAAATATTTCAAAGACTTGGTCTTCACTTGTTTAAATAAATTCATTTTTTTTCTTTTACTTTGCTTCTTACAACTTTCAGAAAGACAATTTTAGAGAAAAAATACAACCTTAAAAATGATTTTAGGATTTTGTTCAAGTAAATTTTAGGATTTTGTTCAAGTAAATTTATTTTTTTTATTGTAAAGAATGATAAAAATATTTTAATTTTATTCTTCATTTTAGCTTGTTTTTTTGACAAAGAATATTTGTGAAATATTTCTTCAAACTTATTATGATTAAAATTAAAAAATATATTTTCGGACAAATCTTGAAAATCTGTAGAATCAAATTTAAATCTTATTTCAAAGTCTTTTAAATTTCTTTTAAAATTTTTGTTCTGGAAAATCTAGAAGAAATAATGATTTGTCTGTTAGAAATATAGCTTGGTCCAATTTGTTATATATTCTAACAAACTGCAGATTGGATTTTAACCTATTAAAATTAAAAAATATATTTTCTGACAAATCTTGAAAATCTGTAGGATCAAATTTAAATCTTATTTCAAAGTCTTTTGAATTTCTTTTAAAATTTTTGTTCTGGAAAATCTAGAAGAAATAATGATTTGTCTGTTAGAAATATAGCTTGGTCCAATTTGTTATATATTCTAACAAAGTGCAGATTGGATTTTAACCTATTTAAAACATGTCATCAAAATTCTAAAATTAATCTAATTTAGGAAAAATTACTACTGATGTTCCATAAATTCTTGTTTTAATTTTTTCAAAAAGATTCGTATAAGCAAGTTTTTCTCTTCATTTTAAAGAGTCAAAATTTAAGATAAACTATGTTTCAAAATTTAATATTCATTTTTTTCGTGTTTTGTCCTCTTTTAAACCCTTCGATTAAGTTTTTTTTCATCATTTATTTTCTACAACAAACCTTCCGTAATAACCAAAAAAAATGTACGACAGAATGACAAACAGAAATACCCATTTTATATATATATATATATATATATATATATATATATATATATATATATATATATATATATATATATTTATTAAAGGTAAATTGAGCAAATTGGCTATTTCTGGCAATTTATTTAAGTGTGTATCAAACTGGTAGCCCTTTGCATTAATCAGTACCCAAGAAGTAGCTCTTGCTTTCAAAAAGGTTGGTGACCCCTGATATAAAGTAAAACAAATTAAGTTTTATACCTTTTCTGTCAAAGACAACTTAGTTTTTCATACTGAAACTGAAATATGCAATATTTTGATAACTAGATAGTACTTTGATTCCTTCGGGAGAGTTCCTTTATTTAGCAATTAATTAGACCTCAAAGATCAATAATGCAGGACACCATTGATTTTAATTATTTAATATTTTTGAGTAATCACAGTGAAAAGTTAAAATCCTATTCAACATGTGAGATTTGAAAGGTTCCGCACTCATAAAGTGATGCATTTTTTAATTTTTTTTTTTAATTTTTACTTTTCGGGACGGCGTGGCGCAGTGGGAGAGTTGCCGTGCGCAACCCGAGGGTCCCTGGTTCAAATCCCACCTAGTACAAACCTCGTCACGTCCATTGTGTCCTGAGCAAGACACTTCACCCTTGCTCCTGATGGGTGCTGGTTGGCGCCTTGCATGGCAGCTCCCTCCATCAGTGTGTGAATGTGTGTGAGAATGGGTAAATGTGGAAGTAGTATCAAAGCGCTTTGAGTACCTTGAAGGTAGAAAAGCGCTATACAAGTACAACCCATTCATCATTTATTTATCATTTATTTTAACACTTACATTTCATGATCAACTTCCGATATATCGGTCGATTTGAAGTTTGAACTATTATGTTGTTTGTTTTATGCTCTTTTGTCAAAACTTTGATGTTTTTATATGGCAACCACACAATATATGCAATATTTTTTCCACATAAAACATTTTAAAGTGATAATTTCTAAGTAATAATTCATTATAACATAGATTTTTGTGTCCTTTTTTGAGCAATGGAAGAAAAATAAAATAAAGACAAAACGAAGAAAACTGCCAGCATGGCAGCTTTGTGTCAACATTGCCACTTTTTCTCATTAGATGTGACCTCATTCCACTTTTTTTAAATGTTTATTTTTGCAATACTATCAATTTTGCATTTTTTGCAGAATGTGTGGCGGTCCGGTAAACAATTAGCTGCGGGCCGCAAATGGCCCCCGGGCCGCACTTTGGACACCCCTGGCCTATGAATACTCCACTGTTTATATGTTGAGTTGTGGTGAGGTGCTTTGCACAAACAGACTGCACGCTGCTCTTTATTCTTATGACATACAAAAACATTAACGTCAATCTTGTGCAAACCAGGACACATATTTTTTTTGTATTCCACGCCGCATGTTTTGAAAGCACCCACTTCCTGAGACCGTTAGAGAGCTAACAATAGAGGCAAATTCAAACGGTTGTGCAGGAATGTGCAGGCCTGCCTGGTGAAACTGTTCTTGCTGTGGGTGACAATCATCAAATTAAGGAATGTATTTGTAAGAGTTATTTGTTGATGAACCCCAAGATGCAGAGACGGTGGCAAACATAGAATGTTAAAACATGATTTAATTAAAACTAAACAAGAACAAACTAAAGCACGCACGTGGGCGGAATAACAAACTAAGGGAGCTAGCACTGGAAGCTAGTGGATAGCAAACAGAAAAACTGGAAATAAATAATGCTAACAGAAAACAGCTTACCGCTACGAGGACCAGGACAAAATGTAGCACAACAGGTAGTAGCTGTAACAAAACGACATGACAGGTAGCACGACTAGAGTGACATGTGGCAACGACAATACAATGATCCAGCAACTGACACAAGACAAAGCAGGTACAAATAGAAGCGGGCTGATTGGTAACAGGTGTGGCCAGGTGCCAATCAGCTGCAGCTGAGGAGTAACACTGCACTCAGGGAACAAGACAGGAAGCTGACAAAATAAGAGCACTAGACAGGAACTAAAGACAGGAGATACTAAACACAGAGGAAAGAGACAAATGCAGAGGAAAAAAACTAAAACATAGACAAACTGTCAGGGGAAAGCCTGAAAGTATTCTGTGCTAAAAAAAATAACTTCACTATTGCAGATGTACCCCTGCAAAATAAATAAGTTAGGTAATTTTTTATTTATTTAATTTTATATATTCAAAATATTAAGTGCATCTGGAAAGTATTTTCAGCACTTCACTTTTTAGACTTAGACAAACTTTAATGAGCCACAAGGAAAATTGTTCCACACAATAGCTCAGTTACAAAGGATGGAAAGGATAAGGATAGAAATGATAATGCACATAAGGTCACAAAAATGGAGTAGAATGCCTTTTATTGTCACTCTACACAAGTACAATGAGATTAAAAGCAACTCCAGTTTCAGTGCAACAGTCTACAAATATGCAAAACATAGGAAGGAAAGAAAAGAAAAATTGTGCAAAAGGAGGTAAGGTGCACAGTCCAGTCCTGAGAACCAATGTTCTGAATGTGTTGTTTAAATATTAAACCATACATATATATAGGTGGGCGACTTGTCCAGGGTGTACGCCACCCTTCGCCTGAATGCAGCTGAGAAAGGCTCCAGCACCTCCCGCGACCCCAAAGGGGACAAGTGGTAGAAATATATATATGAGGTGGCGACTCGTCTAGAGTGTACGCCACCTTCCGCCCGAATGCAACTGAGATAGGCTCCAGCACCCCCCGCAACCCCCCAAAAAAGGGACAAGCGGTAGGAAATGGATGGATGGATGCATAGAAGCATTCAGATTGGGTGGAAAGTAAAAATTGGAGATTGAATAAATACAATGGAATGGAAAAACAATACCAATGTTTTTAGGGGTGAATTTCAAGCAACAGAGCTACCAGTTTTTTTTTGTTTTTTGTTTTTTTTAATGCTTTAGTGTCTAACTGTAGATGGAAAAAAACTGTACCAAAGTTGATCTTACGGTAAAAAAAACTCAGTCGGCGGAATTTAACCGTAAAATCTATTGTCAATTTTACAGTCTGTCATTTGATTGATAATTTGTTTTGAAATTATAAGTCAAGCAGATATTTAAAAACAATATTTGTCTTTAATTAAACCAACACATTTTTATGAATACACAATAATATAACATTTTGATTTTTATAATATTGAATTTAAAAAAATATGCAAATGTACGCAGCACATGATTTTTGTGTCAAAATGGAAAGGAATCATGTGTTCAGTAAGAAAAGATTAAGCATTTTATCAATCAATGTTTATTTATATAGCCCTAAATCACGAGTGTCTCAAAGAGCTACACAAGCCACAATGACATCCTCAGTTCAGATCCCACATCCGGGCAAGGAAAAACTCAACCCAATGGAACAATGAGAAACCTTCATTTTATTAACGCATATTATTTCCAGGCTTTTGCGGGCCACATAAAATAATAAGTTTGACACCAGTGTTCTTAATTGCTATTGGTAAATTGGTTATACTTGTATAGCACTTTTCTACCTTCAAGGCACTCAAAGCACTTTGACACTGTTTCCACAATCACCTGGGGGGGGTTGCCCACATCTGAGGTCCTCTCCAAGGTTTCTCATAGTCAGCATTGTCGCTGGCGTCCCACTGAATGTGAATTCTCCCTGCCCACTGGGTGTGAGTTTTCCTTGCCCTTTTGTGGGTTCTTCCGAGGATGTTGTAGTCGTAATGATTTGTGCAGTCCTTTGAGACATTTGTGATTTGGGGCTATATAAATAAACATTGATTGATTGATTGACCTGAAGCTGGGGATCGAACCAAGAACCCTCAGGTTGCCAGCAATTGTTGCCACAGTTACTAACCGAGCCACGCCGGCCGTCTTTTCCGTAATGCTTGAAATTGCATGTCTTTCAAAGTTTGATATTTGATCTTGCAAAAACATGTTTTCATTTACCATGAATTGATTAACGTGGACCCCGACTTAAACAAGTTGAAAAACGTATTGGGGTGTTACCATTTAGTGGTCAATTGTACAGAATATGTACTTTACTGTGCAATCTACTAATTAAAGTTTCAATCAATCAATCAGTCAATCAGACGAAATGTGCAACTTGCTTGGGAAATGAGTCCTGAAATATTAATCAAAAATAGAAAGCGGCAACAATGATGTCATGAGAATCAAAGTTTTGTGATGTCACCCTCTGAAATTCATGCAAGGTACTTGTTGACCCTTCCATCCATCCAACTTCTATACCAGGGGTCACCAACCTTTTAGAAACCAAGAGCTACTTCTTGGGTACTGTTTAATGCGAAGGGCTACCAGTTTGATACACACTTAAATAAATTGCCAGAATTAGCCAATTTGCTCAATTTACCTTTAATAAATAAATCTATATATATATAAAAAATGGGTGTTTCTGTCTGTCATTCCTTCATACATTTTTTTTCCTTTTACGGAAGGTTTTTTTGTAGAGAATAAATGATGAAAAAAACACTTAATTGAACGGTTTAAAAGAGGAGAAAACACGAACAAAATTAAAATAATATTTTGAAACATAGTTTAGCTTCAATTTTGACTCTTTAAAATTCAAAATTTAACCGAAAAAAATGAAGAGAAAAACTAGCTAATTCGAATCTTTTTGAAAAAAAAAAAAGAATTTATGGAACATCATTAGTCATTTTTCCTGATTAAGATTAATTTTAGAATTTTGATGACATGTTTTAAATAGGTTAAAATCCAATCTGCACTTTGTTGGAATATATAACAAATTGGACCAAGCTATATTTCTAACGAAGACACATCATTATTTCTTCTAGATTTCCCAGAAAAACATTTTTAAAAGAAATTCAAAATACTTTAAAATAAGATTTAAATTTGATTCTACAGATTTTCTAGATTTGCCAGAATATTTTTTTTTGAATTTTAGTCATAGTACGTTTGAAGAAATATTTCACAAATATTCATCGTCAAAAAAACAGAAGCTAAAATGAAGAATTGAATTAAAATGTATTTATTATTCTTTACAATAAAAAAATACTTGAACATTGATTTAAATTGTCAGGAAAGAAGAGGAAGGAATATGGACTGGACTCTCACTATTATGTTGGATCCACTATGGACTGGACTCTCACACTATTATGTTAGATCCACTATGGACTGGACTCTCACTATTATGTTAGATCCACTATGGACTGGACTCTCACACTATTCTGTTAGATCCACTATGGAGTGGACTCTCACATCTGCGGTCCCCTCCAAGGTTTCTCATTGTCCCATTGGGTTGTGTTTTTCCTTGCCCTGATGTGGGATCAGATCCGAGGATATCGTTGTGGCTTGTGCAGCCCTTTGAGACGCTTGTGATTTAGGGCTACATAAATATATAATGATTGATTGATTGATTGAATTTAAAAGGTAAAAAGGTATTTGTGTTTAAAAATCCTAAAGTCATTTTTAAGGTTGTATTTTTTTCTAAAATTGTCTTTCTGAAAGTTATAAGAAGCAAAGTAAAAAAAAAAAAAGAATTTATTTAAACAAGTGAAGACCAAGTCTTTAAAATATTTTCTTGGATTTTCAAGTTCTATTTGAGTTTTGTCTCTCTTAGAATTAAAAATGTCGAGCAAAGCGAGACCAGCTTGCTAGTAAATAAATACAATTTAAAAAATAGCGCCAGCTCACTGGTAAGTGCCGCTATTTGAGCTATTTTTAGAACAGGCCAGCGGGCGACTCATCTGGTCCGCGGGCACCACGTTAGTGACCCCTGTACAGTTTAGACTCTATCACTAGGACCGTACACCCTGGAAGGCTCGTCTGTCAATCACTGGGGCATTTGTGAAGAGTGTGAATGGGTTGCATGATGATTGGAAACTGAGTTAATAGAACAGAGCAGTCGTTTTCAAATGTTTGTTCACCAAGTACCGTCTCAGAAAACACTTGGCTTCCCAAGGACTACCATCATGACCAACATACACTCGCGAAGTAGGCCTCAATCCTAATTAAAAACAAACAGAGGTTTTATTTTACAATTGAAATTTTTAGGCACTGTACCATTACACGCAGTTTGAACAGTAACACTCAGTTTGAATATTTAATTGAGTGATTATCTGGCATGCCACTAGATCAGGGGTAGGGAACCTATGGCTCTAGAGCCAGATGTGGCTCTTTTGATGACTGCATTTGTCTCTCAGATAAAATCTGAGCTGACATTGCTTAACACGATAAGTAATGAATAATTCCACTTGTAATCACAGTGTTAAAAATAACGTTCAAAATATAAAACATTCTCATGCTTGTTCAAGAAGTTGCATTAATGGTAAGAAGTAATTTATTTATTATTGGTTAGTGGGGGGCTTGTTGCCCACCTGGGGGTTCTTCAGACCACCAAGAGCCTGTTTTAGGGTTACAATATTGTTTTATTTTATTTTTCTCTCAGTTGCTTTCCAGCAAATGTCTTTTTCTCTTTCGTCCTCACTCACGCTCTGGCTCCAGCCCCAACCCTGTCTCTCCTCGTGGCTGCTGCTTATAACAGAGCGACAGGTTATTAGATAAAAAGGCCCAGGTGGGCCATCTACGCACCTGTCGCTGATTTCGAGCCCGGTCCTGGCAACATCCTGCTTTGCTGCAGGCCCACAGGCCGCGCCCCCTCCACAGTTAGCTTCAGAATAACAATATTATTATAAAGAATAAGAGACCTATTATACTCTGGAAATGTTGGTCTTACTTAAAAATGCACGCGTTTAGTTGTGTTCAGTGTTAAAAAGAAATATTATATGGCTCTTAGGGAAATACATTTTAAAATATTTGGCTTCTTGGCTCTCTCAGCCAAAAAGGTTCCCGATCCCTGCACTAGATGGAGTCTGCGTGCCATAGTTTGAGAGTCTCTGGGATGGAGGAAATGGATCAAGGCTGTCACATTTAATTTTGATGATGCATTCACAGGAGGGGAATATGCATTTTCTAATTGAGAATCAATATTTCACATGTTTAAATGGAGTCCAAAAACACATCAAGTAGAGTTCCCTTGAAACTTAACGAAGGCCCGTGTAGTTTCAAGGCAAGGGTATTCTAATGAGTAGTTCACTTCTCTCTCCAGAATTGCATAGACAAGCAAGGCTTCACAAGAGCTTCAAATAGTCTCATGCATGAAGCATGTGGAAAATGACTCGATTTATCCTAGACTGCGATGTCTTGTTCATTCAAATGTTTTAGGTACTTGCAGTCCCTAGATGGTGCTGTAAGCTTCTGCATGGCGGTGTCCCGCTGCACCCGCTCTCCTCTGGACACTCAGATGACAGGAAAATAGACTTCAAATCAATGTTTTTTTACTTCCCCGTTACAACGATGTCTAAATTATGTTATACAAATGCAGATAGTGTTATTGAAGAATGGCGTGACGTGATAACATCTTAACTGACTTCCTGAACAGCGGCTATTTTAAGACTCTGATATAGTATGAGGATGTAGAAGCAGACAGAAAGTGAGACTGTGTGCTGCATGTACAAAGGAAACTTGCCTCACTTGGAGAAACAAAATGTACGACTACTTAAATATGCTGATTCCTGTTCTTAGACTTAGACTTAGACTTCCTTTTTGTTGTCATTCAAATTTGAACTTTATAGCACAGAGAAGAAAGACATTTGTTACATAAGCTCATGGTAGTGCGGGATAAAAAAAAGCAATAAGGTGCATATATAATTAAATAAATATATATAAACAATATATAAATATATACAAATAAATAGATTACTGTACAGATAAATATATTGCACTTTTTCACATGCGTCCACGTTTATGGATGTATGTTATATTCTCTTTTTTATTTTTTATTTTATTCTGAGTCCACTAGATCAGTGGTCCCCAACCACCGGGCCGTTGCCCGATTAGTACCGGGCCAGAGAAGAATTTTTTATTAATTTTTATAAAAAACAAAAACAAAAATTGTTTTATTTTTTATTTTTATTTTTATTAAATCAACATAAAAACACAATATACACTTAAAATTAGTGCACCAACCACAAAAACCTCACTTTTTCATGACAAAAACATCCCTTTTTCATGACAAAAAAAAGGACCCTCTCCCCACCCGGGCCGCGGGACAAATTATTAAGCGTTGACCGGTCCGCGGATACAAAAAGGTTGGGGACCACTGCACTAGATGAGTGGCTCTCAACCTTTTTTCAGTGCTGTACCCGCTGTCAACATTTGTTTTTAATTCAAGTACCCCCTAATCAGAGCAAAAGTGTCAGAGTTAGTTTGTGATGAACCCCAAGATGCAGAGAAGAAAGCAGGCATGGAGTGAGAAAACATGATTTAATTTAAAACACTGAGACAAAAAACAAACAAAGGGTACAAACAAAAAGCGCGGACGTGGGCGGAGAACAAACAGAGAGGCCTATCGTGGAAGCTAGCAGGTATCGAGCAAGAAACAGAAGTCGTACTTATGATATGAAAACAAGCTTGGAAGCAGGGAACAAAGCTACAAACATCTAACAAAATATAGCTTACTGCTACGCTGCAAAGATACATCACGACACGACAAGAGTGACAAGAGCGACAGCGACATGACAATAATCCAACACTCGACTGGAGGACAAAACAGGTTCAAATAGGAGCGGGCTGATTGACACCAGGTGTGGCCAGGTGCCAATCAGCCGCAGCTGAGGCAAAACAGCGCACAGGGAAAAAAAGAGGAAACAGACAAAATAAGAGCGCTGACAGGAACTAAAAAAAAAGGAAATACTAAACACACAGAGGAAAAACTAAAACACAAACAAAATGTCAGTGGCAAGCCTGACAAAAGCATTTTTGGTTGAAAAAACGAGATAAAGAAGTAAAATACAGCACTATGTCATCAGTTTCTGGTTGATTAAATTGTATAACAGTGCAAAATATTGCTCATTTGAGGTGGTCTTTCTTGAACTATTTGGGAAAAAAAAAATATAAAAATAACTGAGAACTTGTTAGAAAAAAAAAACAAGTGATTCAATTATAAATAAAGATTTCTACACATAGAAGCAATCATCAAATTAAAGTGCCCTCTTTGGGGATTGTAATAGAGATCCATCTGGATTCATCAACTTCATTCTAAACATTTCTTCACTAAAAATATAAATATTTAACATCAATATTTATGGAACATGTCCACAAAAAAAAAATCTAGCTGTCAACACTGAATATTGCATCGTTGAATTTTTTTTGCACAGTTTATAAACTTACATTCATATCTTTTTTGAAGTATTATTCAATAAATATATTTATAAGGAATTTTTGAATTGTTGCTATTTTTAGAATATTTTAAAAGAAAAATTCACGTACCCCTTGGCATACCTTCAAGTACCCCCAGGGGGACGTGTACCCCCATTTGAGAACCACTCCACTAGGTTGCGGTAGATAATTGCATTGTAATAATAATAATAACAACAGATTTTATTTGTAAAAAAGCACTTTACGTTGAGCAAACAACCTCAAAGTGCACAGTGTAAAAAAAATAGTAGTAATAGTAATAATAATAATAGTAAAAAGATAATAAATGATAAATGGTTGTACTTGTATAGCGCTTTTCTACCTTCAAGCTACTCAAAGCGCTTTGACACTACTTCCACATTTACCCATTCACACACACATTCACACACTGATGGAGGGAGCTGCCATGCAAGGCGCCAACCAGCACCCATCAGGAGCAAGGGTGAAGTGTCTTGCTCAGGACACAACGGACGTGACGAGGTTGGTACTAGGTGGGAATTGAACCAGGGACGCTTGGGTTGCGCACGGCCACTCTCCCCACTTCGCCACGCCGTCCCTTATATAATAAAAACAAATACAATATAAAACTAGAAACAGCCCAATAGCTTTTTTAAAAAGACGGGTTTTTAAGTCTTTTTTAAAAGTATCCACAGTCTGAGGTGCCCTCAGGTGGTCGGGGAGAGCGTTCCACAGACTGGGAGCAGCGGAGCAAAAAAGCCCGGTCTCCCATTGTTCTTGTACTCTATCCGTTCCAAGTGTAAGGGACACATCCGGACACATCCTTTTTAAATGTAATGGTTCTCATTGTACAAAAGTACAAACACGTACACGCGTACACACACGTACACGCACACAAAAACGCTTGTGAAAAATGAGCTGTAATTTTTTTACAAGAAAAACTTAGAATTTTGGCAGTATTATAATAAAAGTCCTAATTTTACTCAGCGCCAGTCAAAGTTTTACAAGAAAAACGGAACATTTGTGCAATATTATGAAAAAAGTTGAATTTTTACTCAACAGTCGCAATGTTACAAGAAAAGTTTAGAATTTTGGCAATTTTATGAAGAGTCGTAATTTCACTCTGCAAAAGTCACAATTTATTTTAACTATTGATTTCAAAAGATTCTTTTTTTAAAAATGAGAATCTCCACATTTTAAATGTTTTATTAACCATTAGTAACTTACTCTTGTGAATAATTAAAATAAAGTTTGAAAATATAAAAATAAATTGCAACAAACAAAGGCTTGACACTTATTACTTAGCATGTAATGAGTTTATATTAGAAGTTAAATTCCTGACATAAATAAACTTGTGTATTATTAACATTTTTTGAGTTTTACCTACCACAGTATATATGCATATATGTTTTGGGTGGTTATCTAGATATGTTCTGATACAGTAAAAAAAACCAAATTAACAGTTTTTCTTTTACATGTGTTTTAAATAACATGTTCAACCAAATTCATAAGATAATTACTATTTTAGTGGTTGTAAACAGTCTGTGTATTGGGCTGCAGCCAACTAAGGTGGGTTGGGGGCCCTTCAGGTATCTTGTGTAAGGGGGCCCAAAATTTAGTGCTAAGACCCTGATGTCAACGCAAGTCAGCCAATCCAAGGGAATTAAAAAATGCGTACTTTTGGAACCCCTCAAAACACACTAAAAAACAAAACACAGTTAAGTTGTGTAAATCGTTGTGTAAATCGTAAATACAAACAGAATACAATGATTTGCAAATCACCCGCACTCTTTTACTATGAAGCTACGATGTTGTAACACGTGTAGAATGTGGCCTGGCATTGTCTTACTGAAATAAGCAGGGGCGTCCATGAAAAAGACATTGCTTGGATGGCAACATATGTTTTTCCAAAAGCTGTATGTACTTTTTAGCATTAATGGTGCCTTCACAGATGTGTAAGTTACCCATGCCTTGGGCACTAATACACCCCCACACCATCACAGATATTGGCTTTTGAACTTAGCACCTATATCAGTCCAGGTGGTTATTTTCGTCTTTGGTCTGGAGGACACGATGTCCACAGTTTCTATAATCAATTTGAAATGTGGACTCGTCCGACCACAAAAGACTTTTCCACTTTCCATCAGTCCATATTAGAGGAGCTCGGGCCCAGCGAGGCCCACAGCGTTTCTGGGTGTTGTTGATAAATGGCTTTCACTTTGCATAGTAGAGTTTTAACTTGCGCTTACAGATGTAGCGACCAACTGTAGTTACTGACAGTGGTTTTACGAAGTGTTCCTGAGCCCATGTGGTGATATCCTTTACACACTAACGTCGGTTTTTGATGCAGTACCGCCTGAGAGATCAAAAGTCCGTAATATCATCGCTTATGTGCAGTGATTTCTCCAGATTTTCTGAACCTTTTGATGATTTTACAGACCTTCGATGGTAAAATCCCTACATTCCTTGCAATAGCTCGTTGAGAAAAGTTGTTCTAAAACTGTTCGACAATTTGCTTACAAAGTGGTGACCCTCGCCCCATCCTTGTTTGTGAATTTTTTAGCAATTCATGGAAGCTGCTTTTATACCCAATCATGGCACCCACCTGTTCTTAATTAGCCTGCACACCTGTGGGATGTTCCAAATAAGTGTTTGATGAGAATTTCTCAACTTTATCAGTATTTATTGGCACCTTTCCCAACTTCTTTGTCACGTGTTGCTGGCATAAAATTCTAAAGTTAATGATTATTTGCACAAAAAAAAATGTTTATCAGTTTGAACATCAAATATGTTGTCTTTGTAGCACATTCAACTGAATATGGGTTGAAAAGGATTTGCAAATCATTGTATTCCGTTTATATTTACATCTAACACAATTTCCCAACTCATATGGAAACGGGGTTTGTATATACCTGGCGGCAATTCAAGGAAATACGTTAATAGAAGATTTAAAGGCCTACTGAAATGAGATGTTCTTATTTAAACGGGGATAGCAGGTCCATTCTATGTGTCATACTTGATCATTTCGCGATATTGCCATAATTTTGCTGAAAGGATTTAGCAGAGAACATCCGCAATAAAGTTCGCAACTTTCGGTGCCAAGAGAAAAGCCCTGTCTTTACCGGAAGTCGCAGACGATGACGTCACATGTTTGATGGCTCCTCATATATTCACATTGATTTTAATGGGAGTCTCCAACAAAAAGAGCTATTCGGACCGAGAAAACGACAATTTTCCCATTAATTTGAGCGAGGATGAAAGATTCGTGTTTGAGGATATTGATAGCGACGAACTACAAAAAAAAAAAATACATAAATAACTGGTAAAAAATAAAACATTGCATTGGGACAAATTCAGATGTTTTTAGACACATTTACTAGGATAATTCTGGGAAATCCCTTATCTTTCTATTGTGTTGCTAGTGTTTCAGTGAGTTTAACAGTACCTGATAGTCGGAGGGGTGTCTCAGCAAAAGTCGACGGCAGCTTTATGGACGGCACAAGCTCAGCTGATCTCCGGTAAGTGGCAACTCTTTAACCACATTTTTTCTCACCGAAACCTGCTGGTTGACATTTGGTCGGGATCCATGTTCGCTTGACCACTCTGATCCATAGTAAAGTTTCACCTCCGTGAATTTCAAACAAGGAACCACCGTGTGTTTGTGTGGCTAAAGGCTAGAGCTTCCCAACTCCATCTTTGAATGAATGAATGAATGGTTTATTTTGAGCCATGCAAACAAAACAAAAGAATGGCATAAAATACAAAATAAATATATATATACATTATTTTTACACCTACATTGAAAACATTACATGTGACTAATCTTTTGTAGATGTCAAGATTGGCTCAAAAGGGAGTGGGAAGAAGTAAACTTATTAGTTCCCACCCCTATACATATACATATATATTTACAATATATAATACAATAATATATATAATATAATTCAATTCAGTGGTTGCTGCGTAGATGCAATATATTATCTATATATAATACATTTAGGCCCTGCGATGAGGTGGCGACTTGTCCAGGGCGTACCCCGCCTTCCGCCCGATTGTAGCTGAGATAGGCGCCAGCGCCCCCCGCGACCCCGAACGGGAATAAGCGGCAGAAAATGGGGGTGGGGTGGGTAATACATTTAAATTCACACACACTTACATATATACATATGCACACACACATATATACAATCTATATACATACATATACATATATATATATATATATATATATAAATATATATATACATACATACATACATATACACACATAATCACATACATACACACAAGCATATACCCAAAATACACACACACACACCTATATGAATAATATATATATAATAGTATATATAATATACACTTTTTTCTAAACATTATTAACAGTTTATGGTGCCTATGGGTGCCTATCTTTCTACTTTGACTTCTCCAATATTAATTGAACAAATTGCAAAGGATTCAGCAACACAGATGTCCAGAATACTGTGTAATTATGCGGTTAAAGCAGACGACTTTTAGCTGTGTGTGTGTGCAGCGCTCATATTTCCTAACAGCCCGTGACGTCACACGCACGCGTCATCATTTCGCGACTTTTTCAACAAAGAAACGCCGCGGGAAATTTGTAATTGTAATTTATTAAACTAAAAAGGCCGCATGTGTTCTAATGTTAATATTTCATCATTGATATATAAACTATCAGACTGCGTGGTCGCTAGTAGTGGCTTTCAGTAGGCCTTTAAGCTCCTCTCTTTACTTCTTACTATAACCAACTGCCAATTGCGATTATGTTTCTTCCACCGATTTTGCCGCTCCTACTCGACGTGGAAGGAAAACAGAAGGCAACAAACACACACGCCAATACCCGAGCACGGCCGCCCACTTAACAAATGTATTTATGTGCGCATCAGCGAAAGCCTTTCACCCTTTCCGAACGCACACTAACTTGTCCCCCACCCTCCCTATCCTTTCCCTCATCCCTCTTTCTCTTGCGGGTCGGGCAGATAGTGAAGAAATAAATATCACCGGCAATAAAAGGCCTGCATCATGAAAAATAAAACAGCAGTAATCTCCCACCAACGATTTATACATCTCCGGGCTCAGATGGCTGCAGACGCACAACATGAGCGCAGGGGGGAGTCGCGCATTGAACACGGCTAAATTGAGACGAATGGTGATGCAGAGTGTACAAGTGGCAACACACACACACACACACACACACACACACACACACACACACACACACACACACACACACACACACACACACACGCATACACACACACACACACACACACACACACACACACACACACACACACACACGCATGCAGGGCGGGCAGCAGTCACTTTCACATGCACACGCAAACAAAACACACTCGCCCACGCGTGTCAGAGAGGAACACAAGGTGTTTATGCTGGAAATACGGAGAGATGGACAGACGGGAACACTTTAAACTGCTCAGATGTCAGTTTAGAGCAGGGGTCACCAACCTTTTAGAAACCAAGAGCTACTTCTTGGGTACTGATTAATGCCAAGAGCTACCAGTTTGATACACACTTAAATAAATTGCCAGAAATAGCCAATTTGCGCAATTTACCTTTAGTAAATAATTCTATATATATATAAAAAATGGGTATTTCTGTCTGTCATTCCGTCATATTTTTTTTCTTTTTACGGAAGTTTTTGGTAAAGAATAAATGATGAAAAAAACCACTTAATTGAACGGTTTGAAAGAGGAGAAAACACGGAAAAAATGAAAATTACATTTTGAAACATAGTTTAGCTTCAATTTCGACTTTTTAAAATTCAAAATTCAACCGAAAAAATGAATAGAAAAACTAGCTAATTCGAATTTTTTTGAAAAAAATTAAAAAAGAATAAATGGAACATCATAAGAATTTTTTCCTGAATTAAGATTAATTTTAGAATTTTAATGACATGTTTTAAATAGGTTAAAATCCAATCTGCACTTTGTTAGAATATATAACAAATTGGACCAAGCTATATTTCTAACAAACACAAATCATTATTTCTTCTAGATTTTCCAGGACAAAATTTTTAAAAGAAATTCAGACGACTTTGAAATAAGATTTAAATTTGATTCTACAGATTTTCTAGATTTGCCGGAATAATTTTTTTGAATTTTAATCATAATAAGTTTGAAGAAATATTTCACAATTATTCTTCGTCGAAAAAACAGAAGCTAAAATGAAGAATTAAATTAAAATGTATTTATTATTCTTTACAATAAAAAATAAATGTACTTGAATATTGATTTAAATTGTCAGGAAAGAAGAGGAAGGAATTTAAAAGGTAAAAAGGTAATCCTAAAATTATTTTTTTTAGGTTGTATTTTTTCTTTAAAATTGTCTTTCTGAAAGTTATAAAGTAAAAAAAATAAATGAATTTATTCAGACAAGTGAAGACCAAGTCTTTAAAATATTTTCTTGGATTTTCAAATTCTATTTGAGTTTTGTCTCTCTTAGAATTAAAAATAACAAGCAAAGTGAGACCAGCTTGCTAGTAAATAAATACAATTTAAAAATTAGAGGCAGCTCACTGGTAAGTGCTGCTATTTGAGCTATTTTTATAACAGGCCAGCGGGCGACTCATCTGGTCATTACGGGCGACCTGGTGCCCGCGGGCACCGCATTGGTGACTCCTGGTTCAGAGAAACGGGACTTTACCGACTTTTTATTTTGTCGGGTCTATAACTCTCTTTGGCTGACGGAAGAGGATGAAAGAGGTGGAGATAAATATAGCTGACCAGGGCGCCTTTTCTCCTGCTGCTTCGTGTTTTTCCCGGGACTTGAGATGAGAGGTCACTTTAGCTGTCAAGGCAGAGAGACTCGGACCTACCGGTGGCTGAAGCCGCACCGCGTTGAAACATCCTCGTTTTGTTACTACGGAATAATGTTGTCCCGATACCAATATTTTGGTAACGGCATCAAAGTTATTTCGATACTTTTCTAAATAAAGGGAACCCCAAAAAAATTGCATTATTTGCCTTAGTTTAACAAAAATTATTAAGGTACATTAAAGTTATGTTTATTAATGCAATTTAGTCCTTAAATAAAATAGTGAACATACTAGACAACTTGTCTTTTAGTAGCACAAACCCCGTTTCCATATGAGTTGGGAAATTGTGTTAGATATAAATATAAACGGAATACAATGATTTGCAAATCCTTTTCAACACATATTCAGTTGAATATGCTACAAAGACAACATATTTGATGTTCAAACTCATAAACATTTTTTTTGTACAAATAATCATTAACTTTAGAATTTTATGCCAGCAACACGTGACAAAGAAGTTGGGAAAGGTGGCAATAAATACTGATAAAGTTGAGGAATGCTCATCAAACACTTATATGGAACATCCCACAGGTGTGCAGACGAATTGGGAACAGGTGGGTGCCATGATTGGGTATAAAAGCAGCTTCCATGAAATGCTAAGTAATTCACAAACAAGGATGGGGCGAGGGTAACCACTTTGTAAGCAAATTGTCGAACTGTTTTGGAACAACATTTCTCAACGAGCTATTGCAAGGAATTTAGGGATTTTACCATCTACGGTCCGTAAAATCATCAAAAGGTTCAGAGAATCTGGAGAAATCACTGCACGTAAGCGTTGATATTACGGACCTTTGAGCCCTCAGGCAGTACTGCATCAATAACCGACATCAATGTGTAAAGGATATCGCCACATGGGCTCAGGAACACTTCATAAAACCACGGTCAGTAACTACAGTTGGTCGCTACATCTGTAAGTGCAAGTTAAAACTCTACTATGCAAAGCGAAAGCCATTTAACAACAACACCAAGGAACGCCACCGATTTCGCTGGGCCAGAGCTCATCTAAGATGGACTGATGCAAAGTGGAATGGGGTTCTGTGGTCTGACGAGTCCACATTTCAAATTATATTCGGAAACTGTGGACGTGCTGTCCTCCGGAACAAAGAGGAACATAACCATCCGGATTGCTTTAGGCGCAAAGTTCAAAAGCCAGCATCTGTGATGGTATGGGGGTGCATTAGTGCCCAAGCCATGGGTAACTTACACATCTGTGAAGGCACCATTAATGCTGAAAGGTACATACAGGTTTTGGAGCAACATATGTTGTCATCCAAGCAACGTTATCATGGACGCCCCTGCTTATTTCAGCAAGACAATGCCCAGCTACGTGTTACAACAGCGTGGCTTCGTAGTTCAAGATTTTGGGTAATTTCCCAACTCCTATAGAAATGGGGTTTGTAGTTACAGGATCTTATTCAAAGTCCTCATGCGTCCAGGGACATATTTCCTGAGTTAAGAAAAAAAACGTATTTCCTAGAATTACTGCCGGGTCAAACCCGTTTCGAAAAATAATTAGCGCATTGTTAGCATTACCGCCGGCTCAAGATTAACGCCGGGTCAAACTCGTTTCGCAAAATATTATTTCTCTTAGCGCATGTCTAAAATTTCCGCCGGGTCAAACTCGTTTAGCCAGTAATTAGCATATGCTTAGAATTTCCACCGGGTCAAACTCATCACGTCACGAGTGACACTTCACCTGTCATCATTTTCAAAATGGAGGAGGCTGATTTCAATCATTTGAAATCGCATAAAGGGAAGAAGATTAAGAGCTATTCAGTAGGATTTAAAATCCAAGCTATTGAATATTATAAAAAGAACAGTAAGCAGCTATGTTTTATTAATATACCGTAGCTGCGTGTGTCAAATATGAGTCATTAAATGACTCCTGCCTCCTGGTGGTAGAGGGCGCTAGTGATCCTTCTTGCGACTACTCGGCTGCAGAAGAACTGACAACAAGCAACAAGAGTGAGCAGCGTGAGTTTATTTTTTTCTCTCGCTTGCACTTTTAACATGGAGGATTACATATCTAAAATAAAACAGTTTTCTAAACTGGACTTTCAATCGAAGCAGGAGGTAATAAAGGAAGATCTCCATCGAGACAGAGAGACTTTTAAAACTGAAGAAAGATAAGGAAGACTTTTATAAACAAGTTATCGATGCTTTTGATCAAAAGGAGCTGCGCATGGACTTCATTTATAAGTAAAGGTAAGACCATAATAAGGTATTTTTTTAAAATGTGCTTTTCATGATGGTATCCTTACATTTATAAGCGCAGGCCTAAATTTACCGCATGCCTTTGGTAAGCGCCGGAGTGAGAATAAGTTTTAAATTAATTAGCGCCCCGGCAGCAATTCAAGGAAATATGGTAATATACATTTAAAAAAAACTAAAGAAGAAGTTGTGATGCCAAAAAATATTGACGTAATCATAGTAGTATCGACTAGATATGTGCCTGTACTTGATAACATTACAGTGGATGTCAGGTGTAGCTCCACCCATGGCGTTTGTTTACATTGTGACGGCGGTCAACTTGCAGTCAGACATGTGTGACATTCCAAGAAGTCCAAGAGTGATGGCCAGTATATGTCACATGTCGCCAGCTCCGCCATTGTAATCCTTGTTGACATTTATTCTTGAACACAAACCCTGGTGCACGGTGTCTGGGAGGCCTGGGAGACTCCGATGTGTGAAATGACAAGGAGACATGATATAATCCTCCCAAAAAGTCACATGCATGATTAGCGATGTTCCCTTAAAACAGGGAAGCATGCGGCTTTAAAAGCAGACTAAATTAACGTGTGAGGCACAGGTGTCATAATTTAATCATGGCCCGCCACATCGTTTTAACGCGGTGAGTCATTTCACTGTTGTGCATCCCATAATTCTCACATTGCACGCCTCACAATTCTAAAGTGGCCTTTCAGGTCATCTAACGTGGCATGCCATGTGAATTTAAAGGCCTACTGAAATGAGATGTTCTTATTTAAACGGGGATAGCAGGTCCATTCTATGTGTCATACTTGATCATTTCGCGATATAGCCATATTTTTGCTGAAAGGATTTAGTAGAGAACATCCACGATAATGTTTGCAGCTTTTGGTCGCTAATAAAAAAGCCTTGCCTGTACCGGAAGTAGCAGACGATGTGCACGTGACGTCACGGGTTGTGGAGCTCCTCACATCTGAACATTGTTTACAATCATGGCCACCAGCAGCGAGAGCGATTCGGACCGAGAAAGCGACGATTTCCCCATTAAGTTGAGCGAGGATAAAAGTTTTGTAGATGAGTGAAGCACTAGAAAAAAAAAAGAAAAAACGCGACGGCAGTGGGAGCGATTCAGATGTTAATAGACACATTTACTAGGATAATTCTGGAAAATCACTTATCTGCTTATTGTGTTACTAGGGTTTTAGTGAGATTATAAAGTCGGAGGGGTGTGGTGACCGCCAGTGTCTCTGATGGAAGCCATGCAGGAGCCAAGAAAGTCACAGCTGCCTCTTTGACAGCTGCCGGAGGACGCAAGCTCCGCTAATGTCTCAGGTAAGAGCCGACTTATTACCACAATTTTCTCACCGAAACATGCCGGTTGACATGTGGTAGAGAAACATGTTCGCTTGACCTCTCTGTTCCATAGTAAAGCTTCACAACAAACAAAGAAACACCGGTGTCACCGCCTGCTGCCATCTTGTGGTCTGTGTTCAGTTTGCAATTGTTGGTGCAGCAGACCGGGCTCTTATTGTCTTTTTCCTAGAGTTCCTGTGTTTCCCAGTGGGCGGAGTTGTGAGAGGTGCACAGCTGTAGCCAAGCTTCACAACACTATTTAAGCAGCACCTCAATAGCTGAATGGCACTCGGTAATTCCACTCCGTTGACTGAAGACTCCTAGACTCCTTGCATTTTCACCTAAATGCCTCCTGAACTATTTCCTGTGCCATTCAGCTTGGTTTGTACTTTTGTAGTTTGCACGTCTTGCAACTTTGACCGTAGTTTTAGTTAGTTTATAGTTTAGGTTAGTCTTTTATTCACGGTGCTCTATGTGTTCTCCTTTTTCGCATTGTCACCTTTTGTTACATTCCAGTTTTGGATTATTGCTGTTATTCGCTACTTTTTGTTAAGTAAAGAACTATTTACTCTCAATTCCATCTGCATCCTTGGGTTCCTCTTTTCCACTGTTAATTAAACTGTGACAACCACCTGTGTTTTGGTTGCTAAAGGCAGCTACAATACACCGCTTTCTACCAACAGCATTCTTCTTTGACGTCTCCATTATTAGTTGAAGAAATTGCAAAAGATTCAGCAACACAGATGTCCAGAATACTGTGTAATTATGCGATTAAACCGGACGACTTTTAGCCGTGAGTGGTGCTGGGATAAAATGTCCGCTCCAACCAATAACATCACAAGCACGCGTCAACATAAGCGTCATCATTCCGCGACGTTTTCAACAGGATACTCTGCGGGAAATTTAAAATTGCAATTTAGTAAACTAAAAAGGCCGTATTGGCATGTGTTGCAATGTTAATATTTCATCATTGATATATAAACTATCAGACTGCGTGGTCGCTAGTAGTGGCTTTCAGTAGGCCTTTAAGTTGGCCCTTCTTGTCATTTTATGTGGTCCATGTTGTGATTTGGACCATTTTTAATATTACAAAACCCAAAACCAATGAGGTTGGCACATTGTGTAACTTCTAAATAAAAACAGAATACAATGATTTGCAAATCCTTTTCAACTTACAAACCCTGTTTCCATATGAGTTGGGAAATTGTGTTAGATGTAAATATAAACAGAATACAATGATTTGCAAATCCTTTTCAACCCATAGTCAGTTGAATATGCTACAAAGACAACATATTTGATGTTCAAACTGATAAAACATTTTTTTTTGTGTGCAAATAATCATTAACTTTAGAATTTTATGCCGGCAACACGTGACAAAGAAGTTGGGAAAGGTGGCAATAAATACTGATAAAGTTGAGGAATGCTCATCAAACACTTATTTGGAACATCCCACAGGTGTGCAGGCTAATTGGGAACAGGTGGGTGCCATGATTGGGTATAAAAGCAGCTTCCATGAAATGCTAAGTAATTCACAACAAGGACGGGGCGAGGGTCACCACTTTGTCAGCAAATTGTCGAACAGTTTTAGAACAACATTTCTCAACGAGCTATTGCAAGGAATTTAGGGATTTTACCATCTACGGTCCGTAAAATCATCAAAAGGTTCAGAGAATCTGGAGAAATCACTGCACGTAAGCGATGATATTACGGACCTTTGAGCCCTCAGGCGGTACTGCATTACAAACCGACATCTGTGTGTAAAGGATATCACCACATGGGCTCAGGAACACTTCAGAAAACCATTGTCAGTAACTACAGTTGGTCGCTACATCTGTAAGTGCAAGTTAAAACTCTGCTATGCAAAACAAAACGCATTTATCAACAACACCCAGGAATGCCGCTGGCTTGGCTGGGCCCGAGCTCATCTAAGATGGACTGATGCAAAGTGGAAAGGTGTTCTGTGGTCTGACAAGTCCACTTTTCAAATTATATTTGGAAACTGTGGACGTTGTGTCCTCCAGAACAAAGAGGAAAATAACAATCTGGATTTTTCTAGGCGCAAAAGTTCAAAAGCCAGCATCTGTGATGGTATGGGGGTGCATTAGTAATCCAAGCAACGTTATCATGGACGTCCCTGCTTATTTCAGCAAGACAATGCCAAGCCATGTGTTACAACATCGTGGTTTCGTAATAAAAGAGTGGGGGTACTTTCCTGGCTCGCCTGCAGTCCAGAGCTGTCTCCCATGGAAAATGTGTGGCGCATTATGAAGCGTAAAATACGACAGCGGAGACCCCGGACTGTTGAACGACTGAAGCTCTACATAAAACAAGAATGGGAAAGAATTCCACTTTCAAAGCTTCAACAATTAGTTTCCTCAGTTCGCAAACGTTTATTGAGTGTTGTTAAAAGAAAAGGTGATGTAACACAGTGGTGAACATGCCCTTTCCCAACTACTCTGGCACGTGTTGCAGCCATGAAATTCTAAGTTAATTATTATTTGCAAAAAAAAAAATAAAGTTAATGAGTTCGAACATCAAATATGTTGTCTTTGTAGCATATTCAACTGAATATGGGTTGAAAAGGATTTGCAAATCATTGTATTCCGGTTATATTTACATCTAACACAATTTCCCAACTCATATGGAAACGGGGTTAGTAGATCCCGCGCGACAGTACGTTAAATTTATGACTTTGCGCACGCTATTTAGTGCTTATTTGGAGCTTCAGAGAAGGACCATTGCACCTTGCACTAGGTGTGTAGAAAATGACATCTTCTTTTCCATTCTCACCCACTGCTGGCCTTCATTTTGCTTCCACCTCTTCTCTCTCATCTCCCACTATTTGTGATGACACACGCTGACTTCCTGCAATAGCAACGTGCAACAAATCGGATTTTTCTATGCATTGATCTTCTCCTCCCTCCGCCGACCGTCTGAATCACGTTTCCTGTCTGTCCCCTGTGTCTGTCCCCTGTGTCTGTCCCCTGTGTCTGTCCCCTGTGTCTGTCCCCTGTGTTTGTCCCCTGTGTTTGTCCCCTGTGTTTGTCCCCTGTGTTTGTCCCCTGTGTCCGTCCCCTGTGTCCGTCCCCTGTGTTTGTCCCCTGTGTTTGTCCCCTGTGTTTGTCCCCTGTGTCCGTCCCCTGTGTTTGTCCCCTGTGTTTGTCCCCTGTGTCCGTCCTCTGTGTCTGTCCCCTGTGTTTGTCCCCTGTGTTTGTCCCCTTTGTCCGTCCCCTGTGTCTGTCCCCTGTGTTTGTCCCCTGTGTTTGTCCCCTGTGTTTGTCCCTCTCCAACAGGCATCCGTATCAACCTTTCTCCTCCGCTGATGTGTGCGTACGTCTGCTACTCACTTCTTCTCTCCTTTATATAAAACATACAATAAAAAGTATTTTTCATCCCCTTGATGTTCAATCTCCAGCAAAGCACTCTTTTTTCCCTCACCTCCATCGTTCCTCCTAATCTTCCCCCCCTCAAAAACGTCCCTCCCCACCCACTGCGAGATCCGTTTCAGACATGCCCGTTAGGTGCTGCAACCTATTTAGGGTGCTGCTGCCGTAGCTGCAAGGTAATTGGAAGCGAAGTCACGGTGGGCACAGACAACATAACATGGTCCACCAGGCTGTTTGTGCAATGAGCAGAAAACACTGAAAACAAAAAAGAAGGCACGTGTCAAGTTATGGAAGAAGATGACACAGGAAAAAAAGTCTTCATTATTCCTCTCCTGATTTCACAGAGAGCTCTTTAGAGGACCTCTTCAAACCTGGCCAGCAGCGTGCATGATGGGTAAAAGAGCCTCATAATGAAGATGCAACGTGATAATACCATGTCAGTTAAGACAGAAGAGTGAATTATTTTGTATATTCCTGAGAACCAGCATCTTCTGCAGTGGACAATTGATTTTCTGGCTATTATTTGTTCTATTTTTTTTTATATATATACCGTATTTCCTTGAATTGCCGCCGGGTATATAATATGCGCCTGCCTAGAATTACTGCTGGGTCAAACCCGTTTTGAAAAATAATTAGTGCATGCTTAGCATTACCGCCGGCTCAGGATTAACGCCGGGTCAAGTTCGTTTCGCAAAATATTATTTTTATTAGCGCATGTCTAGAATTTCCACCAGGTCAAACTCGTTTCGCCAAATAATTAGCATATGCCTAGAATTTCCGCCGGGTCAAACTCGTCACATCACGAGTGACACTTCACCTGTCATCATTTTCAAAATGGAGGAGGCTGATTTCAATCATTTGAAATCGCATAAAGGGAAGAAAATTAAGAGCTATTCAGTAGGATTTAAGGTCCAAGCTATTGAATATGCTAAAAAAAACAGTAAGCAGCTATGTTTTATTAATATACCGTAGCTACGTGTGTCAAATATGAGTCATTAAATGACTCCCGCCTCCTGGTGGTAGAGGGCGCTAGTGATCCTTCTTGCGACTACTCGGCTGCAGAAGAAGTGACAACAAGCAGCAAGAGTGAGCAGCGATCGTTTATTTTTTCCTCTCGCTTGCACTTTTAACATGGAGGATTACATATCTAAAATAAAACAGTTTTCTAAACTGAACTTTCAATTGAAGTGGGAGGTAATAAAGGAAGATTTCCATCGAGACAGAGAGACTTTTAAAACTGAAGAAAGACAAGGAAGACTTCTATAAACAAGTTATCGAGGCTTTTGATCAGAAGGAGCTGCGCATGGACTTCATTTATAAGTAAAGGTAAGACCATAATAACGTTTTTTTTAAATTAAATGTGCTTTTTCTGATGGTATCTTTACATCACACTCAAATTGATAAGCACAGGCCTAAATTTACCGCATGCCTTTGGTAAGCGCCGAAGTGAGAAGAGGTTTTAAAATAATTAGCGCATGCTTGCCTTTACCACATGCCTATGGTAAACGCCGGAGTGAGAAGTGGTTTTAAATTAATAAGCGCCCCGGCGTCAATTCAAGGAAATACGGTAATCCAAATGTCTAAAGCAGGAGTCACCAACGCGGCACCAGGTCGCCCGTAAGGACCAGATGAGTCGCCCGCTGGCCTGTTCTAAAAATAACTCAAATAGCAGCACTTACCAGTGAGCTTCCTCTATTCTTTAAATTTTAATTTATTTACTAGCAAGCTGGTGTCGCTTTGCTCGACATTTTTAATTCTAAGAGAGACAAAACTCAAATAGAATTTGATAATCCAAGAAAATTTTTTAAAGACTTGGTCTTCACTTGTTTAAGTAAATTCATTTATTTTTTTACTTATAATTTTCAGAAAGACAATTTTAGAGAAAAAATACAACCTTAAAGATGATTTTAGGATTTTGTTCAAGTAAATTTTAGGATTTTGTTCAGGTAATTTTTTTTTTTTTTATTGTAAAGAACATCCATCCAATTTTCTACCGCTTATTCCCTTTCGGGGTCGCGGGGGGCGCTGGCGCCTATCTCAGCTACAATATTTTAATTTTATTCTTCATTTTAGATTCTGTTTTTTTGACGAAGAATATTTGTGAAATATTTCTTCAAATTTAATATGTGTTGCCCGCTGGCCTGTTCTAAAAATAGCTCAAATAGCAGCACTTACCAGTGAGCTGCTTCTATTCTTTAAATTTGTATTTATTTACTAGCAAGCTGGTCTCGCTGTATTCGACATTTTTAATTCTAAGAGACACAAAACTCAAATAGAATTTGAAAATCCAAGAAAATATTTTAAAGACTTGGTCTTCACTTGTTTAAATAAATTCATTTATTTTTTTTACTTTGCTTTTTATAACTTTCAGAAAGACAATTTTAGAGAAAAAATACAAACTTAAAAATGATTTTAGGATTTTTAAACACATATACCTTTTTACCGTTTAAATTCCTTCCTCTTCTTTCCTGACAATTTAAATCAATGTTCAAGTATTTTTTTTTTTTTTTATTGCCAAGAATGATAAATACATTTCAATTTAATTCTTTATTTTAGCTTCTGTTTTTTCGGCGAAGAATATTTGTGAAATATTTCTTCAAACTTATGATTAAAATTCAAAACAAATATTCAGGCAAATCTAGAAAATCTGTACAATCAAATTCAAATCTTATTTTAAAGTCTTTTGAATTTCTTATTAAATTTTTGTTCTGGAAAATCTAGAAGAAATAATGATTTGTCTTTGTTAGAAATATAGCATGGTCCAATTTGTTATATGTGATTCTGGGTATTTCTTCTGTTGTGTTTATGTTGTGTATGAAGTGAAGTGAAGTGAATTATATTTATATAGCGCTTTTTCTCTAGTGACTCAAAGCGCTTTACATAGTGAAACCCAATATCTAAATTACATTTAAACCAGTGTGGGTGGCACAGGGAGCAGGTGGGTAAAATGTCTTGCCCAAGGACACAACGGCAGTAACTGGGATGGCACAAGCGGGAATCGAACCTGCAACCCTCAAGTTGCTGGCACGGCCACTCTACCAACCGAGCTATGCCGGTTGGTAGAGTAGAAAGAACCGCAAGCAACACCCATAGCAACAAGGTTCAAGAAGGCCTAATTGCCAAGTTCTCCACAGGTGCTTCTCCTGCCTCTACCCCACTGTCGGCCTAACAGCAGTCTGAAAAACAAGAGCCGAGGTCAACAGAACAATGAATAAAAGGAATCCAAAGAACCGTATCCAAAGCTCATGTTTTTTCCATCCAGTTGGGCTTTTTAAAATGTAGCACCGGCTGATCATAACAGATAGAAAAGTGAAACAGGGTCGGACAGCAGCAGTAAGTTTCTGGTGGTTTATGAGCTGCAAATTGATGAAAAGACTTTTAGCTCTTGTTAACCAAAAAGCCAAGCGTCAGATGTTATTGTCTGGAGTGTAAACACGGTTCTCCTGCAGTATCAGTCACACAAAGTGCAGTCGGAATGTGTCGACGACACTAATGGGAGACTACTTGGAGGATGCATTAATTGCAATAAGAGGAGGCCGAAATAAATCTTCTTCACACACAGCACTTCTTGTTTCAAAGGAGGGGGAGCTAGCGAGATACGTCCTAAATAAAACCTGGTATGAAAACCTGGGGCTGGCATTAGGGCTGGGCGATAGATTTGTCTCCGTGTGATATAGAAAAGGACTATATCCTAATATTCGAGTATACGTTCTCACGCAGCTGCTTTTTTGTCAGAGTGAGTTTGTGACGAACCCCAAGATGCAGAGAAGGAGGGAGGCATTTTGCACGAAAACATGATTTAATTAAAATATTAGAATAAGATAAACGAAAGGGTACTAACAAAGGACGCGCACGAGGCGGATAACAAACAAAAGGTCTTTAGCATGGAAGCTAGTGTGATAGCAAAATGACTTGTACTCGTTTAATTGAAGATGTTCTTTGAACGGGTCGCCAAAAGTTGTTTATTGGGCTCAGGAATGTGACTCTTAGCAAGAGATCTATTGTCTGATCAAGCTCTGTCTCCTGTGTCTTTGATGTAACACGTGGACTATTGTTGACGTGGGCATGTGTTTTCCCTCTTCTTTACCCCCAACAGAGCTAAATTGTTCCCCTTTCCTGAGTGACCCCCCTCCTCTGGGTAAACGACACCCTCTCCCCTTCACAGGACTTTGGTTATTCATTCCACTGGTGTACTGTATGTAAATGAGCATGGAGGGTGGGACTTCTGAGAATGTATAATTGTCATGTCAAATTCTAAAGGAGTTAGGACAAACCGGAACGAACGGATGTGTCGTTCTGGTTTGGTCTCGCTTTGCAAAGCTTGTTATTATTTGTTTGTTACTTTAATAAATAATTTTAAAGCTATTTGTCACTACAGGATCGTCTTTAAGAAATTTCCACGACACTAGCAAGAAACAAAAAGGGGCCTAGCGTGGAAGCTAGCGGGTAGCAAACAGGAAAACAGAAGTTGTTACTTCTAGAGTGAAAACAAGACGGAAGCAAGGAACAAAAGACAGTAAGCTACAAACAGATACCGAAAGATAGCTTACCGCTACGCTGCAATGACCCGACATGAAACGACACGACAGGAGCGGCAATACGGACGTCATCGACAAGATGATAATGCAGCACTGACTGGAGGAACAGAGCAGGTACAAAAAGGAGCGGGCTGATTGACACCAGGTGTGGCCAGATGCCAATCAGCCGCAGCTGAGGAGAAAAAGTGCTCAGGGAAAAACACAGGAAACAGACAAAATAAGAGCGCTGACAGGAAACACTACGCACAGGAAACAAAGACAAATGCACAGGGAAAAACTAAAACATAGACAAACTGTCGGGGGCAAGCATGACACTTTTAGCTGCTAACAGGCTCTTCTCACTCTTTCCTGTCTCTCCTTCCCACAGACAAGCAGGCGCACAAACTAACACATGTCACATACGTCACATACGTATACGCCAGGGGTTGGCAACCCGCGGCTCCGGGGCCGCATGCGGCTCTTTGATCACTCTGATGTGGCTCAGCTGCTAAATTGTCGACCCCAACGACTATTTCGTGAGGTTTCCGGATTTTAGTGCCTTTTTCAGAAATCACCCGGGGGTAACATTCCCCAATTTTCACCTGGACTACAATACTAAGGGTGTGCAATGATGGCAATGTATTTAACCTCCTCTACAACATGTCGTCGCGCTCGCTTTTACATCACGCCATCTGCGTATCGACTGGTCATTTTATGTTCACCCTCTGTTGACACACGAAAGCGACTGCAACGCATACTTAGTCAACGGCCATACAGGTTACACTGAGGGTTGTAAGATCAACAACTTTAACACTCATACTAATATACGCCACACTGTGAACCCACACCAAACAAAAATGACAAACACATTTTGGGAGAACATCGGCACTGTAACACAACATAAACACAAAAGAACAGATACCCAGAATTCCATGCATCCCTACTCTTCCGGGCTAAATTAGCACCAAACCCCGCCCCCTCCAACCCCGCCCACCTCCACCGACGCACAATAAACGTTTGGGAACTGAGGAAACTAATTTTTGAAGCTTTGAAAGTGGAATTCTTTCCCATTCTTGTTTTACGTAGAGCTTCAGTCATTCAACAGTCCGCTGTCGAATTTTACGCTTTATAATGCGCCACACATTTTCCAAGGGAGACAGGGGGGATTTTGTGCTAGCGGGGTGTATAATGTAGCCCGGATGAGTCGGATGCATGTGATTCTGGGTATTTCTTCTGTTGTGTTTATGTTGTGTATGAAGTGAAGTGAAGTGAATTATATTTATATAGCGCTTTTTCTCTAGTGACTCAAAGCGCTTTACATAGTGAAACCCAATATCTAAATTACAGTTAAAGCAGTGTGGGTGGCACTGGGAGCAGGTGGGTAAAGTGTCTTGCCCAAGGACACAACGGCAGTGACTAGGATGGCGGATGCAGGAATCGAAACTGCAACCCTCAAGTTGCTGGCACGGCCGCTCTACCAACCGAGCTAAACCGCCCCAACAGTGCGGATGTTCTCCCGAAATGTGTTTGTCATTCTTGTTTGGTGTGGGTTCACAGTGTGGCGCATATTAGTAACAGTGTTAAAGTTGTTTATATCACAACCCTCAGTGTGACATGTACGGCTGTTGAACAACTATGCCTTGCAGTCGTTTGCGTGTGTCAGCAGAAGCCTCGTACGACATGTGACTGGTCTGGCAAGTCGATTGAACGTGTTGTCGAGGGCGTCAGAGGCAGCGTCTTCATAGGTTGCCCTTATTGTTGTTAATAGAGGGAAATTCTGCAAACTTTCGCAAGAATGGTTGATCTGACATTCGGTAGTCTCTCTCGGAATATTCAGGATGGTTGACAAGTGTGATGCTGTCAAGCTGTAATTATATAAAACTCGCGGGCCCCACTATCATTACATTTTCATATTAAGGTGCGGGCCGCGTGTCTGAGACCCCTGGTCTACACATAGCACAAAGTAAAAAAAAACTCTGTAAGCAGTGTTATTTCATTTTAAATTTCAAAAGAGTTTTGTGGCTCCCATTGTTTTCATTATTTTGTGAAACTGTCACGCCTGTAAGTTATGTTTTGGTTTTGGTCATGCTATGTTTAGTTTTTGGACATTCAGTCACGTTTTTCACTTCCTGGTTTTGTTTGTTTCCATGCCAACACATTAGTTCCCACCTTGTCACGCCCCTGCCCTCAGTCCCACACCTGCTCCTGATTATCACAGCCAGTATTTAAGTAATTTTCTTTCTGTCCATCATTCTGGGATCTCCATACTCGCACACACACTACCCATGCTGCACCTCCTTCATGCCCTCGTCCATAGTTCCATGGCGTGTAAGTTTTTGGATCTATGCCATGTGCTAGTTTTGTTTATGGTTTATTATTATTCATACCAATCGAGCAAGTGTTTTTGTTTCATGTTTGTAGTTTTGCATTTATGCTAGTCTTTTGTTTGTTCATAGCCAAGTGTCTGTACCTCCTTGTGAGCGCCCTCAGTTTGTTTATTTTTTATTATAGTTTTAAATAAACAACTATGTACTCACGTCCACGCCTCGCTTGTGTTGATCCTCATCTGCATCGAAGAAACAATCCATGTCCAAGACGAGTTGTGACAGAAACGGGTCAAAATGGCTCTTTGAGTGGTAAAGGTTGCCGAACCCTGGTATACGCCCTCGTCCAGCAGAGAGGTAGCAGACTGGGTAACATTAGCTGTGATGCTAACGTAGCCACACGAGTGGGAATACAAGAGAAAGAAGGTGCGGATCTGGTAGCAAAGGAAGGATGACTTAATTTCCAATAAAAACAGCAAGGGGTCCATCGTCTGGCGGTGGTATGGCTTCAAGTGGGAATATGTCGAACAGACAACCGTAATTTGTCAAGTGTGGGGCGAAAGCGTTGCTATAAAAAGTAGCATTACTGCTAATATGTAGCATCATTTGAAAAGTCACTCGCTAGAGAATGAAGAGAGTTTAATAACGTCCGTAGTAACCTACCACATAGTGAAGGACAAATACTATTTGATTTCCTATTATGCAGCTCATTTTTATTTGACACTTAAAATGTCCCTGACAATCTTGCACTTTCTGTTTTGGAAATGACTTCAATGTTTGTGCCATTGCTTAATAACTTTGATAAATACACTTTTGGTGTCAGACCTAGACATGGATTTGGTTTACTCCTTCGACACAGAGGCAAGGGCGTAGAATAGGGTAGGGACGCTAGGGACACCTCCCTACCAATATCCAGCCGCTACTGTGTAGTCACTATCAATACAAGCGCTGCCCGTGATGTTTAGTCAATGATTATGGCACAGAAAGGGTTAAATGTCGGTCTCTGCTAGAAGTCTCGCCTCTAACCTAAATATCGCTCCCTGATTGGTTGCCGCTTTCATGCTAACTTACGTGTGATTGGCTGTCCCTGCTGTCACTCCTCACAGTCCCACCTATCCAGACGTTAGCTCCAAATTAGCACTGCATCTCGTCTTTTCCTCCGCTTTTTTTCCAGGTGAAAGTCAATGCTCAGTCCCCTCTACCATTGTTAACCCTCCCCGTAGGTGAAAGTTAACCTTAAACATGTGAATTCAACTTCTTTAGTCAGTTTTTTAACATTGTAAAAACATCAGCTGTCTCTTTCTACTTACTGCAACAGTCCGTTGTCATGGATACATGAAAACAACTTCCATTCATACCAGTCATGCGTGCCTGAGGCGGAGTGATAGCCTGCGCTGTGATAAGGCTTTAGAATAGTAGCCGTGCTCAATATTTAAACCACGGTTAATAGCCAATCAGATCGCCGGATTTCACCTTTCCGTTTTATTTTTTGAATTTTTTTTTGTTTCATGTAACATATTTACAGTACAAAAGCAGCAATAGAAAGAAGTAGATGAAGGGAAAACTTGTGAGTGATTTAAACACAAGTTGGGGAAAAGATTATTACAGTTCATTTATGTTTATTTACAATGTTGTATTGCATGAATGTATTTCTGAGGTTGTTGATGGACAGTAGGCTATGTTCATTGACAGTATGATGCACAGTTGCACTACAGCCCTACACTAAAGAGTAAAGATGAGAACTCTTCCAAGTTGTCTCCTTTGCTTTCATTTTAGTTACTTTACCCTATAACGGGTAGGGAACCTATGGCTCTGGAGCCAGATGTGGCTCTTTTGATGACTGCATCTGGCTCTTAGATAATTCTTAGCTGACATTTCTACATTATATCTGCTGGTAATCTTTCAGGTTCAAACATTGATGACATTTATTAAACAGACGAGGAGCAAGGAATTATGCAGAGACAGAGTTCAATTTGGCTCAATGAGGAGAGCTGTGTTTTGGGCTGTATTCTAGTAACAGATCCAAACTACGTTGTAAAAGTCCAGCCTGTGTACTTCCATTATTTATTTGGGAGGTCCCTGTTTACATCACTGAAGCTGTCGCTGAGGGAAGGAGGTAATCTCGACAACTCCAGTTAGACACAATATATGATTATTAAAAAATGCAAATGTCTTTGTTGTGGTGATATCGCCTTGTCTCTCTGCTCTGTCCGCGTCACGGCGGTGTTCGGCCTTGGCAGTCAGTGGGCCGTTCCTGGACACAGACACTGATACCAGACTGGCTGGCAATCTTTTGGATTGTCAGCTTTGCACAGACAAAGAAAAATACCACTTGAGCACAATTGACAATAACTATAGCAACGGCCCTCAAGCATAAAAGTTGTGTGATAATAAATACATAATTATTCTAACATAATCACAGTGTTAAAAATAACATTCAAATATAAAACATTCTCATGCATTTTAATCCATCCAACCGTTTTCTACCACACCTGTTCAAGAAGTCGCATTAATGGTAAGAAGTGTTTTATTTATTATTGTTTAGCTTTAGAATAAAAATCTTATTGAAAAAACCAAGAGACTTATTATACTTTAAAAATGTTGGTCTTACTCAAAAGGGCATGCATTTTGTTGTAGTCAGTGTTAAAAAATATTATATGGCTCTCACGGAAATACATTTTAAAATATTTGGCTTTCATGGCTCTCTCAGCCAAAAAGGTTCCGACCCCTGCTCTATAACATCTGCATGACGTGAAATTATGATTGCTAATGTAAAAAAAAAAAAAAAAAAAAAAAAAGTAAACTTTCAGAGTGCCGTCTTGGAGCATTTTTGTGTCCCCACCAATCTCAAAATCAAACCTACTCCCTTGCGCAGAGGGTTTACAGGACGAGCCAGGCGAGAATTCAGGTACAGAATGTTTTAATTATACTCAAAATACAAAAAGGCAAAACAAAAAGCACGTTCGATGGCGGATAATAATCTACGCTAAAACTTAGAACAAAAACAGCACAATGGCAATACAATCTGCAAAACAAACAAAAGATACTATCAAAAACATAATTACAAACAAAAACTTACTGTGACAAAAACGGGAGGCATAAACAGCAAGGTGCGTGGCAGGGGATCAATGGCATGGAGCAATGGCAGCAAAAGGTCGTAGAATACAATGAAAGTTAATGTTCCCAGACTGATGGACAGAAAGAAAATGACTTAAATAGTGGCTGTGATAATTGGGAACAGGTGCGAGACTGAGGGCAGGGGCGTGACTAGGAGGGCAAGGTGAAAATCAATGAGTTGTCATGGTAACAAAACAAACCAGGAAGTGAAAAAACGGAACAAGAGTCCAGAAAACAAAACAAAACATGATCAAACATAAAACCAGATTTACAGGAGTGACATTTGGTCAATTGACTTAGTTGTGATTTCACTTTCTGCATGAAAGTTTAAAAGTAGCATATATGAATGCAGTATCAAGAAGAATGTTTTAATGTAGACACATAGAATCATCATCTCAGTAGAAGCATTTAAGTCTCACCTTAAAACTCATCTGTATACTCTAGCCTTTAAATAGACCTCCTTTTTAGACCAGTTGATCTGCCGCTTCTTTCCTTTTTTCTCCTATGTCCCCCCCTCCCTTGTGGAGGGGGTCCGGTCCGATGACCATGGATGAAGTACTGGCTGTCCAGAGTCGAGACCCAGGATGGACCGCTCGTCTGGACCCGGGATGGACCGCTCGCCTGTATCGGTTGGGGACATCTCTACGCTGCTGATCCGCCTCCGCTTGAGATGGTTTCCTGTGGACGGGACTCTCGCTGCTGTCTTGGATCCGCTTGAACTGAACTCTCGCTGCTGTGTTGGAGCCACTATGGATTGAACTTTCACAGTATCATGTTAGACCCGGTCCACATCCATTGCTTTCAGTCCCCTAGAGGGGGGGGGGGGGGGGTTGCCCACATCTGAGGTCCTCTCCAAGGTTTCTCATAGTCAGCATTGTCACTGGCGTCCCACTGGATGTGAATTCTCCCTGCCCACTGGGTGTGAGTTTTCCTTGCCCTTTTGTGGGTTCTTCCGAGGATGTTGTAGTCGTAATGGTTTGTACAGTCCTTTGAGACATTTGTGATTTGGGGCTATATAAATAAACATTGATTGATTGATTGATTGATTGATCATACTGCTGTGATTATATGCATCAAATGTTCATTCAAGGCCAAGGCAAAATATCGTAATATATATCGTGTATCGCGATAAGGCCTAAAAATATTGAGATATTAAAAAAAGGCCATATCGCCCAGCCCTAGCTGGCATCATATCGATACCAAGGGTAGTATCAGTATTTTAGATGGATGCATAGGGCCGGGGTGTCCAAAAGTGTTCCTAATGAAAACCTATGCAAATGAAAAAGATAACACACAATAATCCACTATTATGATTCAGTTGTGATTCACACATTGTGTTTTTTTCTTGACCAAGGTGCTGAAAATAAAGGAAGAAAAAAAGAAAATAAACTACACACAGCTATTTGAAAACCAACAATAACGATTTCTCGCTCCAGCCACCCTGCCCCTCATCTGGTTATCCTTCCATTTCTCTAATATGACTGCTTTTTTTCTTCTTCTCCAAGTCTCATCTTGCTCCCCTCCTTTGTCATCTCCTCGCTAATGTGTCCATCTTTCACCCCTTATTTAGCACAGCAGGGAAGCGCTGCATTTGGAGCTCATTAAATAAAGACCGACAACAGCGGGCACACACGTGTGTGTGTGTGTGTGTGTGTGTGTGTGTGTGTGTGTGTGTGTGTGTGTGTTTTGTGTTGGAGCTCGCTGGTTTGTATTTGAGAAGGTCTGGGAATTTATGACTGCGTTCCAAAATAGCTGCCTCTGAATAATTTTTTTATTAATTAATCGAGCATAAAAAGCATTTTATACTTATAATTATATTGTTTACATCTTTGAAATTATGTTTTTAGTGGGTAATTTTACATATATAAAGGGTGTCCCACGCTGATCTTGACAGAAGATATACCAACCCCGTTTCCATATGAGTTGGGAAATTGTGTTAGATCTAAATATAAACGGAATACAATGATTTGCAAATCCTTTTCAACCCAACATATTTGATTTTCAAACTCATAAACTTTATTTTTTTTTTGCAAATAATAATTAACTTGGAATTTCATGGCTGCAACACGTGCCAAAGTAGTTGGGAAAGGGCATGTTCACCACTGTGTTACATCACCTTTTCTTTTAACAACACTCAATAAACGTTTGGGAACTGAAGAAACAAATTTTTGAAGCTTTGAAAGTGGAATTCTTTCCCATTCTTGTTTTACGTAGAGCTTCAGTCGTTCAACAGTCCGCTGTCGTATTTTACGCTTCATAATGCGCCACACATTTTCGATGGGAGTCAGGTCCTGGACTGCAGGCGGGCCAGGAATGTACCTACACTTTTTTTTTACGAAGCCATGCTGTTGTAACATGTGCTGAATGCGGCTTGATATTGTCTTGCTAAAATAAGCAGTGGCGTCCATGAAAAAGACGGCGCTTAGATGGCAGCATATGTTGTTCCAGAACCTGTATGTACCTTTCAGCATTAATGGTGCCTTCACAGATGTGTAAGTTACCCATGCCTAGGGCACTAATGCACCCCCATACCATCACAGATGCTGGCTTTTGAATTTGCGTCGATAACAGTCTGGATGGTTCACTTCCCCTTTGGTCCGGATGACACAATGTCGAATATTTCCAAAAACAATTTGAAATGTGGACTTGTCAGATCACATAACACTTTTCCACTCTGCATCAGTCCATCTTAGATGATCTCGGGCCCAGAGAAGCCGGCGGCGTTTCTGGATGTTGTTGATAAATGGCTTTCGCTTTGCATAGTGGAGCTTTAACTTGCACTTACAGATGTAGCGAAGAACTGTACTTAGTGACAGTGGGTTTTTGAAGTGTTCCTGAGCCCATGTGGTGATATCCTTTTGAGATTGATGTCGGTTTTTGATACAGTGCCGTCTGAGTGATCGAAGGTCACGGTCATTCAATGTTGGTTTCCGGCCATGCCGCTTACGTGGAGTGATTTCTCCAGATTCTCTGAACCTTTTGATGATATTATGGACCGTAGATGTTGAAATCCCTAAATTTCCTGCAGTTGCACTTTGAAAAACGTTGTTCTTAAAGTGTTTGACTATTTGCTCATGCAGTTGTTGACAAAGGGGTGTACCTCGCCCCATCCTTTCTTGTGAAAGACTGAGTATTTTTTGGGAAGCTGCTTTTATATCCATTCATGGCACCCACCGGTTCCCAATTAGCCTGCACACCTGTGGGATGTTCCAAATAAGTGTTTGATGAGCATTTGTCAACTTTATCAGTATTTATTGCCACCTTTCCCAACTTCTTTGTCATGTGTTGCTGGCATCAAATTCTAAAGTTAATGATTATTTGCAACAAAAAAAAAGGTTTATCAGTTTGAAGATCAAATATGTTGTCTTTGTAGCATATTCAACTGAATATGGGTTGAAAAGGATTTGCAAATCATTGTATTCTGTTTATATTTACATCTAACACCATTTCCCAACTCATATGGAAACGGGATTTGTAGAAAGTATAGCTACCATTATGATGTGCAGTCATGTTTTCTAATGACCGAAAGTCTTCAACTATACTAAGTCTTTCAATCCTTGGAATCTGCATCAAATACTAGTTACTATGGTCATGTAATTAGTTACTTTGGTCATCTAATTAGTTACTATGGTCATCTAATTAGTTACCGCATGGTCACTATGAAGTATCTAAGATTGTAGGTGGGGTTTTTTTATACAATGTTTATTGCATTTTGGTTGGGTTTCATCAATATTCAGTGTTTTATCATTCATAGTTAATATGTTAAATCTCACATTCTTTATTTTCATGTACACTCTGGGAGTCTCATTTAGTAAAAAAATTCCATTCCGTGTTGTTTTATTTTTATATTTTTTTTCATTTTATTTGTATTGACATCCAGTATCAGACATTTGTATTCATTACATCATATTCACATACATCATATAACTGTTGTCTGCCCTAAATGTAAAATTATTTTTTGTTTATATCCCCATTATACCACCCGCCCCAAAAAACTGCAAAAAAAGAAAAAACGAAAAAAACAAAAAAACAAAGTAGTATCTACAAATAAATCAATTAAATGAACAAAAAAGAAATAATAACACATTGATAATAATAATAAACAAATAAAATAAAATAAATTTAAACAGAATATATATATACATACATATACACATGTAGGGAGTAATCTTTTTATTTTTATTCCTTTTTTAAAGCAGTGTACCAATTCGAAAAATTTAAATCAGGCTTATGTGGCGTGACATAATTGACCCAGTTTTCCCAGTATAAAGTCAATTTCTCCAATTCATAATTAATAAAGGCAGTTATCTTCTCCATTCCTTTTTTTAAGGCGGTCTGTCATAACCTTTTTAGCTTTCAATCGTTATTGTGAGGTTTTGTATTAGTGTTCCTAAAAATAGATATACCGGCCCCCAGACACACTTTTATTTTATCTAAATCTGGCCCCCCGAGTAAAATAATTCCTCAGGCCTGCAATTATGGATACTATTAAAGTTTAAAAGGCATGCAAATTTCAAGCTGTCAAGTCCCGTGGTCACGTTTTGTTTAGTTATGTTCTGTTGGTTTAAGACTCTTTTTAGTTCCTGTTTACGCTCCATTGTTTTGTCACCATGACCACCGATTAGTTAACCTGTACTGATTTGAACTCACGCACCTGATTTTTTTAGGACTCACGCACCTGTGTTAATCATGTCACTATTATTTAAGCTTGTAGTTGCCAGGCAGTCGGCCTGGCGTCACTGTTGTTGTTCCATGCTCTGTTCACTCTGGTTATGTGTCACTCTGCTCATTTCCTTCAAAGTAAGTTTTGTTTATTCATGTCACGTTTAGCAAGTCTTTTGTTTCATGTCAATAGTTTTGCCTTTGTGGTAGTTTTTGTTTTTTAGCCAAGTTTGTTCTCCGCCTTGTGCGCGCCTTTAGTTTGCACTTTTTTAAAATAAATAAATTAAAGTATGTCTTTACCTTCACGCCATGTCCCGTCACCTTCCTTTGCATTCCGGGAAAACAGAGCACTCCCTATCCCCCGTTCTGACACAAGCAGAACATATATTTTTTAAGTCAAAATGAAAAAAAAAAATCAATTACATTTATTGAGAAAATATGAAGTACTTTTTTGACACATATCCTTTCAAGGTGTTTGCGTGCCAGATAAAATGTCGCGGGTCAGATCTCACCCCGCGGGCCTTGAGTTTGACGCCTATGAGCTACAATGGTTAATGTGTTATACTTGTATAGCGCTTTTCTACCTTAAAGGTACTCACAGTACTTTGACACTATTCCCACATTCACACATTAATGGCGGGAGCTGCCATGCAAAGCCCTAAACAGGACCCATCAGGAGCAAGGGTGAGGTGTCTTGCTCAAGGACACAACGGACATGACTAGGTTGGTAGAAGGTGGGGATTGAACCAGGAACCCTCAGTTCGCTGGCACGGCCACTTTCCCAACCGCACCACGCCGTCCCAATCTGTGTGTATACCGTATTTCCTTGAATTGCCGCCGGGTATATAGTATGTGCCTGCCTAGAATTTCCACCGGGTCAAACTCGTCACGTCACGAGTGACGCTTCACCTGTCGTCATTTTCAAAATGTAGGAGGCTGATTTCAATCATTTGAAATCACTTAAAGGGAAGAAGATTAAGAGCTATTCAGTAGGATTTAAGATCCAAGCTATTGAATATGCTAAAAAGAACAGTAAGCAGTTATGTTTTATTAATATACCGTAGCTGCGTGTGTCAAATATGAGTCGTTAAATGACTCCCGCCTCCTGGTGGTAGAGGGTGCTAGTGATCCTTCTTGCGACTACTCGGCTGCAGAAGAAGTGACAACAAGCAGCAAGAGTGAGCAGCGATCGTTTATTTTTTCCTCTCGCTTGCACTTTTAACATGGAGGATTACATAACTAAAATAAAACTGTTTTCTAAACTGGACTTTCAATCGAAGCAGGAGATAATAAAGGAAAATCTCCATCGAGACAGAGAGACTTTTAAAACTGAAGAAAGATAAGGAAGACTTCTATAAACAAGTTATCAATGCTTTTAATCGGAAGGAGCTGTGCATGGACTTCATTTATAAGTAAAGGTAAGACCATAATAACCTTTTTTTAATTAAATGTGCTTTTCATGATGGTATCCTTACATCACACTCAAATTGTGAAGCACAGGGCTAAATTTACCACATGCCTTTGGTAAATGCTGGAGTGAGGAGAGGTTTTTTAATTAATTAGCGCCCCGGCGGCAATTCAAGGAAATACGCTAAATGTCTACAAATGGTAGATTAGGATTAGCACATGCTAATTTGTTGGCATGGATGTGTTTAAAAAAAAAAAAGCTTTGCTATTTAGGAGATGCAATGTTCAAAGTGCAAAATGCAGTCAAATGCTGTGTTTAGTATGTTGAAGAAGTGTCGGGGAACTGTGTGTTCGGAGGCGTTTGGAACATCTGTGGTGGACTTGGCAGCATTGCCAACGTGGGTGTTTAGCTCATCTCCTTCACACCAAGGTCTTACCCACGATGCTCCTGGGGTTATTAAAGAGAAGAACGTAACGTGGGAATGTGGACGCTCATCGTTTCAACATTTTGTGTTGTTACATTGCACGTTTTTCAGTGGGGTGGGACACTCGAACCCAGGAACCCAACAACACACCAACCAACCTGGAGTAAAAATTAGGCCCTGAACTTGTTGATTCTGTACGGATTATTTACAAACCCCGTTTCCATATGAGTTGGGACATTGTGTTAGATGTAAATATAAACAGAATACGATGATTTGCAAATCATTTTCAACCCAAATTCAATTGAATGCGCTACAAAGACAAGATATTTGGTGTTCAAACTCATAAACTTTTTTTTTTTTTTGCAAATAATAACTTAGAATTTCATGGCTGCAACAGGTGCCAAAGTAGTTGGGAAAGGGCATGTTCACCACTGTGTTACATCACCTTTTCTTTTAACAACACTCGGCCCGTCCTTTTTTGTGAAAGACTGAGCATTTTGTGGGAAGCTGTTTTTATACCAAATCATGGCACCCACCTGTTACCAATCAGCCTGCACACCTGTGGGATGTTCCAAATAAGTGTTTGATGAGCATTCCTCAACTCTATCAGTATTTATTGCCACCTTTCCGAACCTCTTTGTCACGTGTTGCTGGCATCAAATTCTAAAGTTAATGATTATTTGCAAAAAAAATGTTTATCAGTTTGAACATCAAATATGTTGTCTTTGTAGCATATTCAACTGAATATGGGTTGAAAATTATTTTCAAATCATTGTATTCTGTTTATATTTACATCTAACACAATTTCCTAACTCATATGGAAACGGGGTTTGTAACATTTCCCAAGCTACTTTTGGTTCTTAGGCACAGCTCACGCCTCTTCAAGGTCTAAATTACAGTGAGGTGTAGTCATAATGGTAATTAATGCAGCCAATTCATCTGCGCATGCATATGAATCAAATAAATGCCGTAATTGAGCATTGAAAGAATCTTACACGTGAGTACTATGGTGACATAAAATAACACTGTGGAGGGGGGGGGGGGGGGGCGTGAACTGCGAGCCTGCCGCGGAATGGGGTGTGCAAGGACCGGCCTCGAAGACAGCGACGGGTGAGTAGATGGCCCAGGTGGGCCTTGTTATCCAATCACCTGTTGCCTTTATTAGCAGTAGCCGGAACGAGACACGGGGTTGGAGTTAGAGTGGGATTCAGAGAGAGAGGGAGACACATACAGACTCAGAAAAAGACAGTGAGGAGGTGTGGCCGGCGGACCTGCAGCGAGGTGAGATGGACGGCAGTGCGCAATTCTGTAATCACCTGTCAGTGTGTAACAGAGCAGCGGCCAAGAGGAGAGGGGCAGAAGGAGTTGGGGAGATGCGAGCAATGCAGTAAAAGCAGAAGCGACCAAGAGCGTGACGAAGACGAGGGGGGCTGAAAAGCAACCGGAGGAGTGAGCGGTTTGAGGGAAGAGGAGCTGAAAAGCGACCCGACCTGCACAGAAGTTTATTTGAAGAATAAACAAAGTCACAATATGCTCGCCGTCATGTCCATCTTTGGTGGTCAGTGGAACCAGGACAGAGGAAGACTGTCACAAAGACATTTCGCTGAAAAGCAAAAGCCTTGCACACTTTTATGGAAATAAAACAGTGTTGTACCCCTAATCCGGGCTCTCGGGGCAGTGTGTGGTGGTCCGGGGAACCCACTCGAGAGCAACCTCTACAAACGCTATCAGTTTGAATTTAACTTTTAGTGTAATGTACATCAATCAATCAATCCATCAATGTTTACTTATATAGCCCTAAATCACTAGTGTCTCAAAGGGCTGCACAAACCACCACGACATCCTCGGTAGGCCCACATAAGGGCAAGGAAAACTCACACCCAGTGGGACGTCGGTGACAATGATGACTATGAGAACCTTAGCTTAGAGAGGAGGAAAGCAATGGATGTCGAGCGGATCTAACATGATACTGTGAAAGTTCAATCCACAATGGATACAACACAGTCGCGAGAGTCCAGTCCAAAGAGGATCCAAGACACAGCAGCGAGAGTCCCGTTCACAGCGGAGCCAGCAGGAAACCATCCCAAGCGTAGGCGGACCAGCAGCGCAGAGATGTCCCCAGCCGATACACAGGCGAGCAGTACATGGCCACCGGATCGGACCGGACCCCCTCCACACGGGAGAGTGGGACATAGAAGAAAAAGAAAAGAAACGGCAGATCAACTGGTCTAAAAAGGGAGTCTATTTAAAGGCTAGAGTATACAAATGAGTTTTAAGGTGAGACTTAAATGCTTCTACTGAGGTGGCATCGCGAACTGTTACCGGGAGGGTATTCCAGAGTACTGGAGCCCGAACGGAAAATGCTCTATAGCCCGCAGACTTTTTTTGGGCTTTGGGAATCACTAATAAGCCGGAGTCCTTTGAACGCAGATTTCTTGCCGGGACATATGGTACAATACAATCGGCAAGATAAGATGGAGCTAGACCGTGTAGTATTTTATACGTAAGTAGTAAAACCTTAAAGTCACATCTTAAGTGCACAGGAAGCCAGTGCAGGTGAGCCAGTACAGGCGTAATGTGATCAAACTTTCTTGTTCTTGTCAAAAGTCTAGCAGCCGCATTTTGTACCAACTGTAATCTTTTAATGCTAGACATGGGGAGACCCGAAAATAATACGTTACAGTAGTCGAGGCGAGACGTAACAAACGCATGGATAATGATCTCAGCGTCTTTAGTGGACAGAATGGAGCGAATTTTAGCGATGTTACGGAGATGAAAGAAGGCCGTTTTAGTAACGCTTTTTAAACTACAAACTATTTAACCATGCTAATGAATCAAAAACGGTAATGTACTCTGTTTGAAAAGTTTTGGTTCTCTGGCATGACGTCGTATCTTCACGTCATGCCATTGCTGGTTTTACAAGCAGAGGAGCATGTTCGGTAGCGCACAATCACGGAGTACTTAAAAGCAGACAAGGTGTGTGGACAGAAAAGGGAGAACGGACCCATTTTTGTCATTTCAATGCGCCCTCCGCCATGCCCAAAGGCGCTCTCTCTCCGCTGCGGGCGTGCCTCCTGGCATTTGCAGACAATCTGCAATCAGAATACCTGCCCGTGATAAGCGAGCTGCCTTCATAAGCCGGCACAACCTGCCATCCCGGGCCGGAAATTAACCTTCTGTTGGCGTACAGTAAGCGATGATCGGATCTTTGTGCTCTCTCTCTCTTCCTGCAATTTCCCCTGCGTGCTTCATTGTTCTTCCTTGTCCTTCCAGCGCCTGCCATTGTTCCTGAGTTGGTAAGCTGTGTGTCTCGTTCACTTTCTTGTTCCCTTGCTCCCCGGACTGGCCTTTTGAATAACTGACCTCCCGCTTGGACACAACCTCTACTCCTCTCTTTAGCCCTGGATCATCCGCCTGCCCAAACGGACTGTCTTTCTGTTTTGTCCCTCCTCCTGCCCAACACAACATTAGGTAAAACACTACAGCTAATCACACACACATGCACACACACACACACACACACACACACACACACACACACACACACACACATACACACACACACACACACACACACATGCACGCACACGCACACACACACACACACACACACACACACACACACACCTTGGATTTCGTCACACCCCATTCCTTAGTTTAGGTATATTTTATATTGTGTTTTATTTTATATATATATATAAATACACTCATTTACCGTTTATTTCTCAAATTTGATGAAAAAGTTGCATCTTGAAGACTTCGCCTGCATGCTCTGCATCCTGGGATCCAGACCAAACAATGAATGCACGGCTAATGACTTGATAATTAAGTTCTTTAAAAATTCAGTGTGAAAAAATTTGGTGTTTAAAAATTCAGTGAATGAAAATGAATTGTTTAAAAATTCAGTGTTTGAAAATTCAGTGAATAAAAATTAATTGTTTAAAAATGAATTGTTGGCCCTGCGATGAGGTGGCGACTTGTCCAGGGTGTACCCCGCCTTCTGCCCGATTGTAGCTGAGATAGGCGCCAGCGCCCCCCGCGACCCCGAAAGGGAATAAGCGGTAGAAAATGGATGGATGGATGGATATAAATACATAGATCTATAAGTTCCCCTGGTGTCTGTGTCGTCAACTCCCCTCCGTTAAACCACAACAATTTGGGCCTAAAAACTAAAGATAAAGGTATAACACTGAAATGCCAACAGGAATAAGTTCTTTAAGACATGGTTGGCTAGCTAACAGCATACGTCCGTCCGCAGTCTGCAGTGTTTTAGCTACTTCTAAATCATTAATCCTCGCCTCCATGGCGACGAATAAAGTGAGTTTCTTACAAGTATCATCTCAGCAGGACGAGAAATAGCCACACATGCTTCACTACACACCTCCCCGGCGTCACAATGTAAACAAACGCCATGGGTGGATCTACAGTTGACATCCACTGTAATGATACCAAGTACAAGAGCGTTTATAGCGAATACTACTATGTTTACATCGATATTTTTTTAGCATCACAAAGTATTTTTTCTTTTTTTTTTAAATCATAATATTTGTATCAACTCAGAAAATACATCCTAGGACACATGAGGACTCAAATTATGACCATTGTATGATCTTGTAACTACTTGGTATAGGATCATATCAGCTTGAAGTCGAAAATCACGCCCAGATTTTATAGACTCCGTTGGTTTAGAATCTTGTCATTTTGGTAAACATTTCTCCCCCGGGTCTTCAAGGCCTATAACTAAAACCTCTGTTTTGTCCTGGTTGAGCTGTAGGAGATTCATCCAAGACTTGGTGTCTACAATGCAGATAAAAAAGGGTATCTATTGGTCCTCTGCAATGTACAATTTTGTATCATCAGCGTAACCGTGGAAACTGATGCCATGTCTCCTAATGACGTCCCCAAGAAGCAGCATATAAATATCAAAAATAATGGTACCTTTTCATGCATCCATACTTTCATAAAAACATCTGTCTGTGAGATAAGAGTGAAACCGGTTGGACTAAGTCTATTTAATAAAATGTGATGGTCTACTGCAAACCTGGGCAAATTAAGGCCCGGGGGCCACATGCGGCTTGTTAAACTTTTCCATCTGACCCGCTGGATATTCCCAAGTCTTCAACTAAACTCCCCCTGTCATGACATCTATTAAACAAGACGAAATGCAAAAAATCAAACAGAGACAGAATTAAATTTGGACTCAGATCTGAGGAGAGACATGCCCACTGTACTCTCTGTACAGTCTTTCACCACGCTCTGCCCCAAGATTGTACTCCTCCTTCTTTATTTGACTTTCTTCCGCCTCCTTCCCACAGCTGCTTCCTGAGGGAAGTGGGTCGTAAACAGCGTTGCCTTCGGTTACCGAACAGTTCGAAGAGAGTTCGTCAAATAGTTCAAAAAGAGTCCCATAAAATAGTTCAAAGAGAGTTTGTAAAATACTTCAAAAAGAGTTCCTCTGGATGTTGGGCAGATCCTGCCATCTGTCCGTTTTGTAGTCCCAGTGGAATTTTACGAGCCTTCTTCTTGGTTTTTTACAAAGACAACCTTTTGCCTTCTTGTGATAATTTAGAAACAATTATTCTAACACCCCCCTGGGGAGACCGGATGCAATGGACTTAGAGTGGGTCTAGCATAATATTGTGAAAGTCCAGTCCATAGTGGAAATAACATAATAGTGAGAGTCCAGTCCATAGTGGGGCCAGGGGAAGACCATCCCGAGCGGAGACGGGTCAATACAGTAGAAGAAAGAAACAGACGCCTTCATGTCGCTTCCCATCATACACAGTGGCGTCTTATAAGCCTTCTGGTTGGTAGGGTTAAAGACAGCTTTTGTCCTCTCGCAGGGCGAGCTGAACTCAATGTAACACAAAGTTTTGGGATAACTTAGATACAATTATTCCGACAAGTTACAGCTCATGTTATTCTGCTCTGTGTTAAATGTGTTTTATGTTGCACCAAGTAAAATTCCTGCTTTGTGAACCCGTTCTCAAACAACGGCAATAAATACTATTCTGATTCTGATGTGATTTTAATTTTATTTTTAACATTAATACATTAATACATTTGCAAAATTTTAAAGACAACTCTTTTCAGATTGACATTATAGGGTATTGTCTGTAGAATTTTAAGGAAACAAATGAATTATTCCATTTTGGAATAAAGCTGCAACATAAAAAAATGTTGCAAAAAAGTGAAGCACTGTAAACTTTCCAGAAGCATTATAAGAAGGAAATAAAGGCTGTGAAGATGTTGTTTGCTACAAGGCCTGCTTTGTTTGATCTCACTATGTTACTCGCCAACCTTGCCTTCTTTGATCTGCACCCATCTCCCTTCTTTCTTCTCGCCCCCCACCGTGTTTGGTTCTCCTTATTAACATATTTTTTCAGACCATAGGGCGCACCAGATTATAAGGTGCATTAATTAAAGGGATCGTAGCAGGATTTTTTTTTTCTAAATGTAAAACACTTCCTTGTGGTCTACATCAGTGGTCCCCAACCACCGGGTATTGGGCCATGGCTTGATTGGTACCGGGCCACAGAATATTTTTTTATTAATTTTAATTATTTTTTAACTAAAAAAACAAAACATTTTTATTTTTATTTTTATTAAAACAACATACAAAACACAAGATACACTTACAATTAGTGCACCCACCCAAAAATAAGCTCAATTTTTCATGACAAAGGGAAAGAAAAAAAAAAAAAAATCCCCAAGTTTCACCACTGGCCCGAAGATGCGAAAGTGTCTGCCGCCAGACTCCCATTGAATGTGCCAGAGTGTCTCCACATTTTACCGATGATGACAGACAGCACGGAGATGTATGGATAACCTGCAGATGCATTTGCAACGATAAAGTCAACGCAATCACAAAGGTGAGTTTTGTTGATGTTGACTTATGTGCTAAGCAGACATATTTGGTCGCGGCATGACTGCCAGCTAATCGATGCAAACATGCTACGCTAATCGACGCTAACATGCTATTTACCGGCGGTGCTAAAGCTGACATGGCACAGAGATGTATGGATAACCTGCAGATGCATTTGCAACGATAAAGTCAACGAAATCACAAAGGTGAGTTTTGTTGATGTTGACTGCCAGCTAATCGATGCTAACATGCTACGCTAATCGACGCTAACATGCTATTTACCGGCGGTGCTAAAGCAGACATGGCACAGAGATGTATGGATAACCTGCAGATGCATTTGCAACTATATTACGTTTCCTTCCACCCACATTTAATGCGAAAAAAACACTTACCAATCGGATTTAAGTTGCTCCAGTGTCAAGAGATGCGAAAGTCCTGATCGTTTGGTCCGCACATTTTACCGGCGACGCTAACGCAGCTATTCGGCCATGCTATGGCTATGAATAGCGTCGATAGTTATTCGCTCAATAGCTTCAGTTTCTTCTTCAATACTTTCATACTCCAACCATCCGTTTCAATACATGCGTAGTCTGTTGAATCGCTTAAACCGCTGAAATCCGAGCTAATGTCGCTATATTTTGCTGTGGTATCTGCCATTGTTTGTTTATGTTGGCAGCACTGTATGACGTCACAGGGAAATGGATAGTGGCATCGCAAATAGCGAAAATCAAGCACTTTAAAGCTTTTTTTAGGGATATTCCGGGACCGGTAAAATTTTGAAAAAAACTTCAAAAAATACAACAAGCCAGTGGGAACTGATTTTTATTGTTTTTAACCCTTTTGAAATTGGAATAATGTTCCCTTTTAACACGGGAACAACGTGGCTTGTTGTATTCGCTGGTCACCACTACAGGCTGCTAATAGTCAATTTAATTATTTATGTCATGATACGTCTCATTAGGGACCGAATGTCCCTTTGGGACAGAGGACCCTATTGTATTTCTAAGGTTTTATTATTATTATACCACCGCCTCTTTGAGCTCACCAAATTTAACACACACATCATGACTGGCAAAAATTGCCATTTAATTAAAAAAAACACACCCCCAAACTCAAAATTGCGCTTTAGCGCCCCCTAGGAAAAAAACACAGACAAAAGTGATTGGAACTTCCGTTAGGAATGTCATAAAGACATGAAACAAAAACGTCTATGTAGGTATGACTCAGACTAAAATTTCATAAATCAATATTATTCAGCAAAAATCAACAAAAAGATGGCAAACTCCCCTTCAAAACAAAAGTTTCCTAAAAAATGTAATTTTTGCCTCTTTGAGCTGTAATTTGGCCCCATAAAATGCTTCAAAACTCACCAAACTGGACACACACATCAGGACAGGCAAAAATCTCAATCTTATAAAAACAAAAACAAATCCCAAAACTTTAAATTGCGCTCTAGCGCCCCTTAGGAATAAAAGACAAACAAAACTGCTCCTAGGAAGAAAACACAGACAAAACTGCATGTAACTTCCGGTAGAAATGTCGTAGAGACATGGAACAAAAACCTTTATGTAGGTCTGACTTAGACCTACATTTCATTAATTGACATTCTTCAGCAAAAATCAACAGTAAGTTGGCAATTACCCCTTCAAAACAAAATTTTTGTAAAAAACCGTCACCTTTTTTCAAACATTATCTCCTCTGAGCGCGTTTGTTGTGTCGGCTTCAAACTCGCACAGAAAAGAGATTGAACCCTTCTGATTGAAAGTTCCGCAAAGAGTTTTTCTCACTGCTCCGGTTTTGATTTTACGAGCCTTCAAAGAACTGGTACGTTGATGCTGCTGCGCTGCTGCCGTCTCAAATGGCCGCTTAAAAGCAGGAAGCACCAGCGTGACCACACAATACAGAGAAGGTAGGTACTGTGCGGGTAAAGATATGTTGACTGGGTGAAAGAAGGAGGCACCAGTTTGACTCCAGGATACAGAAGAGGGAAGGTAATGTGCAGTGAAGATATGTTGTCTGGGTGATGGCAGGAAGCACCAGCATGTATGGGTGAAAGAAAGAAGCACCAGTGTGACCCCAGGATGCAGGGAAGGTAGGTAAAGTGCAGGTAAAGATATGTTGAATGGGTAAAGGCAGGAAACACCAGCAAAAGTCGGTCCTGTCCATCGCTGCTTGCAGCTTTAATCTTTTATTTTTATCTCCCGAATTCGGAGGTTAAAGGTTGGCAAGTATGGTCGGAAATGGTTAAATCACCACCCAGAGAGTGATCGAGGGTAATGGGTCAAATCCAGAGAATAATTTTGCCACGCCTAGTGTGTGTGGGACATTCATTGAGCACTTTAACTTTAACTTTTATCTCTTATGTGTGACTGCCATCTACTGGTCACACTTATCATTACTTCATGTGCCAAATTAAATAGCTTCGAGGTCGGTAAGCACAACCAGAACTATTCTGTACATTAGGCATAAGGCGCACTGGCAATTTTTGGGAAAATTTAAGGATTTTAAGTGCACATTAGTCTCAAAAATACGGTACCAGATTTTACTCCCACTTTACGACGCTCCTTTTTGTTGCCCCTTACTTTTCCTTACCTGCTGGATCCTCACGTTGTATGTTTCCATGGCTGCTATGCCCAATAGACAACTCTAGGTCAGTGCTCAGCGGTTGACTTCTTGTTGAAACGGTAAGTATCTGCCCCTCTTGTCTATCTGGCATCTCATTTACTTGACATGTAGACAAGATACAATCCAAAACCTTTCCTCCTGTACCTCAGGCCTTCCTACCTATAGAGCAGGGCTGTCAAATTCAAATACAGAGTGGGCCAACATTTCAAACTGAACAAATTAACCTTTTAATAGGGATCCAAACATGTTTTGCATTGAATATTGAACAAGCAAGGCTTATATAACTTTATAGCAGGGGTCTCAGACAGGCGGCCTGCGGGCCAATAGCGGCCCGTGAGACGTTATTTTGCAGCCCCCACCTTAATATGAAAGTGTAATGTTAGTTTGGCCCGCAAGTTTTATATGAATGGCACTTGACAGCGTTGTGTTAGTTGGGTCTGTGAGAGTCTCTCGGTGTCATGCAGGTTCCATGGACCACCAAGGAAGGACATGCTTGAGCAGGTTTTACTTGCTTTATTTTTCAATCAAGCTTGTCTGCAGGTTTGGTCGCTTTTCAGCTCCTCCTCCACTACTCACTCTTCGGTCGCTTTTCGTCGTCGCCGTCTTGCTTTCTGTCGCTTCCGCTCCTCGTGCACTGCTGCTCTCAAACTCCTTCTGCCTCAGCCTCCTCTGCTGCTGCCCTTTTATACAGCGAGAGGAGATTCACCGATTGTGGCATCGCTCCCGGCACGCCCCGCCTCTCCGCTCGGTCGCTGTCAGTGCCTACTCGCTGCCATCTTGGGCCGGGCTCCGGCGTGCCCTGCCAAACTGCTCGTTCGCCAGCTCCGCCTCTCCACAGGGTCCAAAATGGCTACATATAATTCTATATGACACTGGATAACACTCTGGGAGCCGTCACTTTTTTGCGCTCGCTAACCCGGTATTATCCGCCGACCGCCGTGTTGCTGTAGGGAGGAAAAGCGGAACGACACACATTGCGGAAATAACATTATTCTCCTCGCGTCGGCTAAATGAAAATATATTCCACAACCCCAAACATGTCTTTTTCAAAGCCTGCAGTGAAGAGAAAGGTTAGTGATGAGCAAAGACAATTCCAGGAAAAGTGGGAGATGCAATATTTCTTTGTTGAGCACAGAGGAACCCCGATGTGTCTTATTTGAAACAGAGAAAGTTGCGGCGCACAAAGCGGAATAACAATTTGACACGTCATAAGACAACAAGACATGCTGAGGAGTATGCAACACTTTTTTAAAGAATTTTTTTCCTGAGGCCCCCAGCCTCACCCAGACTCTGCATCCCGTGGCCCCCAGGTAAATTGAGTTTGAGACCCCTGTTTTATAATGACATGCAATATCGACTTTCAAATAACAATAACAATAAAAATTAGGGAGCGGGGGATTTGGTGGTTGCAGGGGTGCATATTGTAGCGTCCCAGAGTTAGTGCTGCAAGGGGTTCTGGGTATTTGTTCTGTTGTGTTTATGTTGTGTTACGGTGCGGATGTTCTCCTGAAATGTGTTTGTCATTCTTGTTCGGTGTGGGTTCACAGTGTGGCGCATATTTGTATCAGTGTTAAAATTGTTTATACGGCCACCCTCAGTGGGACCTGTATGGTTGTTGACCAAGTATGCGTTGCATTCACTTGTGTGTGTGTGTGAAAAGCCGTAGATGTTATGTGACTGGGCCGGCACGCGAATGCCCCCAATATTGTTGTTTGAAGGAAATCGGGAGAATTTCGGGAGAATGGTTGCCCCCGGGAAATTTTGGGGAGGGGCACTGAACTTCGGGAGTCTCCCGGGAAAATCGTAAGGGTTGGCAAGTATGGGGATCATCGGTGAATGCGGTGTTACTGTTACGGCGCACGTGCAGTCTGCGTCTCCCTCCTCTGCGGGAGCACCCGGAGGATCCGCTGACACGCCCCTGCTCGTGCTGGGAGCAGCACGCCCACGCAGCTACAAGCCTGCAGACGATCAGACAATCTGGAAACCTGGGATTGATGAGGGCGTGCTGAATAAAGGGCCAGTGGACCTAAGGATCGGCTTAGTTTTTCATGGTGTACCTGTTTTCACTTCCGTTGCCCTGGATCTTGACTGCCTCCCCTCGTTCCTGGACTCCTCGCTCGCCCCTGGACTCTGACGCCTCTCTCTCGCCCCGGATCACCTGCCTGCCCCGTGGACAGCCTCGTTCCTCGTATCTCGTTCAACACTTTGGTAAAACACACTTCAATTAAATTCTACACATAGTCTTACACCATACACACTTTTGAGTTTTGTCACACTTCATTTCCTAAGTTTATGAGTTAGTATTGTTTATTATTCTTAGTATATATATTGACTATATATATATACTGTATTTCGTTGAATTGCCGCCAGGGCGCTATTTAATTTAAAACCTCTTTGTTGCGTTCGGGATGCATTTTGAATGCGCGAGTTGTCACCCCCAGATTGTACAGGACTCAGACTAGGCTGGATTGCAGGTTGGTGCTTGTTTAATATACAAAAGACAAAAAAACACTTGACAAAAAGCAAAGAAATGGCGTGCCTACGCACGGAAGCCAAATGCTAATGTTTAGCAAGCATTGAGTTCAAAGTCCAATAGGGAACGACATGCAGAGCGCACGCGAAGCTAAGACGAGCCTTAGTAGCGTAAATACGAAGCGGAATAACAAACCTAACTGTTGCATGGAGCAAACAAAACATTCAGATAGAACAAAGGTAGCAGGCCGCTTTAAATACTAAAACAATAATCAAAAACAGGTGTGCGTCAGAAAGTAAGTGCAGGTGGAGCAAAATAAGTCGCCATGGTGACAAATACAAACAAGGAAGTGCTCAAACAAAGGGATCGTAAGAGTCCAAAAATAATCAAAACACAAAAGGGATTTAAAAAATAGACTAAAAATGTGTTCCGGGAACCGGATAACAACACTCTTCTCACTCCTGCGCTTACCAAAGGCTTGCCGTAAATGTAAGCATGCGCTATATATTTTAAAACCTCTTCTCACTCCGGCACTTACCAAAGGGATGCAGTAAAAATTTGAGTGTGATGTAAGCTTGGACCTTAAATCCTACTGAATAGCTCTTAATATTCTTCCCTTTATGCGATTTAAAATTACCGGTATTGAAATCAGCCTCCTCCATTTTGAAAATGATGACAGGGGAAGTGTCACTCGTGACGTCACGAGTTTGACCAGGCGGTAATACTAAGCATGCGCTAATTATTTCGGGAAGCGACTTTGACCCGGCAGTTATTCAAGGCAGGCGCATGCTATTTGCCCTGCGGCAATTCAAGGAAATACGGTAATACATTATTGAACAACTCTCTGGTGTCCTGAACCGTCACCTCCCCTCTGCAAACCTTAAAGGGGAACATTATCACCAGACCTATGTAAGCATCAATATATACCTTGATGCTGCAGAAAAAGGACCATTTATTTTTTTAACCGATTTCCGAACTCTGAATGGGTGAATTTTGGCGAATTAAACGCCTTTCTGTTTATCGCGCTGGAGGCGATGACATCAGAATGTGACGTCGCCGAGGTAACACACCCACCATTTTCCTTTTCAACACATTACAAACACCGGGTCTCAGCTCTGTTATTTTCCTTTTTTTTGACTAATTTTTGGAACCTTGGAGACATCATGCCTCGTCGGTGTGTTGTCGGAGGGTGTAACAACACTAACAGGGAGGGATTCAAGTTGCACCACTGGCCCGAAGATGCGAAAGTGTCTGCCGCCAGACCCCCATTGAATGTGCCAGAGTGTCTCCACATTTGACCGGCGATGCTAAGGCAGACATGGCACAGAGATGTATGGATAACCTGCAGATGCATTTGCAACGATAGTCAACGAAATCACAAAGGTGAGTTTTGTTGATGTTGACTGCCAGCTAATCGATACTAACATGCTACGCTAATCGATGCTAAAAAGCTATTTACCGGCGGTGCTAAAGCAGACATGGTACAGAGATGTATGGATAACCTGTAGATGCATTTGCAACTATATTACGTTTCCTTCCACCCACATTTAATGCGAAAAAAACACTTACCAATCGACGGATTTAAGTTGCTCCAGTGTCAAAAGATGCGAAAGTCCTGATCGTTTGGTCCGCACATTTTACCGGCGATGCTAACGCAGCTATTCGGCCATGCTATGGCTATGAATAGCATCAATAGCTATTCGCTCAATAGCTTCAGTTTCTTCTTCAATATTTTCATACTCCAACCATCCAACCATGAATTGATTAACGTGGGCCCCGACTTAAACAAGTTGAAAAACTTATTCGGGTGTTACCATTTAGTGGTCAATTGTACGGAATATGTACTGTACTGTGCAATCTACTAATAAAAGTATCAATCAATCAATCAATCAATCTGTTTCAATACATGCGTAATCTGTTGAATCGCTTAAGTCCGAGAAATCCGAGTTTGAATCCGAGCTAATGTCGCTATATCTTGCTGTGGTATTCCCATTGTTTGTTTACATTGGCAGCACTGTGTGACGTCACAGGGAAATGGCCAGTGTCTTCGCAGAGAGCCGAAAATAAGGCACTTTAAAGCTTTATTTAGGGATATTCCGAGACCGGTAAAATTTTGAAAAATGTTTCAAAAAATACTACAAGCCACTGGGAACTGATTTTTATTGTTTTTAACCCTTTTTAAATTGTGATAATGTTCCCCTTTAACAGCACTGCCACTGTATAATACCGGCGGGGCCAGCTGTAATTTTAATTTGATATTAACTAATGAAATGAAATTACATGGCCAAATTTGGCCCGCGGGCCAGAGTTTGACACCCATGCTATAGAGGGACACCAGGTGCTGGAGCTTCAAGGCGCTTTAATTGTGTTTTTGAGAATGATGAGAGTAGAGTTCGACCTACCACGGCGTGTTTATGTGTGTGCGCCTGTACTTTGAAGCGGCAGCAACAAATAATTGGAGAGGCACACCTGGACACTGGTCACCTCTAAACCCTAAACCCTCTGCCCTTCAACCAGCTCCATTCATTCTCTGCGTTGGAAGTGTATTGCCGAGCCAGACGGGGGTTTTGTTAGTGGAATGGTGTGACATTTAACGGCACCGTATAAAAGATTCATGGATGGCGACAACCTCACTGGTTAAAAAGCTAGGACTAAGCTGAGACTTTGTTTATGTCTTACCTGACTATGCAACCTTCGACTTGCAAAGGAAACGCTTCGGAGACTCTATTTTACTTCAGCTCCCGAGGTAGTCTGCTGCACTAAAATCACAGTTGCATACGCAAACTGTGTCAAAGTGCCAGCATTTTTTTTACTGTAAAAAAGACATTTAAAAGGTTACTGAAATGAGATGTTCTTATTTAAACGGGGATAGCAGGTCCATTCTATGTGTCATACTTGATCATTTCGCGATATTGCCATATTCTTGCTGAAAGGATTTAGTAGAGAACATCGACGATAAAGTTTGCAACTTTTGGTCACGAATAAAAAAGCCTTGCCTTTACCGGAAGTAGCAGACGATGTGCGCGTGACGTCACGGGTTGTGGAGCTCCTCACATCTGAACATTGTTTACAATCATGGCCACCAGCAGCGAAAGCGATTCAGACCGAGAATGCTACAATTTCCCCATTAATTTGAGCGAGGATGAAAGATTTCTGGATGAGGAAATTTAGAGTGAAGGACCAGAAAAAAATTAAGTAAGTAAAAAAAAAAAGGCGAGGGTGTCAGGCTTGGACTTGGATTGTTTGTGCTCCTTCGACGCAGAGGGAATATCGGACGAGCCAGGCGTGAATTCAGGTACATGATTCTTTATTTATACACTAAACAGAAAAATAGGCAAACTAAGAGCGCTCACAAGGAGGTATAAAACTTGGCTACAAAATATGAACAGGAAACAAAAACACTTGCTCGATTGGCATGAATGAACTATGAACAACTAAAACAAAACACTTACTGTGGCAAAAAACAGGAGGCAAGAATAGCAAGGTGGGTGGCAGGTGATCGTGGGCATGGAGAATGAGCAGCAAGGTCGTAGATCACAATGAAAGTTAATGTTCCCAGACTGATGGACAGAAAGAAATTGACTTAAGTAGTGGCTGTGATAATTAGGAACAGGTGCGGGACTGAGGGCATGGGGGTGACTAGGAGGGCAAGGTGAAAAGCAATGAGTTGTCATGGTTTCAAAACAAACCAGGAAGTGAAACAACGGAACAAGAGTCCAGAAATCAAAACAAAACATGATCAAACATAAAACCAGATTTACAGACGTGACAGAGGGCAGTGAGAGCGATTCAGATGTTATTAGACACATTTACTAGGATAATTCTGGAAAATCCCTTATCCGCCTATTGTGTTACTAGTCTTTTAGTGAGATTATAAAGTACCAGAAAGTCGGAGAGGTCTGTCCACGGGTGTGTTGACGGCCAGAGTCTCTGAGGGAAGTCACACAGCAGCAGCAAGACGGAAGCTCTGCTGATGTCTCCGGTAAGAGCTGACTCATTACCACCATTTTCTCACCAAAAACTGCCGGTTTACAAGTGGTCGGGATCCATGTTCGCTTGACCGCTCTGATCCATAGTAAAGCTTCATCTTCGGGAATTTTAAACAAGGAAACACCGGCTGTGTTTGTGTGGCTAAAGGCTAAAAGCTTCCCACCTCCATCTTCTTTGACGTCTCCACTATTAATTGAACAGATTACAAAAGATTCAGCAACACAGATGTCCAGAATACTGTGTAATTATGCGATTAAAGCAGACTACTTATAGCTTGGATCAGGCTGGGAAATAATGTCTTTTACAACCCGAGACGTCAAACGCTCATGTCATCATTCCGCGAAATTTTCAACAGGACACTTCGCGGGAAATTTAAAATTGTAATTTAGTAAACTAAAAAGGCCGTATTGGCATGTGTTGCAATGTTAATATTTCATCATTGATATATAAACTATCAGACTGCGTGGTCGCTAGTAGTAGGTTTCAGTAGGCCTTTAATCCTGTTGTACGGGTTGTAAAATTCCGGGAATATCCAAAGTTGGAAACTTTCCATGGAAATTAAGGGGAATATGTGGGAAATCAATGGGAATAAACATTGAATGCAACATGCTATGTCTTGCAGCACGATTACTAGATAAAACAACCTGATTTCATGCCAATTCAGTACAATTTCAACCCTTCACTGTGCATTCCTCCATCACATGCCCAGATGATTCCCATCATGCCACACATCAGGGCTATTGAGGCCACATTAGTATTTGAACCCAAGGACTTCATCCATTCAGGAAAGTTTTGATGATATTACTGCGGTAAAAATATTTAATTTATGATATATACATTTAAAAGCCTACTGAAACCACGCAGACTGATAGTTTATATATCAATGATGAAATATTAACATTGCAACACATGCCAATACGGCAAATCCTTTTCAACCCATATTCAATTGAATGCACTAAAAAGAAAACATATTTACATAAACTTAATTTTTTTTGCAAATAATAATTAACTTTGAATTTCATGGCTGCAACTCGTGCCAAAGTAGTTGGAAAGGGCATGTTCACCACTGTGTTACATCACCTTTTCTTTTAACAACACTCGCCCCATCCTTTCTTGTGAAAGACAGAGCATTTTTTGGGAAGCTGTTTTTATAATCAATCATAATCAATCATGGCACCCACCTGTTCCCAATTAGCCTGATAAGTGTTTGATGAGCATTACTCAACTTTATCAGTATTTATCGTGACTTTTCTCAACTTCTTTGTCACGTGTTGCTGGCATCAAATTCTAAAGTTAATGATATTTTGCAAAAAAAAAACAATGTTTATGAGTTTGAACATCAAATATGTTGTCTTTGTAGCATATTCAACTGAATATGGGTTGAAAAGGAATTGCAAATCATTGTATTCCATTTATATTTACATCTAACACAATTTCCCAACTCATACGGAAACGGGGTTTGTAGAGTAGAATAGAATAGAATCTGGACAACCCTGGTCTCAACCATTTTCAAACTTGACTATTGTGCTTCAGTACTTCAGGGTTGGTGGATTGCCTTTCTGCTCATTCGGTTCCAGTCGCCCATGTTGTGTGTTCAAGTAAAGCACACGACAATCAAACAAGACATGTGGGAGATTAGTTCCCCAAACTTACCGGCTGCTGCTAATTGGTCAACTAATCCTTTCATGACCCATGAACACTCCTTTCATATTATTCTTGCGAGCTGAATTGAGACAAGACTCCGGAGGGCGGAGGGAATTGGTTTTACAACACTTTCCTCACAGAGCTACACCGTTTCCTTTGTTTCTTCATCTTCATTCTGGCCCTCCCTTGATCCTGCGGTTCGTGCCCCTAGATTTACCCTAATTACCCTGCACACCCGAGGGACATGTAATGAAACAGTTCCTTCATTCACTGGGTCAATTTGCTCGATTTTCTCCTTATGAAGTCTGGAGGCTTCCTCATCCCTTGGGCAAACGTGCCTGCCAATATTTGGCAGAGAATCATCTTTAATTAACCCATTGCTGTTACTGGACAAGGATGCTGTAAAGCAGGGGTCACCAGCGCGGTGCCCGCGGGCACCAGGTCGCCCGTAAGGACCAGATGAGTCGCCCGCTGGCCTGTTCTGAAAATAGCTCAAATAGCAGCACTTACCAGTGAGCTGCCTCTATTTTTTTAAATTTGATTTATTTACTAGCAAGCTGGTCTCACTTTGCTCGACATTTTTAATTCTAAGAGAGACAAAACTCAAGTAGAATTTGAAAATCCAAGAAAATATTTTAAAGACTTGGTCTTCACTTGTTTAAATAAATTCATTTATTTTTTAACTTTGCTTCTTATAACTTTCAGAAAGACAATTGTAGTGAAAAAATACAACCTTAAAATTGATTTTAGGATTTTTAAACACATATACCTTTTTACCTTTTAAATTCCTTCCTCTTCTTTCCTGACAATTTAAATCAATGTTCAAGTAATTTTTTGTTTTTTTTATTGTCAAGAATGATAAATACATTTTTATTTAATTCTTCATTTTAGCTTCTGTTTTTTCGACGAAGAATATTTGTGAAATATTTCTTCAAACTTATGATTAAAATTCAAAACAAATATTCTGGCAAATCTAGAAAATCTGTACAATCAAATTTAAATCTTATTTTAAAGTCTTATGAATTTCTTGGTAAATTTTTGTTCTGGAAAATCTAGAAGAAATAATGATTTGTCTTTGTTAGAAATATAGCTTGGTCCAATTTGTTATATATTCTAATAAAGTGCAGATTGGATTTTAACCTATTTAAAACATGTCATCTAAATTGTAAAATTAATCTAAATCAGGAAAAATGACTAATGATGTTCCATAAATTATTTTTTAATTTTTTCAAAAAGATTCGATTTAGCTAGTTTTTCTCTTCTTTTTTTCGGTTGAATTTTGAATTTTAAAGAGTTGAAATTGAAGACAAGCTATGTTTCAAAATTTAATTGTCATTTTTTTCATGTTTTCTCCTTTGTTAAAGCGTTCAATTAAGTGTTTTTTTCATAATTTACTCTCTACAAAAAATCACTCATAAAAGGAAAAAAAAATGTACGATGGAATGGCAGACAGAAATACCCATTCTTTTAAATATATAGATTTATTTATTAAATGTAAATTGAGCAAATTGGCTATTTCTGAAAATTTATTTAAGTGTGTATCAAACTGGTAGCCCTTTGCGATAATCAGTACCCAAGAAGTAGCTCTTGGTTTCAAAAATGTTGGTGACCCCTGCTGTAAAATAATAAGCATTCGAGTCCCATCTTAAAACTCAGTTGTATACTTTAGCCCAGGCCTGGGCAATTATTATTCTCGGGGGGGCCAGATTCATCACATTCTACAGAGGCACTATAGAGAGCCTACTGACTTTGATTGAAACTTTTATTAGTATATTGCACAGTACAGTACATATTCCGTACAATTAACCACTAAATAGTAACACCCCAATAAGTTTTTCAACTTGTTTAAGTCGGGGTCCACGTTAATCAATTCATGGTAGACCAACAGCATCTCTGTCTGGACTGGAGCCTGCAACGCCTCAGACTGGAAGTCTCTCCAGAGAGTGGTGAGGACGGCGGAAAAGATCATGACTCCTCTTCCTTCTGTCCAGTAGATCGCAAAAAGCCGCTGCCTGACCAGGGCTCAGAAAATCTGCAAGACTCCTCCCGCCCCCACCAAGGATTGTTTTCACTGCTGGACTCTAGGAAGAGGTTCCGCTGCCTCCAAAGCAGAACCTCCAGGTTCTGTAACAGCTTCTTCCCTCAGGCCGTAAGACTCTTGAACGCAACACGATAATCCCCTCAATTCCCCCCAAAGTGGATTAACTCGCTGGAATATAAAGACAATATGACTTACATCCATAAACGCGGGTGTATATGCAAAATATGTTGTATTTGTAGCATATTCAACTGAATATGGGTTGAAAAGGATTTGCAAATCATTGTATTCCGTTTATATTTACATCTAACACAATTTCCCAACTCACATGGAAACAGAGCCCTGGGAACAATATGAATCCATTTTAGTGTTTAACGGGCACAAACGCACCTGTGCTGCTGAAACCCACCAACACTCACGGAGTTATAACACTTTTAATCAGCGACACGGTGATATATTGTGTGCTGAAGTGTAAATTATTTCTAAAATCAGCGCACACTTCAAGCAGCCAAGGAAGCCTCTTCAATGTTTAAGTGCCTAAAGCGCGCCAACCTGCTCTTGTCCAATTATCAGGCATTTAATCACCGATATAATAATATATCACGCGTGCAATGAAGTGTGCATTGTTACACACACTAACAAGGAGGAGAGTCACATCATGTTCTGTTCAGGTGCACGGGCAACGTCTGCAAAAAGATGGAGGGAAATCAGGACCAAAAGTTTTGTACCTGGGAAAAAAATCGTACTTTGATACTGAAAGTTCAGGTTCTGATGTTGAATGTTGAAAAAAACATCAATGTATTCTAAATAAAAATAAATGATGGATGTGTGATTGTAGCAAAATGATTTGCAAAAGTGTATCTCGATCCGTGCGCGTGTACTAATTTGTGTGTGTGTGTGTGTGTGTACTAAATTGTGTGTCTGATATTCAGATTTTAGAGCAGGGGTCACCAACCTTTTTGAAACCAAGAGCTACTTCTTGGGTACTGATTAATGCGAAGGGCTACCAGTTTGATACACACTTCAATAAATTGCCAGAAATAGCAAATTTGTTCAATTTACCTTTAATAAATATATATATATACAGAAATACCCATTTTATATATATATATATGTATATATATATATATATATATATATATAAAATGGGTATTTCTGTCTGTCATTCCGTCGTACATTTTTTTTTCTTTTAAAGAAGGTTTTTTGTAGAGAATAAATGATGAAAAAAACACTTAATTGAACGGTTTAAAAGAGGAGAAAACAGGAAGAAGATGAAAATTAAATTTTGAAACATAGTTTATCTTCAATTTCGTGTCTTTAAAAATCAAAATTCAACTAAAAAAAAAAAGAAGCGAAAAACTAGCTAATTCAAATCTTTTTGAAAAACTTAAAAAAATAATTTAAAGAACATCATTAGTAATTTTTCCCGATTAAGATTAATTTTAGAATTTTGATGACATGTTTTAAAATCCACTTTGAAATAAGATTTAAATTTGACTACACAGATTTTCTAGATTTTTGGAATTGTAATCATATTAAGTTTGAAGAAATATTTTACAAATATTCTTCGTCGAAAAAACAGAAGCTAAAATGAAGAATTAAATTAAAATGTATTTATTATTCTTTACAATAAAAAAATTTAAATTTACTTGAACATTGATTCAAATTGTCAGGAAAGAAGAGGAAGGAGTTGAAAAAAATCCTAAAATCATTTTAAAGGTTGTATTTTTTTCTCTGAAATTGTCCTTCTGAAAGCTATAAGAAGCAAAGTAAAAAAATAAATGGATTTATTTAAACAAGTGAAGACCAAGTCTTTATAATATTTAATTGGATTTTCAAATTCTACTTGAGTTTTGTCTCTCTTAGAATTAAAAATGTCGAGCAAAGTGAGACCAGCTTGCTAGTAAATAAATAAAATTTAAAAAATAGAGGCAGCTCACTGGTAAGTGCTGCTATTTGAGCTATTTTTAGAACAGGCCAGCGGGCGACTCATCTGGTTCTTACGGGCGACCTGGTGCCCGCGGGCACCGCGTTGGGGACCCCTGATTTAGAGCCACGTGAGTTGTATTACAGACACACAATTTAGTACACACGTACTAAATTTAGTACACACGTACTAAACACGTACTCTACCAACCGGTTTAGCTCGGTTGGTAGAGTGCCCGTGCCAGCAACTTGAGGGTTGCAGGTTCGATTCCCGCTTCTGCCATCCTAGTCACTGCCGTTGTGTCCTTGGGCAAGACACTTTACCCACCTGCTCCCAGTGCCACCCACACTGGTTTAAATGTAACTTAGATATTGGGTTTCACTATGTAAAGCGCTTTGAGTCACTAGAGAAAAAGCGCTATATAAATACAATTCACTTCACTAGTACACACGTACGCAAATTTGATTCCATGCACACAGATTGAGATCATTATGATGCAACAATATTTCCATAGAAATTCCTTTTTTTTCAAGTTGAATATATTTCTGATTCACACGTTAAATTTTTTTAAATGATCCTTTATTTCAATTTTTCCCTTTCATATATTTTGATATGTGATCTTTCATATTATTCAGATAAAAATTTATTTACAGTATTTATTTACCGTATTTACTTTTGTATCTCTGAGTTTATAGAGAGAACGCCAAGAGTGTGCAAAGCTGTAATCAGAGCAAAGGGTGGCTATTTTGAAGAAACTAGAATATAAAACATGTTTTCAATTATTTCACCTTTTTTTGTTAAGTACATAACTCCACATGTGTTCATTCATAGTTTTGATGCATTCAGTGACAATCTGCAATGCAAATAGTCATGAAAATAAAGAAAACGGAATGAATGAAGAGAAGGTGTGTCCAAACTTTTGGCCAGTACTGTATATTTTTTTTAAACAAGTAAATACAGTGTAAAACTCAATTTACCTTTTTTGGTAAATAAATGTCAATAAAGTAACACACTCTTATGTTAGGCTTAAGTTCAAGGGAGGACCCCGGAATGCAGAGAATAGAGGTTTGCGATAAAAAATGAAAATATTTAACAAGTTCCAAATGGTAACTGAAGGTGATGGGGCAAAAGTGCACACCATGGGAAATATAACAAAAGTAGTCTCTTTCATAGGTTGGCAGACCAAAGGCCAGGACGCACGCAGCGTGGCAAAACTAGTCCTCTCAAATCAAGGTGACTAGGAAACAAAAACACAACGAGGTCAAAATTACAGGAATATGCGAAGGCCGCATAACACAGGGAAGCAGAATCATGGAAGCACATGTCAGAGCAGAGTTCAGGAACAATAACCGGCAGGGGCCAGCTGGCGGAGACGCGCTTAAATGCTACCGGGAAGTGATAAGTAGCAGGTGTGCCTCGTTGGGGACAAAAAGACTGGGGAAAGAAACTGACAAACCAATAGAGAAGGCAGGGAGAAGACAACAAACTCAGCATCTTATTTATCATCCCTGAAATCCTATCGGTCTTTAAACCTACATATATGTGTGTATACTGTATATATACTTATATATATATATATCTATATATATATATATATATTCATAGTTTTGATGCCTTCAGTGACAATCTGCAATGTAAATAGTCATGAAAATAAAGAAAACGCAATGAATGAAGAGCTCGGTTGGCAGAGCGGCCGTGTCAGCAACCAAAGGGTCGCAGGTTCGATTCCTGCTTCCACCATCCTAGTCACTGCCGTTGTGTCCTTGGGCAAGACACTTCACCCTTGCTCCTGATGGGTGCTGGTTAGCGCCTTGCATGGCAGCTCCCTCCATCAGTGTGTGAATGTGAGTGAGAATGGGTGAATGTGGAGGTAGTGTCAAAAGCGCTTTGAGTACCTTGAAGGTAGAAAAGCGCTATACAAGTACAACCCATTTACCATATATATATATATTTATATATATATATATATATAGTGTGTTTGCCTCACAACACACACACACACGCACACGCACACGCACACACACACACACACACACACACACACACACACACACACACACACACACACACACACAATGTAAATAGTCATGAAAATAAAGAAAAGGTATTGAACAAGGAGTAGGTGTGTCCAAACTTTAGGCCTGTACTGTACTTTGTCAGGTTCAAACACTGGTGACATCTATTAACCAGACAAGAACCAAGGAACCAAGCAGACACAGGGTTAGATAGAGCTCATGAGGAGACACGTGTTTTGGGCTGTACTCTAGTTACAGATCCAAACAACGTTCTAAAGCACAGCCCGCGTGCCTCCTGTATTTATTAAGGAAATCCCTTTTACATCATTGTGACTAAGGGAAAAGGGGGGAGTGGACTCGACAAGATATGATAATACAAAATTGCAAATATGTTGACACTTGGTACTATCGCCCAGTCTGTTCTTGTGCTGGTCCCAGAACACAAAGTTTGGCCTTGGCAGTCAGCAGGCGGTATCTGAACAGAACACTCATGGAAAAGAAAGGCAAGCAATCTCTCAGATTGATAGCTCTGCACAAATACAGAAAAAACCCTTCAACACAAATTGACAATACTTTATAGTAACGGCCCTTAAGCATATAGTTATGATGATAATATATACATAATTATTCTAACAACTTACTGTACATCCTGTATATAAAACCTCAATGGAAGTTCCCTTGCAAGTGGACTTTTGATTGCATTTATTTAATATTTAGAAGGCATTAAAAAAATAATCCATCCGCCATATTGATTGTCAACAATTGGCAAGTTGTGAACCAGGTAGGTTACACCAGGAAGAAAGCCTGGATAAGTAAACCTTGTTCCGTCCTGATCAGAAGAAGGTCAATGAGAGAACAAACGACAATCATCATCTTCATCACGAGAAGACCAACGCTACGGCTGAACCAAAAGCAGAGGGGAAGGGGTTGTTGAAAAGAACAAATGAGCTTTTAATGGCACTGGAGACCCGCAGGACTCGGGCAGAGATGGAGAGGAAATTGCATTGATCAAACACCATCTTTGAAGTGTGTGCAGCTATTGCCACCTTGCTGCACTCTTTTGAAAAAACATGTCTTTGTGGCTTACTCACTTGCTGGATGTCATTCTCTTTTCCTTCAGTGTGTGTTTGTGTGTGTGTGTGTGTGTGTGTTTGTGTGTGTGTGTGTGTGTGTGTGTGTGTGTGTGTGTGTGTGTGTATGTGTGTGTGTGAGAGAGAGAACAAAGATTGATGCAGTCCAGCTAAGGGTCAGCGTGGTATTTAGGTGTGATATTTCCATCGCTGGCGTTATTGTCTGTCAACAAATTCACCATCTAGCAGGAGAGGTAAACAATAAACAATAATTAATCATATACATATATATACATATATATATACACACACCCTGCATTTTTCAGAGTATAACTCGCTCCGGAGTATAAATCGCACCTGCCGAAAATGCATAATTGTCAGGTTGAGTTGTTGACGAACCCCAAGATGCAGAGACGGTGGCAGGAATTGAATAAGAAAACATGATTTAATGTCCAAAAATGCAAAAATAATGAAGAAACAAAAAACCAGGAACCAGGAACAAACAAACTGGAAGCAGGGAACAGGAATCAGGATCCAGGGAATCAGCTAGCAATGACACAACACGACACGAAAATAATCCAGCACTGACTGGAGGACAAATCAGGTAAAAATAGGATCGAGCTGATTGACACCAGGTGTGGCCAAGTGCCTATCAGTTGCACCTGAGGGGAAACAGCGCCCAGGGAGAGAAACAGGAAACAGACAAAATAAGAGCGCTGACAGGAAATAAAGACAGGAAACAAAGACAAATGCAGGGGAAAAACTAAGACAGAGACCAAACTGTCAGGGACATGCCTGACAATAATAAAGAAAGAAAACACATGAATAAGTCGCACTGGAATATAAGTCGCATTTTTAGGGAAATGTATTTGATAAAACCCAACACCAAGAATAGACATTTGAAAGGCAATTTCAAATAAATAAAGAATAGTGAACAACAGGCTAAGTGTACGTTATATGAGGCATAAATAACCAACTGCTATGTTAACCTAACATATTATGGTAAGAGTCATTCAAATAACTGTAACATATAGAACATGCTATACCTTTACCAAACAATCTCTCACTCCTAATCCATAAATCCCATGAAATCTTATCCGTCTAGTCTCTTACATGAATGGGCTAAATAATATTAATTGATATTTTACGGTAATGTGTTAATAATTTCACACCTAAGTCGCTCCTGAGATAAGTCACACCCCCGGCCAAAATATGAAAAAAACTGCGACTTAGAGTCCGAAACATACAGTACAGGCCAAAAGTTTGGAGACACCTTCTCATTCAATGTGTTTTTTTCATTTTCATGACTATTTACATTGCAGATTGTCCCTGAAGGCATCAAAACTATAAATGAACATGTAGAGCTATGTACTCAAAAAAGGGGAAATAACTGAACACATATTTTATATTCTAGTTTCTTCAAAATAGCCACTCTTTGCTCTGATTACTGCTTTGCACACTCTTGGCATTCTCTCCATGAGCTTCAAGCACACCTGTGAAGTGAAAACCATTTCAGGTTACAACCCCTATCAGCATTAATGGTGCCTTCACAGATGTGTAAGTTACCCATGCCTTGGGCACTAATGCACCCCCATACCATCACAGATGCTGGCTTTGGAACCTTGCGCCTAGAACAGTTATTTTTATCTTTGGTCCGGAGGACATAACGTCCACAGTTTCCAAAAACTGTTTTAAATGTGGACTCGTCAGACGGCAGAACACTTTTCCACTTTGCATCAGTCCATCGACTAATGAGCAAAGCCGGCGGCGTTTCTGGGTGTTGTTGATAATTGCCTTTCGCTCTGCATAGTATCAATCAATCAATCAATGTTTACTTATATAGCCCTAAATCACTAGTGTCTCAAAGGGCTGCACAAACCACCACGACATCCTCGGTAGGCCCACATAAGGGCAAGGAAAACTCACACCCAGTGGGACGTCGGTGACGATGATGACTATGAGAACCTTGGAGAGGAGGAAAGCAATGGATGTCGAGCGGGTCTAACATGATACTATGAAAGTTCAATCCACAATGGATCCAACACAGTCGCGAGAGTCCAGTCCAAAGCGGATCCAACACAGCAGCGAGAGTCCCGTTCACAGCGGAGCCAGCAGGAAACCATCCCAGGCGGAGGCGGATCAGCAGCGCAGAGATGTCCCCAGCCAATGTAGTGACTGACTGTAGTTACTGACAGTGGTTTTCTTAAGTCTTCCTGAGCCCAAGTGATATCTGATATCGCTTTTTGATGCAGTACCGCCTGAGGGATCAAAGATCATGAGCCTTGCCGCTTATGTGCGGGTGATTTAATTTTCCTGAAGGAACTCCCCTGAAAGAATCAATAAAGTACTATCCATCTATCTATCTATCTATCTATCTATCTATCTATCTATCTATCTATCTATCTATCCATCTATCCATCTATCTATCTATCTATCTATCTATCTATCTATCTATCTATCTATCTATCTATCTATCTATCTATCTATCTATCTATCTATCTATCTATCTGTCACGTCTATGGGATCATGTTTTGTTTTGGTCATGTTCGGTTTTGTTTTTTGGACAATCAGTTCTTGTTTTCGCACTTCCTGGTTTGTTTTGTTACCATAGCAGCTCATCAGTTTTCACCCTGTCCTCATGTCAAGCCCCAGTCCTCATGTCTCACACCTGTTTACACTAATCATGTCCATTATTTAAACCTATAGTTGCCAGGTGGTCAGTTTGGCGACTTTACCTACACTTCTCTCATGCCATGCCATGTCTGTTTAATCATTCTGTCCAGTTTCCCTCCTGCCCATGCCACATACGTTTTTGTTTTTTTATGTCAGTTATTGGGTTTTGTGTTTTATCCATCGTCATGCCAGAATGATAGTTTTTGTTTTCATAGTCAAGTTTGTTCTCCGCCATTGTGCGCGCCTTTTGTTTGCTTTTTTTTTCAGTAGTTATAGTGTTAAAAATAAAGGATGTACTTACATTCACGTCTTGCTCGTGCCAACTTTGCATTCTGGAAAAACAAACCCCAAAGTCCACGCGTTGACACTATCTATCTATCTATCTATCTATCTATCTATCTATCTATCTATCTATCTATCTATCTATCTATCTATCTATCTATCTATCTATCTATCTATCTATCTATCTATCTATCTATCTCTCCAGATTCTCTGAACCTTTTGATGATATTACGGACCGTAGAAATCCCTAAATTCCTTGCAACAGCTGGTTGATAAATGTTGTTCTTAAACTGTTTGACGATTTGCTCACACATTTGTTCACAAAGTGGTGACCCTCGCCCCATCCTTGTTTGTGAATGACTGAGCATTTCTTCGAAACTGCTTTTAGATAATCATAATAATAAGAATGGATTAGATTTAAAAGCGCTTTTTTAGACACAGAGAAGTGAGAACCCATCATTCATTCACACCTGGTGGTGGTAAGCTACTTTTATAGCCACAGATACCCTGGGGTAGACTGACGGAAGCGAGGCTGCCAGTTTGCGCCTACAGGCCTCTCCCACAACCACCACCTATCATTCATTCACTCATTCACCGGTGTGAGCAGCACTGGGGGCAAATGTGAGATGTCCTGCCCAAGGACACAACGGCAGCGATTTGGATGTCAAACGGCAGGGAGCCAACCTGCAACCCTCAGGTTTCTGGCGTGGCCGCCCATTTTATACCCAATCATGGCACCCACCTGTTCCCAATTACCGTATTTCCTTGAATTGCTGCCGGGGCGCCAATTAATTTAAAACCTCTTCTCACTCCGGCGCTTACCAAAGGCATGCGGTAAATTTAGGCCTGCACTTATAAATTTAAGTGTGATGTAAGGATGCCATCATGAAAAGCACATTTAATAAAAAAAAAAACCGTCATTATGGTCTTACCTTTACTTATAAATGAAGTCCATGCGCAGCTCCTTCTGATCAAAAGCATCGATAACTTGTTTATAGAAGTCTTCCTTATCTTTCTTCAGTTTTAAAAGTCTCTCTGTCTCGATGGAGATCTTCCTTTATTACCTCCTGCTTCGATTGAAAGTCCAGTTTAGAAAACTGTTTTATTTTAGATATGTAATCCTCCATGTTAAAAGTGCAAACGAGCCTTCCGCCCGATTGTAGCTGAGATAGGCGCCAGCGCCCCCCGCGACCCCACAAGGGAATAAGCGGTAGAAAATGGATGGATGGATGGAGAGGAAAAAATAAACGCTTACTCTTGCTGCTTGTTGTCACTTCTTCTGCAGCCGAGTTGTCGCAAGAAGGATCACTAGGGCCCTCTATCACCAGGAGGCGGGAGTCATTTAATGACTCATATTTGACACACGCAGCTACGGTATATTAATAAAACATAGCTGCTTACTGTTCTTTTTAGCATATTCAATAGCTTGAACCTTAAATCCTACTGAATAGCTCTTAATCTTCTTCCCTTTATGCGATTTCAAATGATTGAAATCAGCCTCCTCCATTTTGAAAATGATGACAGGTGAAGTGTCACTCGTGACGTGACGAGTTTGACCCGGCGGGAATTCTAGACATGCGCTAATAAAAATAATATTGTGCGGTAATGCTAAGATTGCGCTAATTATTTTCCGAAACTAATTTGACCCGGCAGTAATTCTAGGCAGGCGCATACTATATACCTGGCGGCAATTCAAGGAAATACGGTAGCCTGTACACCTGTGGGATGTTCAAAATAAGTGTTTGATCAGCATTCCTCAACTTTCTCAGTCTTTTTGCCACTTATGACAGTTTTTTGGAAACATGTTGCAGGCGTCAAATCCCAAATGAGCTAATATTTGCGAAAAATAACAAAAGTTTACCAGTTTGAACATCAAGTATCTTGTCTTCGCAGTCTTTTCAATTGAATATAAGTTGAAAAGGATTTGTAAATCATTGTATTCTGTTTTTATTTACCATTTACACAACGTGCCAACTTCACTGGTTTTGGAGTTTGTAAAACTTATGCTTTATTTGTCCGGATGTTTGAGCTACAAAAAGCATGCCATGTCCTATTCTGTTCATATCTGACCCGACAGCTGACATCAATATACTGAGCAAAGATTGCATGATGTATTACCACTATTAGTATAAGACAAAACGACCTAATAAATACAAATTTACATGTAAACCGACAGTTTGCTCCAAAATGACCCAGTCTGGATGAAACATGGCATCTGTTGGTGATTATCTTTGCACCGGGCTCAGTCCATCATTCACCAGGGAGGACATAATGACTGTTCCTCTGTCTACACCTCGCTAAAACGATGGTTATAAATGAAGCATTAAAAACATAAACGAGGCATAGTCAGACAATCGATCACGACACACACACACACACAGACTCTAAATCAGGGGTCACTAACGCGGTGCCCGCGGGCACCAGGTCGCCCGTAAGGACCAGATGAGTCGCCCGCTGGCCTGTTCTAAAAATAGCTCAAATAGCAGCACTTACCAGTGAGCTGCCTCTATTTCTTAAATTTTATTTATTTACTAGCAAGCTGGTCTCGCTTTTCTCGACATTTTTAATTCTAAGAGAGACAAAACTCAAATAGAATTTGAAAATCCAAGAAAATATTTTAAAAACTTGGTCTTCACTTGTTTGAATGAAATAATTTTATTTTTTTACTTTGCTTCTTATAACTTTCAGAAAGACAATTTTAGAGAATAAATTCAACCTTAAAAATGCTTTTAGGATTTTCAAACACATATACCTTTTTACCTTTTAAATTCCTTCCTCTTCTTTACTGACAATTTAAATCAATGTTCAAGTATTTAGTTAATTTTTTTTAAATTAATTCTTCATTTTAGCTTCTGTTTTTTCAACGAAGAATATTTGTGAAATATTTCTTTAAACTTATTATGATGCAAATTAAAAAAAAAATATTCTGGACAATCTAGAAAATCTGTAGAATCAAATTTAAATCTTATTTCAAAGTCTTTTGAATTTCTTTTAACATTTTTGTTCCAGAAAATCTAGAAGAAATAATGATTAGTCGTTGTTAGAAATATAGCTTGGTCCAATTTGTTATATATTCTAACAAAGTGCAAATTGGATTTTAACCTATTTAAAACATGTCATCTAAATTCTAAAATTAATCTTAATCAGGAAAAATTACTAATTATGTTCCATAAATTTTTTTTTTTTTTTTTTTCAAAAAGGTTCGAATTAGCTAGTTTTTCTCTTCTTTTTTTCGGTTAAATTTTGAATTTTAAGGAGTCGAAATTGAAGATGAACTATGTTTCAAAATTTAATTTTCATTTTCTTCGTGTTTTCTCCTCTTTTAATCTGTTCAATTAAGTGTTTTTTTCATAATTTATTCTCTACAAAAAACCTTGTGTAGAATGAAAAAGAAATGTACGACGGAATGACAGACAGAAATACCCTTTTTTTTGTATATTTATCTTTTTCTATATATATTTATTGTGAGAAATCATTAAGATGATCAGTGTTTCCACAAAGATAAATATCATTAATTATTAATGATAACATAGAGTTAAAGGTAAATTGAGTAAATAGGCTATTTCTGGCAATATATTTAAGTGTGTATCAAACTGGTAGCCCTTCGCATTAATCAGTAACCAAGAAGTAGCTCTTGGTTTCTAAAAGGTTGGTGACCCCTGGTCTAAATGATCATTTCATGCTGAAATGTTAAGTGGACCCTAACCCCTTATAAGCGCCACTAAGGAATGACACTTTGCAATGTGATGCTAATCAGAATGGAGCTGAAGATAGTAGAAGGCTGATAAAGTACTCCCCTTTCAATTACATTGAGATACTACACAACGGAAGCCTAAAAAAACAATCAATCAATCAATGTTTATTTATATAGCCCCAAATCACAAATGTCTCAAAGGACTGCACAAATCATTACGACTACAACATCCTCGGAAGAACCCACAAAAGGGCAAGGAAAACTCAATAAATTTATTGAAAAAAACAACTGTTATTTTTATTGATGTGTATTTCTGGTCTTGTCACCCCCCTACGGGGCAGAAGGGCAACTGTGGTTGGATCAAAAGTGACGTCGGAAAAAATGGGTTTATTACAAGCGAGCATCATTATACAGGTCTGCAGTACCTTGAGGAGGTCAAGTAAAAATAAATAGAGGCACTCCTGACTTGGAGAGCATAACTGTCAGAGTTAGTTTGTGACGAACAGGGATGGAGGCAGGCATTGAATAGGAAAACAGGATTTAATAAAGATACAAAAACAAGAACAAACAGGAGGGGTACAACAAACAGCGCGCACGAGGCGGATAACCAACTAAGAGAGCTAGCATGGAAACTAGAAAATAAAAGGAACTTAGCATGGAAGCTAGCAAAAACAAAAAGGGCCTAGCGTGGAAGCTAGCGGGTAGCGAGCAGGAAAACAGAAGTCGTACTTGCAATATGAAAACAAACTGGAAGCAGGGAATCCATTGGTGGGTAGGACAAGCCTTTTGCCTGTGGCTTTTGTTTTGTGAAATATAAAAAATATTTTAAAAAATGCCCTTCTTCCATTTAGGTATTCCTGACCCAGGTGTTGATCCAAGGCAGGTCGGCCTTCTTACAGGGACAGGCACCTAGACACTTGGTTATATTTACAGCTTTTTTTGCTGACTTCCATCGAGTAGAGGGACTAATTTTGAATTCCTGACACAGGTGTTGATCCAAGCAGTGTTGTTTTCGTCAACGATGACGACGACGTAATCATTTCGTTGATGCCACTTTTTTTCATGACGATAACGAGACGGCGACGAGATAAACATGTCTCTCTGATGACGAAAACATGACGAGACGTGTGTGAGTTTTCGTTGACGAGACGAGAACGGACGAAAATGTAAGTGGGTAATCTGTCAGACGTTTAAAATGCATGACATTTCTGTTTATTGTGTGTGTCATTTAAAACCTAAAAAGTATCTGCTGCTGCCTACAGCAGGCCTTCTATCGTTGTTTGGTCACGCCCACCAACTGGCGTGCAGCGCACAACGTGCTCAACACGTCACACTGTTGTTGTTGTTCATCAGGCAATAGACCAGGGGTCGGGAACCTTTTTGGCTGAGAGAGCCAAGAAGCCAAATATTTTAAAATGTATTTACGTAAGAGGCATATAATATATTTTTAACACTGAACACAACTAAAAGTGTGCATTTTTAAGTAAGACCAGCATTTCTAGAGTATAATAGGTGTCTTATTCTTTCTAATAACGTTGTTATTCTGAAGCTAACTTAGGAGGGGGGTGGCCTGCGGGTCTGCAGCGAAGCGGGGTGTTGCCAGGACCGGCCTCGAAATCAGCGACAGGTGTGTAAATGGCCCACCTGGGCCTTGTTGAAGAACCCCCAAGAGGGCTAGCCCTACACTAACCAATAATAAATAAATGATTTCTTACCCTTAAGGCAACTTCTTGAACAGGTACGGTAGAAAAAGGATGGAAGAATTCAAATGCATGAGCATTTTTATATTTTTAACATTATTTTTAATACTGTGATTACAAGTGGAATTATTCATTACTTATCGTGTTAAGCAATGTCAGCTCAGATTTATCCGAGAGCCAGATGCAGTCATCAAACGAGCCACATCTGGCTCTAGAGCAATAGGTTCCCTACCCCTGCAATAGACCGTGATGGCGGCGGCACTTTCAACACAGGGGCTCGGTGGTTGCAAATGTAGAGACGATATATGGGTGTATTTTAAATATAACCCAGCATATAACAGAGTGTATTTTGAAAGAAAACGGTGACAAATGTGGCCACAAAATATGCGGAAAAAATAGGACCAACCTTAAGCGGCACCTTAAGGCTCGCCACAAGGATATTTTTTCAAAGATAAGTTACAAATGCTGTTAACATAATCGATACATGTCATAGTAAGCTAATACATTAGTACGTTTTTCACATACTCCTGGCGCAAATGGGCTGCTAAAGTTAGCGTTTGTGACGCTAACGTCAAGTCATTATGTGTGTGTTACTTTAGCAGCATGTTTACATTCAGTGACGGTGTGGTTATCTCTTTGAGTACTTCTGTCAGCACCTAACTTGATATGTTAAACAGGTCGAGTTACTGTTATATGTAGAGTCTGCTAGCTTTATTAGTACGGATACAGATATGTGATTGCTATATTAAGTTTGTTCTTGTTATGAGACAGGCCCTCCTCTAATTCATATTAAACATTGTTGTTGTTGTCGTTTTTATTTAGTGAAATTAGTAGTGTTTGCAGTCTTTACAGCAGGGGTCGGGAAGCTTTTTGGCTGAGAGAGCCATGAAAGCCATATATTTTAAAATGTATTTCCATGAGAGCCATATAATATTTTTTAACACTGAATACAACAAAATGCGTGCACTTTTAAGTAAGACCAACATTTTCAAAGTATTATAAGTCTCTTATTCTGAAGCTAACCAATAATAAATAAAACACTTCTTACCATTAATGCGACTTCTTGAACAGGTGTGGTAGAAAATGGTTGGATGGATTAAAATGCATGAGAATGTTTTATATTTTGAATGTTATTTTTAACACTGTGATTATGTTAGAATAATTATGTATTTATTATCACACAACTTTTATGCTTGAGGGCCGTTGCTATAGTTATTGTCAATTGTGCTCAAGTGGTATTTTTCTTTGTCTGTGCAAAGCTGACAATCCAAAAGATTGCCAGCCAGTCTGGTATCAGTGTCTGTGTCCAGGAACGGCCCGCTGACTGCCAAGGCCGAACACCGTCGTGACGCGGACAGAGCAGAGAGACAAGGCGATATCGCCACAACAAAGCATTTTTTGCATAATCATATATTGTGTCTAACTGGAGTTGTCGAGATTACCTCCTTCCTTCAGCGACAGCTTCAGTGATGTAAACAGGGACACCCCAAATAAATAGTGGAAGCACACAGGCTGGACTTTCAGAACGTAGTTTGGATCTGTTACTAGAATACAGCCCAAAACACAGCTCTCCTCATTGAGCCAAATTGAACTCTGTCTCTGCATAATTCTTTGCTCCTCGTCTGTTTAATAAATGTCATCAATGTTTGAACCTGAAAGATTACCAGCGGATATAATGTAGAAATATCAGCTAAGAATTATCTAAGAGCCAGATGCAGTCATCAAAAGAGCCACATCTGGTTCCCTACCCCTGCTTTACAGGGTGGTCTATTTTGTCCCAAATACTTAAGAACATGTTTGTTTCATACTTTCAAGTATGTACAGTATAACTCTCTGGTATAACTTACAACCTCCCTCACTGTACCTCAGGAATTAATTGATTATTTTTATTACATGGTTTGCACAAACTAAAGCTAGAGTGGGGTTGTATGATATCTGTTGTAATTGCACTGGCAGACAGGGCCAGGTTGAGCATATGTGTTCCTCATCCATCACTCATATTTTGGGCATGTTTACGTTCATTGTACTTTAACAAATTCTGAGAAATAAAGCCACAATTGCTGAAGTAGAATGTTTTTGTTTTTTGTTTTTTTTGGAGTAATGAACTTTGATTCCCCTGTTACCACTTTATCTGTGTGAAATACACAATCCTTGGATCAGAAATTTGCTGTTGGGTGGAAACTTTATATGTCTAAAACCATTCCTTTGTTGTTATTATTTGTGAAAATAGCAGATCTGCAAGCTTACAATGGGTTGAACTTATAGATCTGCTGTGTGACACTGCCCAACAGCAATCTCCAACACTTACTGACCTCAATTAATTTGTTAAAAGACTACACTTATATACTTATATTATACTTTTTATTCTTTTTTTTTGGGACTAAAACTAAACTAAAACCTTTTTGACTTTTCATCGACTAAAACTAGACTAAAACCCTTTTGAGTTTTCGTCGACTAAAACTGGACTAAAACTATCACATATAAAAGTGACTAAAATGTGACTAAAACTAATTAGCATTTTAGTCCAAAAGACTAAGACTAAGACTAAATGTAAGATGATTGTCAAAAACAACATTGGATCCAAGGCAGGTCGGCCTTCTAAAAGGGACACCCACCTAGACACTTGGTCATATTTAAAGCTTTTTTGCTGACTTCCATCTAGGAGAGGGACTCATTTTGAATTCCTGACCCAGGTGTTGATCCAAGGCAAGTCGGCCTTCTTAAAGGGACACCCACCTAGACACTTGGTCATATTTAAAGCTTTTTTTGCTGACTTCCAGCAAATAGAAGGACTGTTTTTAGTATGACCTCCGAGTGGAGATCCACATTGTTCAAGACTTACGGTCATTAGAAATCTTTGATTGATTGAAACTTTTATTAGTAGATTGCACAGTAGAGTACATATTCCGTACAATTGACCACTAAATGGTTACACCCCAATAAGTTTTTCAACTTGTTGAAGTTGGGGTCCACGTTAATCGATTCATTCATACATCACTGCACATCATTAAAGGCGGCTACGTTTCCAAGTCTGATTAACGTGATAGATTTGGACTGAAGTAGCTCAAGTTTAGAAATCTTCCAGAGGTTTGAAAAGTGACAAAAAGAGTGGCTCAACAACAAATGCCTGCTTTCTGTGAGGAAAATAATCAAAATCTGCGGTAAATAGGTCAATAGCTGACAGACTATTGGTGTGCTTCTCACTTTGCCTCTCATCTAAATGAACAAGGCGTACTTTCAGCCGTTTAGTTAAACGGCGCCTTCTGTCCGCTCTCAATATGATACGTACTTCCCAGAGGAGGAGAGAATCAGGAAAACGGCAACGGAAGGAAGAGTTGCTTTTAACAAAAGCTCTTACATCCTTGGAGCTTCACAGCTGGGCTAATCTTCTCCATTGCTCAACTTTCACACGTTTATTCAATGTTCCAGTGTATTGTGTGACCTGAAATCAGTGATAGTCCGCAGACGTCACGGTAGTTTCTCTAATCTGCTGGCTCTGCCTTCATTGTACATTGAGTATCAAACAAGATTCAAAGTTTTCCTATCCTTTTTGATATGCTGGCATGTTTAAATGTATAATATTTCTAAACAAACAAACGACAATTTACACTTGGGACTGTAATCCTGTCGTGAGCAGGTTAATGCAAGTTATTCTTAGAATAAATATGGGTAAATTATCACACAACTTTAATAGTAATCCGTTGCTATAGTTATTAGCAATTGTGCTCAAGCTGTACTTTTTCTATCTGTGCAAGGACAAAACTTCTTGTCGGAGGGGTGGCCTCAGCCGCAGATGTTATCTTTGTTTTAGCCCGCTAACAGCCAAGGACTTCAAAGACCTCAACGCAGATAAGAGGACAGCACGCAGACGAAGCAGAGACAAGGCGAAATTACAAGGCCCAGCACATTCCGTCACGTATTGTGCGTACTGGAGCTGCTTTGCATGATATGTGTGACCACTCCTTTCAGGGGCAACCTTAGTGATGTTGACAGGGGAACTCCTGAATAAATAGAGGGACGTGGGAGCCGTACCTTAGAGCGCAGGGCGAGACTTTGACTAAGTGCGCAGCTCCATGCGTTCTCCTCATGAGCAAAATTGAACTCTGTATCTACATGACTCCTTGCTTTTTTCTGTTTAATAGATGTCAACAGTGTTTGAACTTGACACTCATAAAACTGAAATACATTTGTATTTTATATTCCTTCTTACTTTACCTATTTCAAAAATCAATATCCACACCGTAAATTATAGTTTTCTCTTCTTAATTGAAATAACCTAAGAATACAAGCTGGATGGCTGTCGTTCTATCCTCGAATCATAATTTCCATTGTTTTTAAAAACACAATATCTGAAAACTTTAACACATTAAAATTTATAAATAATGGATTGGTATGTTCATAGGTGCACACTTTCTGTATTAGTCTAATAACCCTTTTTTGAAGTCTAATTATTGGTTCTGTGTTTGTTTTATAAACATTTCCCCAAACTTCAACACAATATGTTAAATATGGAAAACTAAAAGAATAATATAACATTTGCAGACATGTCTCATTCAGCATGTGTTTTACTTTATAAAAAATAGCAATGGATTTGGATATGTTTCCCTTTACATATTCAATATGCGGTTTCCAACATCATTTATCATCAATTGTTATTCCCCAAAATTTAGTTTCATATACTCTTATCAAATTCCACTAGACTTAATTTTAATTTTGCTTCACAATTTGTCCTTTCACCACTAAATGCTATACATTTAGTTTTCTTATCATTAAAACAAAAACGTATTAATATCAAACCATTTTTTTACCCCAACCTCTATAATCCTCAACACTTCCTTCAAGTCTTCTCCTGAACAATATACATTTGAATCATCTGCAGACATAATACATTTCAATTTATTAGATACTGAACAAATATCCTTTAAATTAAGTATGAATAACTTAGGTCCCAAAACCGAGCCTTGTGGAAGTTACACAATTTATATTTATCTTGGGGGGTAATCTGAGTCACCCACATTGTCAGCATCACCAACGATTAGGTGGTACCGGGGGGTTAGTGCTGCAAGGGTTTCTGGATATTTGTTCTGTTGTGTTTATGTTGTGTTACAGTGCGGTACGGTTGTCATTCTTGTTTGGTGTGGGTTCACAGTGTGGCACATATTTGTAACAGTGTTAAAGTTGTTTATACGGCCACCTTCAGTGTGACCTGTATGCCTGTTGACCAAGTATGCCTTGCATATTATTTTTATACTTTTTGGTAATTTTCTATACTTTTCTAATTAAAGAGGACTAGAAAAATATGCATTATTGGTTTTATTTTAACAAAAAATCTTAGGGTGTGGCGGACCAGTACTTTTCAGAGGTGGTATGGTACCGAATATGATTCATTAGTATCGCAGTACCACACACCCCGTTTCCATATGAGTAGGGAAATTGTGTTGGACGTAAATGTAAACAGAATACAATGATTTGAAAATCCTTTTCAACCCATATTCAGTTGAATTTGCTACAAAGTGATTAACTTTAAAATTTGATGCCAGCAACACGTGAAAAAGAAGTTGGGAAAGGTGGCAATACATACTGATAAAGTTGAGGAATGCCTATCAAACACTTATTTGGAACATCCCACAGGTGTGCAGGCTAATTGGGAACAGGTGGGTGCCATGATTGGGTATAAAAACAGGTTCCCAAAAAAATGCTCAGTCTTTCACAAGAAAGGATGGGGCGAGGTACACCCCTTTGTCCACAACTGCGTGAGCAAATTGTTGAACAGTTTAAGAAAAACCTTTCCCAACCAGCTATTGCAAGGAATTTAGGGATTTCAACATCTATGGTCCGTAATATCATCAAAGGGTTCAGAGAATCTGGAGAAATCACTCCACGTAAGCGGCATGGCTGGAAACCAACATTGAATGACCGTGAGCTTCCATACCTCAGACGGCACTGTAACAACAACTAACATCAATCTCTAAAGGATATCACCACATGGGCTCAGGAACACTTAAGAAAACCACTTTCACTAAATACAGTTCGTTGCTACATCTGTAAGTGCAAGTTAAAGCTCTACTATGCAAAGCAAAAGCCATTTATCAACAACATCCAGAAACGCCGGCCGGCTTCTCTGGGCCCGAGATCATCTAAGATGGACTGATGCAAAGTGGAAAAGTGTTCTGTGGTCTGACGAGTCCACATTTCAAACTGTTTTTGTAAATAATTGCCATCCTGTCCACCGGACCAAAGGGGAAGCGAACCATCCAGACTGTTATCGACGCAAAGTTCAAAAGCCAGCATCTGTGATGGTATGGGGAGTGTATTAGTGGCCAAGGCATGGGTAACTTACACATCTGTGAATGCACCATTAATGCTGAAAGGTACATACAGGTTTTGGAACAACATATGCTGACTTCTAAGCGGCATCTTTTTCATGGACGCCCCTGCTTATTTCAGCAAGACAATGTCAAGCCACATTCAGCATGTGTTACAACAGCGTGGTTTCATAAAAAAAGAGTCGGGTACTTTCCTGGCCCGCCTGCAGTACAGACCTGTCTCCCATGGAAAATGTGTGGCGCATTATGAAGCGTAAAATACGACAGCGGAGACCCCGGACTGTTGAACAACTGAAGCTCTACATAAAGCAAGAATGGGAAAGAATTCCACTTTCAAAGCTTCAACAATTAGTTTCCTCAGTTCCCAAATGTTTATTGAGTGTTGTTAAAAGAAAAGGTGATGTAACACAGTTGTGAACATGCCCTTTCCCAACTACTTTGGCACGTGTTGCAGCCATGAAATTCTAAGTTAATTATTATATGCAAAAAAAAAAAGTTTATGAGTTTGAACATCAAATATCTTGTCTTTGTAATATATTCAATTATATTTACATCCAACACAATTTCCCAACTCATATGGAAACAGGGTTTGTATATTACCTGGAGTCCTGTGGAAGCTTACCTCATTGTTAAATTTCTGTGCGTTTTAAAGATAAACATTGGTAGTGTGGAACAAAGAAAGCGTGTAACACTCTCACTTTAACTTTGAACACAGTCCTCGCTCTCCATCACTTCCTTGAAAACTTTATTGGCTACCAGCAGGACCTTGAGAAAACAATTTAAACGTAACTGCAATTAGATTTGTAATAATGAATACACACACACACACACACACACACACACACACACACACACACACACACACACACACACACACACACACACACACACACACACACACACACACACACACACACACACACACACACACACACACACACACACATTCTTGTATTTGTTGCCTTCTTGAGACCTCTGAAAAAATGCCTAGCTCTTTAGGATCACCCCTTCTAAATATATAAAGATGTGTATTTACAACATTAATAATATATGCGTATTGTGTAAATATAGTAAAGGTAAGCTGTTAGTTAATCTTTTTAATTTAAATGTTATGTTTGTAATGGGTTTTTAATCTTCATTATTTACTTCAAGTTATTACAATATATATATACTAGGGGTGGGCAAATTAATGCGTTAATTACGCGTTAACTCATCAATCTATTAACGCCGACAATTATTTTATCGCACATTTGCGTATGTTGTTTACATGCTTTGATTTTGTTAACGCCTTTTCTTAACAAGATGGCATCTCCCAGATGTACTTCAGCGTCGAGGGGCTCCTGGTAAAGATGGAACATTTGGCAAAAATACTGGAAAATTCTGCAAATTTCATGGGTGGCTTACAGCGTGGTCACTCCGGGATCACTTACGACCGCCAGACAATTCTGGATGTGGATAGATCGGGCCGTTTTGGACTGATAGACGCGTGCTTGCTAGACCGGCTGGCTAGCATGGGAATACTTTGCTGGCTACATCCAGCGGCCTGTGGAGCAGCGGAGTATGTGTGTTGTCTGTCTATTTATGAATAATGCAGACGAGGCGTGTTGGCTGAGTTCTTAACGTTTGCTTTCAGAGCGTGCATATCACAACATACAAAATGCCGTCATGGCGACACAACCTATACTGGGCTACCGCGCATGCTCGTCACTCCTGTTGCATGCTGGGTAGGGTAGTTATTATTTCCCCTGGCTCATAACATCACAAATAGTACCATGTATATGCGTTCAGTTTATCAAAGCACCAAGCAAACAATCGGGAAATTCCCATCATATCAATTCCTAGATATGGTCATAATTATTTTAAGTGCACTACGCAGAATAAACACAACATTATTAATATTGCTACCACAGATAATTTGATCAAAAATTCCCTGAAACAGCCCACTACCTATAATATAGGTTTTTTTTTAAACATAAGACCCTGATAAAAAAAATGTTTCTGCTGTTACCTCAGAAATTGCCTGTTCAGATGTTATGATTGTGGCTCAGAGATTTGTATGTAGATTACATTTATTTTCCATAACAAACAGGATAACTTAAATACCCTGGCAGTGGCAATAAGCTTAAATGTTGGTATTTACATTTTTTGAGTTGATTTTCATAAAATATGCTATTTTACTGCTACTGTTTAACAAGGGGTTTCACGGTGGCAGAGGGGTTAGTGCGTCTGCCTCACAATACGAAGGTACTGCAGTCCTGGGTTCAAATCCAGGCTCGGGATCTTTCTGTGTGGAGTTTGCATGTTCTCCCCGTGAATGCGTGGGTTCCCTCCGGGTACTCCGGCTTCCTCCCACTTCCAAAGACATGCACCTGGGGATAGGTTGATTGGCAACACTAAATTGGCCCTAATGTGTGAATGTGAGTGTGAATGTTGTCTGTCTATCTGTGTTGGCCCTGCGATGAGGTGGCGACTTGTCCAGGGTGTACCCCGCCTTCCGCCCGATTGTAGCTGAGATAGGCGCCAGTGCCCCCCGCGACCCCGAAAGGGAATAAGCGGTAGAAAATGGATGGATGGATGTTTAACAAGGACTGATTTAAATTGTGTTTGCACAACAAATGTTTTGGCGCTTTTGTTCATGTGGGAGAATATTCCAATAAAGGTAGACTACACACTACTTTTGAATTCATTATTGGGCTTTGCATATACAATGCAGTTAATCGTGATTAATCGGAGCAATAGTGCGATTAACTTCGATTAAAATTTTTAATCGTTGCCCAGCCCTAATATATATATATATATATATATATATATTTTTTTTTTTTAAATACTTTTTGGCCAAAGGGGGAGCGCTTCAAATTTTTACACACACTTGTTATTTCATATGTTGACCAGAGGGGGAGCACTTTTAAAACCGACAGAAAGTTAATTTGAAAAATCCCTCTGTGGAGGTCACCCTCCAGGGGGATCTTCGGACCACCAATCAACGCCATGATGTCAAGACTCGGACTCGGGCGTGGATTGTTTTCCTGAGGTGCATCGCGAATGCAGTGGAAACGGCGTGAAGGTAAAGACATCTTTTTATTTTGACACTTAAACTACAAAAAAAAGCAAACAAAAGGCGCGCACAATAGCGGAAAACAAACTTGACTAATGAAAACAAAAACTAACACAAAGGCAGAACAATGGACAAAAAAAAACAAACTCAATAACTGTCACATAAATAAACCAAATCTTACGTGGCATGGGACTAAGAAACAAGCAGCATGGATCGTAAACATGGCATGACGTGAGTAGCGGTACCGAGGGTGATAAATGGTAGTAGAAGGTGATGTTGCCAGCATGAAGAACAGAAACAGACAGGCTTAAATAGCAGTGACATGATCAGTGAAAACAGGTGTGCGAGTGCAAAACGTGAGACAGGTGCATGACATGAGGACAACGTGAAAACTAATGAGTTGCTACTGTAACAAAACAAACCAGGAAGTGCCAAAACAGGAACTGAGTGTCCAAAAAACAAAACATGATCACACAGACATGACACATGGGAGCGCGGATCAGGGTTACAATACAGTTTTATTTTCTCCTCTCAACGGGTTGCTTTCCAGCGATAGTCTTTTTCTGTCCGTTTTCGTCACTCTCTCGCTCACACTCCAGCTCCAACACCTCGCTCCTCCCGGCTGCTGACCATAACTTCGGTCCTAATGTGTTCACCGGTCCTCATATGGAAGGCACTTTTCCTTGTTGAGGTCTCAAGAAGGGTAGAAATACAAGAACGAGTAATCACACACACACGTAAACATTTTTTGCTCCAGGCTGACACGGACACAAAGGAATTAAGTGGAAGTCACTTTGCAAGTCTGCAAGACTATTAATCGATGTCACCTGAAGCGGTGTGTAGTTAGCAGGAAATTGTGTGTGTTTGTGTATGAGATTGAACAATTGGCACCTTATCAACAGTCAGTCAAGTCTAACTAAAGTTGAACATGAAAAACACACTGTGCAAAACAAAGAGTTGATCATCATCTGATGCTCTGTTTACAAATTTCAAGAACCCGCTGTCAGGTTCAAACACTGATGACATCTAGTAAACAGACAATAAGCAAGGAATTAAACAGAGATATAATTCAATTTGGCTCCATTTAGGAGAAATGTTTGGGCTGTACTCTGGTACAGTCTCCATCATTCTCTGTTAAAATTAAAGCTCTACTATGCAAAACAAAAGCCATTCATCAACAACATCCAGAAACGCTGTCTGCTTCTCTGGGCCCGAGATCATCTAAGATGGACTGATGCAAAGTGTAAAAGTGTTCTGTGGTCTGACAAGTCCACATTTCAGATTGTTTTTGGAACTATTCGACATCGTGTCATCCGGACCAAAGGGGAAGCGAACCATCCAGACTGTTATCGACGCAAAGTTCAAAAGCCAGCATCTGTGATGGTTTCGGGGTGCATTAGTGCCCAAGGCATGGGTAACTTACACATCTGTGAAGGCACCGTTAATACTGAAAGGTACATAGAGGTTTTGGAACAACATATGCTGCCATCTAAGCGCCGTCTTTTTCATGCTTATTTCAGCAAGATAATGCCAAGCCACATTCAGCACGTGTTACAACAGCGTGGCTTTGTAAAAATAGAGTGCGGGTACTTTCCTTGCCCGCCTGCAGTCCAGACCTGTCTCCCATGGAAAATGTGTGGCGCATTATGAAGCGTAAAATACGACAGCGGAAACCCCGGACCGTTGAACGACTGAAGCTCTACATAAAACAAGAATGGGAAAGAATTCCACTTTCAAAGCTTCAACAATTAGTTTCCTCAGTTCCCAAACGTTTATTCAGTGTTGTTAAAAGAAAAGGAGAACATGCCCTTTCCCAACTACTTTGGCACGTGTTGCAGCCATGAAATTGTAAGTTAATTATTATTTGCAAAAAAAAAAAAAGAAGTTTATGAGTTTGAACGTCAAATATCTTGTCTTTGTAGTGCATTCAACTGAATATGGGTTGAAAAGGATTTGCAAATCATTTTATTCCGTTTATACTTACATCTAACACAATTTCCCTCCTCATATGGAAACGGGGTTTGTACGAACTGTCCGTCATTCTGTTAGTAATCTCCATCCCAGTGTCCTTTTTGTTGGAGTTTGGTGATCTTGACAGCATGTGGACTGGCTCTTACTTTATACTTGGAGGGAATGTCAAGAGGTCCAATCTTCGGTCTTTGGTTTCTTTGGCCTCATCAAAAAGAACAAAGTGAAGACTACCTGAAAGAACGGAGGCAGAAGGTCTGTAGAAAAAAACCCAACATAAAAAAAACATATGGGTCACATCAAGACCTGTAGGAAAACCTAACTCAGAGTTAGGGAACCCATGGCTCTGGAGCCAGATGTGGCTCTTTTGATGACTGCATCTGCCTCTCAGATAATTCTTAGCTGACATTTCTACATTATATCTGCTGGTAATCTTTCAGGTTCAAACATTGATGACATTTATTAAACAGACGAAGAGCAAGGAATTATGCAGAGACAGAGTTCAATTTGGCTCAATGAGGAAACATGTGTTTTGGGCTATATTCTAGTAACAGATCCAAACTACGTTCTGAAAGTCCAGCCTGTGTGCTTCCATTATTTATTTTGGAGGTCCCTGTTTACATCACTGAAGCTGTCGCTGAGGGAAGGAGGTAATCTCGACAACTCCAGTTAGACACAATATATGATTATGCAAAAAGGAGAATGTGTTTGTTGTGGCGATATCGCCTTGTCTCTCTGCTCTGTCCGCGTCACGGCGGTGTTCGGCCTTGGCAGTCAGCGGGCCGTTCCTGGACACAGACACTGATACCAGACTGGCTGGCAATCTTTTGGATTGTCAGCTTTGCACAGACAAAGAAAAATACCACTTGAGCACAATTGACAATAACTATAGCAACGGCCCTCAAGCATAAAGTTGTGTGATAATAAATACATAATTATTCTAACATAATCACAGTGTTAAAAATAACATTCAAAATACAAAACATTTTCATGCATTTTAATCCATCCAACCGTTTTCTACCACACCTTTTCAAGAGGTCGCATTAATGGTAAGAAGTGTTTTATTTATTATTGTTTAGCTTTAAAATAAAAATCTTATTGAAAAAAACAAGAGACTTATTATACTTTAAACATGTTGGTCTTACTTAAAAGGGCAATCATTTTGTTGTATTCAGTGTTAAAAAATATTATATGGCTCTCACGGAAATACATTTTAAAATATTTGGCTTTCATGGCTCTCTCAGCCAAAAAGGTTCCCGACCCCTGACCTAACTAATGAAGATGGGAGACCAGTACGAGAGTGGAGAGACTTGGTGGTGGAGCATGAGACAAAATAAAAGAAAACCTGGGACTGAAATTGAGATGAAAGAGAGCAAAGGAAATGAGGACCTTTAACCAGTTATGGGCAGTAACAAGCTACATAAGTTGTGTACTTTAACTACATTTTCCAATAGCCTGGCGGTAGCTTAGTTACTGATGTGTATGTCTGGTCTTGTGTCCTGGGCATGACGTTAAAGTGCTCCTCTATGGGGTCTTGGGGCTCTAGGAGGTTAACCCCTTTACTACTGTTACCCCAAATGGCCCTTGGCTGAGGCCTAGTACCTGACTGCCCCCGGGCCAGGGATACGGTGAAGACCTCAACGGCGGAAGATGGTTTATGTAAGAACTACCACTACGGCTGCCCCAAGTGGAGGAGTTCAAGTACCTCGGAGTCTTGTTCACGAGTGAGGGAAGAGTGGATAGTGCTATCGACAGGTGTATCGGTGCGGCGTCTTCAGTAATGCGGACGCCGTATCAATCCGTTGTGGTGAAGAAGGAGCTGAGCCGTATGGCAAAGCTCTCAATTTACCGCTCGATCTACGTTCCCATCCTCACATATGGTCATTAGCTTTGGGTTATGACCGAAAGGACAAGATCACGGGTGTTAGAATAATTGTTGCGTTTGGATCAGAAGTTTCTCCGAGGGAATTTAAGCTGCTGGTCAATCGCAAGTTATTTTGATGACACGTAAGCTGATTTTAAATGAACACCCAGAACAGAATAGGTATTTTGCAATTTATTCCAAAGCTTTGGAGAGACCAACCTAAAAAACAAGACATTCAATTCGCGTCGCCTAGTTGATCTGAAAACACTATGGAAGTGTTGTTTTTTTCAATTTCCCATAGCCCCCACCCTTCGAAGCGAATACACGTATCTATTGTTTTCCCCAGCTGGAGACAAAACGAGATAGGAAAAAGGAGTATTGCTACTCCTGCATTCCAAGCTCAAGGTAGTCCACAGTGTACCATCGGTCATGAGATAAAGAAAATATAAAAAGAGTACAAGATGGAACACCAGCTATTTGAAATATGACTACAGAAAAGAAATAACTCTTAAATATGGATATATGTAGATATCTATCTCCGTCAATCCTTATTCAGGTCCAGAGTGTCTCCCTTACATTGAGTAGCCTCTTTCACATGTTGAGATAATATATATTATCACACTAACTTTAGTATGCTTAAAGTCCGTTGCTTTAGTTTTTAGCTATTGTGCTCAAGTTAGACGTTTTCTAATCTATGCAAGGACAAGACTTCTTGTCTGAGGGGTGGTCTCGGCCACAGATGTTATCTTTGTTTTAGACCGCAAACAGCCAAGGACTTCAAGGACCTCAACAAAGATAAGATGACAGCACGCAAACGAGACACAGAGACTTCAAGGACCTCAACGAAGATAATATGACAGCACGCAGACGAGACAAAGACTTCAATGACCTCAACGAAGATAAGATGACAACACGCAGACGAAGCGGGGACAAGGCGAAATCACAAAGCCCCCAGCCCATTCCGTCACGTACTGTGCGTCCTGGACCTACTTTGCATAACATATGTGACCACTACTTTTAGAGGCGGCCTCAGTGATGTTGACCATGGAACTCTGAATAAAAAGAGGGACGTGGGAGCTAAACATTAGAGCGTAGGGCGAGACTGTGACTAAGTGTTCAGCACCATGCGTTCTCCTCATGAGCTAAAGTGACCCCTATCTCTGTTTGGTTCCTTGCTTCTTGTCTAATTAATAGATGTCATCCGTGTTTGAAACTGACAACGGGTACTAGCGGCCGAAATGAGTTTCCTTTGCTGGGTGGCGGGGCTCTCCCTTAGAGATAGGGTGAGAAGCTCTGCCATCCGGGAGGAGCTCAAAGTAAAGCCGCTGCTCCTCCACATGGAGAGGAGCCGGATGAAGTGGTTCGGGCATTTGGTCAGGATGCCACCCGAACGCCTCCCTAGGGAGATGTTTCGGGCCCGTCCGACTGGTAGGCGGCCACGGGGAAGACCCAGGACACATTGGGAGGTGTATGTCTCCCGGCTGGCCTGGGAACGCCTCGGGATCCCCCGGGAGGAGCTGGACGAAAAGTCTGGGCTTCCCTGCTCAGGCTGCTGCCCCCGCGAACCGACTTTGGATAAGCGGAAGAAGTGGGATGGATGGATGGATAAATAAAAATGTTGCTAACCCTGACGGGCACACCACTGATTTCGACTCACCCATTCGTTTGCAATGAATAGGAATACAAGTTCAAGTCGTACAAACGATACAGAAGAACATCTGCATGATATCAATTAGACAGAATACAGAATCGTAATATTTTGTAATGGCTATTTTATTTTAAGTAGCTGCCTGTAAACATCTGTGTGATTGATGGTTTAGTGTTGGTGTTTGTCCCGATGAGGCTTGTAATTGCCTTCTGTTAGATCGTAGTCAAGATGTCAACGCAATATGGCGGCCAGACGCCGCGGCCGTTTAATTCAATCTCACTTTATTGTTCGTTTTATTGGCGGTGGTGGTTGGCATTCACACACACGCAGTAGCTTGATTTATTTTTCTTTTGTTATTCCTTTTTTCTTTCTCCTGCCAGTCACAATTCCAGTGTTTGTCCCACTTGACAGTCTCGGGGACTTCCTTGAAGAACAAGATTAGTCTATGCTGTTTTGTTCCCGTATGTGGATTTAAAGGCCTACTGAAAGCCACTACTAGCGACCACGCAGTCTGATAGTTTATATATCAATGATGAAATATTAACATTGTAACTCATAACAATACAGCCGGGTTACTTTACTAAATTACAATTTAAAATTTCCTGTGGAGTTTCTTGTTGAAAACGTCGCAGAATAATGACGTGTGTTTGTGACGTTATTGGTTGGAGGGACATATTAGCCCAGCACCACTTGCGGCTAAAAGTCATCTCTTTTCATCGCATAATTACACAGTATTTTGGACAACTGTGTTGCTGAATCTTTTGCAATTTCTTCAATTAATAATGGAGACATCAAAGAAGAATGCTGTTGGTGGAAAGCGGTGGATTTCAGCTGCCTTTAGCACCGAAACACAGCCGGTGTTTCTTTATTTGTTGTAAAGCTTTAACACAGAGCGGTCAAGCGAACATGTTTCTCTACGTCAACCAGCAAGTTTTTGGATGGGAAAATTGTGATATTAAGTCAGCTCTTACCGGAGACTTGAGAGGATTATGCGACCTCCTCCTGCATCTCAAAAAGGCAGCTGTGATCTTGGCTCCTCCATTGGCTTCTCTGAGATACACTGGCGGTCACCGCAGCCATCCGACTTTCAGGTATGACTTTATAATCTCACTAAAACACTATTAACACAATAAGCAGATACGGGATTTTCCAGGATTATACTAGTATATGTGTCTAATTTAATCTGAATCGCTCACACTGCCGTCGCCTTTTCTTTCTTTTTTTTTCTTCGTCTTTTTGTCAAAGTGCTTCACTCTAACTTTCCTCATTCACTAATTTTCCATTCGCGCAAACTAATGGGGAGCTCGTCACTTTTCTCGGTCCCAATTGCACTTGCTGCTGGTGGCCATGATTGTAAATAATGTTCAGATGTGAGGAGCTCCACAACCCGTGACGTCACGTGCACATTGTCTGCTACTTCGGTACAGGCAAGGCTTTTTTATTAGCAACCAAAAGTTGCGAACTTCTCTCGTCGATGTTCTCTACTAAATCCTTTCAGCAAAAATATGGCAATATCGCGAAATGATCAAGTATGACACATAGAATGGACCTGCTATCCCCGTTTAAATAAGAACATCTCATTTCAGTAGGCCTTTAAGCTGTGTTGCTGAGGAATGTTAAGTGTTTTTTTTGTTTTTTAAAACAACAGGGCGGTGTATCCTTTTTCCTTTTCTATCTTTTAAAACGCGGCTGCCAGTCTCTCACTGAGCTTGAACATTTGCTGCAGAGAAACTGTATCTCGATTCCCCCCTTGAATGGTAAATTGGTAAATAGGTAATTTGATCTGCCGTTTCTTTTCTTTTCTAGTCTGCCCCCCTCTCCCTTGTGGAAAGGTGGGGGGGGGGGGCACAGGTCTGGTGACCGTGGATGAAGTGCTGGCTGTCCAGAGTTGGGACCCGGGGGTGAAATGCCCCCCTGGGCATCGGTTGGGGACATCTCTGCGCTGCTGACCCGTCTCTGCTCGGGATGGTCTCCTGCTGGCCCCACTATGGACTGGACTCTCACTATTATGTTAAATCCACTATGGACTGGACTCTCACTATTATGTTGGATCCACTATGGACTGGACTCTCACTATTATGTTAGATCCACTATGGACTGGACTCTCACTATTATGCTAGACCCACTATGGACTGGACTTTCACAATATTATGTTAGATCCACTATGGACTGGACTCTCACTATTATGTTAGATCCACTATGGACTGGATTCTCACTATTATGTTGGATCCTCTATGGACTGGACTCTCACTATTATGTTAGATCCACTATGGACTGGACTTTCACAATATTATGTTAGATCCACTATGGACTGAACTCCCACTATTATGTTAGATCCACTATGGACTGGACTTTCACAATATTATGCTAGACCCACTTGACGTCCATTGCCTCCGGGCTCCCAGAAAGTGGGGGCGGGGGTGGGTTCACTCACATCTGCGGTCCTCTCCAAGGTTTCTCCTTGTCATTCACATTGACATCCCACTGGGTTGTGAGTTTAAACTTGACTGACCATACGTCCTCTTTTCCCCGGACATGTCTGCTTTTGGGGACTGTCCGGGATGTCCAGGCGGGGTTTCTTAAATGCCTCAAATGTCCGGCGTTTTGTGTCCATGTTGCATGTATTTTCAATGTACGTACAGCGTTAAGAGACGTTAGAACCAAGCAAATTGTGGTGGTGTGCGCGCGCAGCCACATTCGTGAGGGAAAAGCAGAGACAGACTGAGCTAGGAAGCGATGCAGTGAATCGACTGTCAAACAAGGCATTCTTGGTCAACAGCCGTACAGGTCACACTAAGGGTGGCCGAATAAACAACTTTAACACTGTTACAAATATGCGCCACACTGTGAACCCACACCAAACAAGAATGACAAACACATTTCGGGAGAACATACGCACAGTAACACAACATAAACACAACAGAACAAATACAGAGAACTCCTTGTAGCACTAACTCTTTTGTGACGCTACCATATACACCCCATATTTCTATTAACAATCAATATTGTGCAAATATAAAAAAGGTAAGGTTTGAGTTGTTTTTTAATTTAATTTTTTTGTTCGTAATCGGTTTTTAATCTTCATTATATACTTCAAGTTATTACAGTAGATCTCTATATACACATTTATTTATTTGTTTAAATACATTTTGGCCAAAGGTGGAGCGCTTCAAATTTTTACACACACTTGTTATTTCATATGTTGACCAGAGTGGGAACACTATTAAAACCGACACAAAGTCAATTTGAAAAGTCCCTCTGTGGAGATTGCCCTCCAGGGGGTTCTTCGGACCAATCAACGCCATGAGAGCCCGGATCAGGGCTACAATACAGTTTTATTTTCTTCTCTCAACAGGTTGCTTTTCAGCGATTGTCCTTTTCTGTCCGTCTTCGTCACTCTCTCGCTCTCACTCCAGCTCCAACATCTCTCTCCTCCCAGCGGCTGCCTTTTAACAGAGCGACAAGTGATTATATAACCAGGCCCAGGTGGGCCATCTACGCACCTGTCGCTGATTTCGAAGCCGGTCCTGGCACCCCTGGTTTCGATGCAGGCCCACAGGCCACACCACCCCTCCACACCCTCATTTTTGGAACCACCCTAATTTTGATATATTTCACCACCAATAAATATATTATTTATAAAGCAAGTTCAAGTGTCATGGGCAAATTGTCATCTCGTCCCGGCCTTGGCACGCATATATGTGTCCTCTTTTTGGGATTTCAGACGATAGTCAGCCTATATCAGGGTTGTCCAAACTTTTTCCACTGGGGGCCGCACATGGAAAAATTAAAACATGCGGGGGACATTTTGATATCTTTTATTTTCAAACCTTAACAAAATATATGGATTAAAAAAAATACCTATAGGGTTTCCAGGGACCAGAAAGGGTCTCGGTTATTAAAATGTTGAAAATAAGTAAAATTTGTATAATTATTTTTTATTTAACGCTTACAGTAAATCTGTATATCAACTTCAAAAAAAAGGTTTTATGGCTTTTCTGTCAAAAAAGATAATTGTTTTTTATAGTAAAACTGAAATATGCAGTATTTAGTAATCCATCCATCCATCCATTTTTCTACCGCTTATTCCCCTTGGGGTGGCGGGGGCCGCTGGCAGGGTACACCCTGGACAAGTCGCCACCTCATAGCAGGTATTTAGTAATTAGAGCCCTAAATGATCAATAATGCAGGACACCATTGATTTTAATTATTTATTATTTATGAGTAATCACAGTGAAAAGTTAAATAAAATACCACTAAATATGTTTGGGATACAAAAGGTTCCACACTCATAAAGCGATACATTTTTATTATTTTTTTTTACTTTCAACACTTACGTTAAGAGATGGACTTCAGATATATCTGTCAATTTTACGTTTAAACTATTATTTTGTTTGTTTTATGCTCTTTTGTCAAAAAAAACTTTGTTTTTATATGGCAACTGCACAATATGTGCAATATTTATCACATAAAACTGTGGAGAGACGGAACCGACGGGCCGACAGCGAGGTGGGGCAAACCGTGGTCCTACTCAAGATGGCGGCCAGGAGGCGGAGTATGCAGCGGAACGAAAAGGCGGGGCACGCCTGGAGCGACACTGCAGCGATCAGAACCAGGTGCGTAACACACACACCTGCTCTCTATCTGTGCATCTCCTCCTGCTGTTTAACCGACTGACACACAAAATGGTTTATTGAAATAAACCATTTTGTGTGCCAGTCGGTCGCGCCGATTTCCAGCGCTTCCTCCTCTGCTGCTCGTCTCGGCTGGCCTTTGGGTCGCCGGTGACTCCGTCTTCCTCGGGGGCTCATCGCTCGTCTGATCGTTCGTCTGGTCGTTCGTCTGGTCGTTCGTCTGGTCGTTCGTCTGGTCGTTCGTCTGGTCGTCCGTCTGATCGTTCGTCTGATCGTTCGTCTGATCGTTCGTCTGATCGTTCGTCTGGTCGTTCGTCTGGTCGTTCGTCTGATCGTTGTTCTGATCGTTCGTCTGATCGTTCGTCTGATCGTTCGTCTGATCGTTCGTCTGATCGTTCGTCTGGTCGTTCGTCTGGTCGTTCGTCTGGTCGTTCGTCTGGTCGTTCGTCTGGTCGCTCATCTGGCTGTCTTCACTCTGACTCTCCTACTCCCTCTGCCCCGAGTGCTCCTCCTTCTCCCCTTTTATACAGCAGGAGGAGATGCACAGATTGAGAGCAGGTGTGTATGTTGCGCACCTGGTTCTGATCGCTGCAGCGTTGCTCCAGGCGCGCCCCGCCTCTCCGTTCCGCTGCATACTCCGCCTCCTGGCCGCCATCTTGAGTAGGATCACGGTTTGCCCTGCCCCGCTGTCGGCCCGTCGGTTCCGTTTCTCCACAAAAACATTTTAAAGTAACATTTTTGAACTAATAGGAGCTTTGAAAATAATTCATTATAACATGGTTTTTTTTGTCATTATTATTTTTTTTTTTAGCAATGGCAAAAACAATAAAAAAAATAAATAATTGATTGATCGAAACTTTTATTAGTAGATTGCACAGTAAAGTACATATTCCATACAATTGACCACTAAATGGTAACACCCCAATAAGTTTTTCAACTTGTTTAAGTCGGGGTCCACGTTAATCAATTCATGGTAAAAATGGTTTTTACATGGTAAAATAAAGTCAAAAGAAAAATAAACAGCCTGCATGGCAGCTTCGTGTCAACATTGCAACTTTTTCTCGATAGATTTCACCTCATTCCAATATTTTTTAATGTTCTTTTTCATTTTTGCAATAGCATTTCCAGAATGTGTGGAGGGCCGGTAAGCAATTCGCTTTGATTGATTGATTGAAACTTTTATTAATAGATTGCACAGTTCAGTACATATTTCGTACAATTGACCACTAAATGGTAACACCCCAATAAGTTTTTCAACTTGTTTAAGTCGGGGTCCACGTTAATCAATTCATGGTACAAATATATACTATCAGCATAATACAGTCATCACACAGGTTAATCATCATAGTATATACATTGAATTATTTACATTATTTACAATCCGGGGGGTGGGATGAGGAGCTTTGGTTGATATCAGAACTTCAGTCATCAACAATTGCATCAACAGAAAAATGGACATTGAAACAGTGTAGGTCTTACTTAGTAGGATATGTACAGGCAGCAGAGAACATAGTGAGTTCACATAGCGTAAGAACAAGTAAATACATTAAGAAGTACATTTGATTATTTATATTAGGTTATTTATAATCCGGGGACGTCACGTTCTGACGTCATTGCTAAAAGACCGATCAACAGAAAGGCGTTTAATTTGCCAAAATTCACCCATTTAGAGTTCGGAAATTGGTTAAAAAAATACATGGTCTTTTTTCTGCAACATCAAGGTATATATTGACGCTTGCATAGGTTTGGTGGTAATGTTCCCCTTTAAGGAAGTAGTTTGACATTTACTTCGGTATCAGGGAGGTGTGGCAGATTTTATAGACTAGGCTCAGTGCAAGTTGTTTGACTCTGTCCTCCTCCCTGAGCCAGCCCACTTTGGAGAAGTGGGTTGGTGTGAGGTGTGATCTGGGGTGGAGGTCTAAAAGTAACCAGACTAGCTTGTTCTGGGATATTTGGAGTCTAGATTTGAGGGTTTTGGAGGTGCTGGGGTACCAGGAGGTATAAGCGTAATCGAAAAAGGGTTGAATGAGAGTTCCTGCTAGAATCCTCAAGGTGCTTTGGTTGACCAGAGAAGAGATTCTGTAGAGGAATCTCTTTCTTTGGTTGACCTTTTTGATCACCTTGGTTGCCATTTCATCACAGGAAAGAGTAGCCTCTAGAATGGAACCTAGGTAGGTGACCTCATCTTTCCTGGTGACTTTCTTAAGGTTGATATGAGACCCAAATAGGATGGATTCCGTTTTACCTAAGTGTATGGATAGCTTGTTGTCAGCGAGCCAGGTGAAAATATTAAGGAGTTCAGCACTGAGGATTTGTTCCACCTGTGACTTGTCCTTGCCGGACACCAGCAGGGCAGAGTCATCCGCGAACAGGAACAATTCACAGTGGCATGCTGATGGCATGTCATTTACGTATATTAGGAACAGTAAAGGTCCTAGTATACTGCGGGCTGCAAATGGCCCTCATGCCGTACTTTGGACATACCTGGCCTAAATAGACAGGGAGCAAAAGTGGCGGGACACACCGGCGTGTGAAGAAGAGAGGATAAGGAAAATCAGCAGTGCAAGAACATCAGATCAGAATTGAGCAGAATAATGAAGAGACGGCGAGGAGTCCCCGGCAGAGGCAGGGAAGAAGTGAAAGGGGCGGACAAATCGGAAGCGGCAGGCGGGAGGCGTAATGGACTTTTGAGTGGCGAGGAGGAGATGGAGAGTTACGAGCGAGGGACCGTTGTAAGGGAAATACGGCGATGGCGAGATGGAGTGATTAGGAGCGGAGGGGCTAAATTGTGGCCTTGTTTTTTACGTCGCCTGTCATGAGGAGGGTATTTGTGAGCCAGACGACGCCCAAACACTCAGCCTGACTCGCTGGCACACATATTTATATTTATTCTCTGTCCCGCACAACTCAAAGTGCTCTTTTAGATAATAGATTCATGTTTTCTTTCAGTGAGCCATTTGGGTCCCCAAGAAATAAAATGTACAAACCCTGTTTCCATATGAGTTGGGAAGTTGTGTTAGATGTAAATATAAACAGAATACAATGATTTGCAAATCCTTTTCAACCCATATTCAGTTGAATACGCTACAAAGACAACATATTTGATGTTCAAACTGATTAACATTTTTGTTGTTGTTGCAAATAATCATTAACTTTAGAATTTGATGCCAGCAACATATGACAAAGAAGTTGGGAAAGGTGGCAATAAATACTGATAAAGTTGAGGAATGCTCATCAAACACTTATGTGGAACATCCCACAGGTGTGCAGGCTAATTGGGAACAGGTGGGTGCCATGATTGGGTATGAAAGCAGCTTCCCAAAAAATGCTCAGTCTTTCACAAGAAAGGATGGGGCGAGGTACACCCCTTTGTCCACAACTGTGTGAGCAAATAGTCAAACAGTTTAAGAACAACGTTTCTCAAAGTGCAATTGCAAGAAATTTAGGGATTTCAACATCTACGCTCCATAATATCATCAAAAGGTTCAGAGAAACTGGAGAAATCACTCCACGTCAGCGGCATGGCCGGAAACCAACGTTGAATGACCGTGATCTTCGATCCCTCATACAGCACTGTATCAAAAACTGACATCACTCTATAAAGGATATCACCACATGGGTTCAGGAACACTTCAGAAAACCACTGTCACTAAATACAGTTCGTCGTTACATCTGTAAGTGCAAGTTAATGTGAGGACTGGTTGGCATAGTAATGCTGGGGTTGTCCCTCCGTGGATGCGTTGACATGAACACAACAAAGGTAGGCTCTTAAAATATTTATTTAAAAAAAAAGAGCTCCGAACAGAAATACTGGAGCTAATAAAAAGACAAACCAAAAACGCTAGTATGAAAACTAGGAAATACAAACAGAAAACTAAACTTGGCATGAAAGCACAAACGAGAAAACAAATCATCAGTATGAAAACTGGAATAATCAAGTGGCATAGCGTGAGAGCTAGCGAGAATAAACGTAGAAAAAGTAGCAGTCGACACTTGTTGCATGAGAGCAATTTATGAACCCAGACCGAATGAACAGAGAAGACTGGCTTAAATAGGAGGGTGATAATTAGTAGCAGGTGTGCGGGGCGGGACTAGCAGGTGGACTGATGAGTGACCATGGTGACAAAGCAAAGAGGAAATAAGGAGTCCGAGAAATATACAAAATGGAAAAATAAATAGTGTAGATCTGAGCAGCAGATCGCAACAGTTAAAGCTCTACTATGCAAAGCGAAAGCCATTTATCAACAACATCCAGAAACGCCGCCGGCTTCTCTGGGCCCGAGATCATCTAAGATGGACTGATGCAAAGTGGAAAAGTGTTCTGTGGTCTGACGAGTCCACATTTCAAATTGTTTTTGGAAATATTCGATATCATGTCTTCCGGACCAAAGGGGAAGCGAACCATCCAAACTTTTATCAACGCAAAGTTCAAAAGCCAGCATCTGTGATGGTATGGGGGTGCATTAGTGCCCAAGGCATGGGTAACTTACACATCTGTGAAGGCACCATTAATGCTGAAAGGTACATACAGGTTTTAGAACAACATATGCTGCCATCTAAGTGCTGTCTTTCATGGACGCCCCTGCTTATTTCAGCAAGACAATGCCAAGCCACGTTATACAACATCTTGGCTTCTTAGTAAAAGAGTGAGGGTACTAAACTGGCCTGCTTGTCGTGTAAACCTGTCTCCCATTGAGAATGTGTGGCGCATTATGAAGCCTAAAATACCACAACAGAGAGCCCGGACTGTTGAACAACTTAAGCTGTACATCAAGCAACAATTGGAAATAATTCCACCTGAAAAGCTTCAAAATTTGGTCTCCTCAGCTCCCAAACGTTTACTGAGTGTTGTTTAAAGGAAAGGTGATGTAACACAGTGGTAAAAATGCCCCTGTGCCAACTTTTTTGCCATGTTTTGAACATTAAATATCTTGTCTTTACAGTCTATTCAATTGAATATAAGTTTAAAGGGATTTGCAAATCTTATGTAGCCGAGGATCGGACCACCAAGTGCCCTGCCCGACCTCTATGCTTCTCCTATGGGTGGTGAGCCCATTCGAGGGGGGGCCCGGTGACCCGTGTCCGGGCGAGGTAAACCTGGATCCTTCCTTTGTATTCTTCATAAGCTCTGTCATCCGGGGGGAGATCAAAGTAAAGCCGCTGCTCCTCCACATAGAGAGGTGCTGGATGAGGTGGTTCGGGCATCTGGTCAGGATGCCACGGGGTTTCTGGCAAGTCCGACCACTAGGAAAGCACGGGGAAGACCCAGAACACATTGGGAAGACTATGTCTCCTGGCTGGCCTTGGAACGCCTCGAGATCCCCCGGGAAGAGCTAGACGAAGTGGCTGGGGAGAGGGAAGTTTTGGCGTCCCTGCTTAGGCTGCTGCCCCCGCGACCCAACCTTGGATAAGCAGAAGAACATGGATGGATCGTTCGGATATGCAAAACATTGTATTCTGTTTTTATTTACCATTTACACAACTGAGATAGGCTCCGGCGAGACCCCCCCTTTCCCCCCCTCCGCGACCCATGAAAGGGACAAGCGGTTGTAAATGGATGGATGGATTTTCGAGAAAGTTCCATCCAGCTAGTGGCATCAACTCCACAAAATGACCCATTTAGGCAATGCAAATTCAAACCCTGTTTCCATATGAGTTGGGAAATTGTGTTAGATGTAAATATAAACGGAATACAATGATTTGCAAATCCTTTTCAACCCATATTCAGTTGAATATGCTACAAAGACAACATATTTGATGTTCAAACTCATAAACTTTATTCTTTTTTGCAAATAATAAGTAACTTAGAATTTCATGGCTGCAACATGTGCCAAAGTAGTTGGGAAAGGGCATGTTCACCACTGTGTTACATCAACTTTTCTTTTAACAACACTCAATAAACGTTTGGGAACTGAGGAAACTAATTGTTGAAACTTTGAAAGTGGAATTCTTTCCCATTCTTTTTTTATGTAGAGCTTCAGTCGTTCAACAGTCCGGGGTCTCCGCTGTCGTATTTTACGCTTCATAATGCGCCACAGATTTTCCATGGGAGACAAGTCTAGACTGCAGGCGGGCCAGGAAAGTACCCGCATTCTTACTTTACGAAACCATGCTGTGGTATCACTTGTCTTGCTGAAATAAACACGGGCGTCCATGATAACGTTGCTTGGTTGACAACATATGTTGCTCCAAAACCTGTATGTACCTTTCAGAATTGATGGTGCCTTCACAGATGTGTAAGTTACCCATGCCTTGGGCACTAACACACCCCCATACCATCACAGATGCTGGCTTTTGAACTTTGCGCCTATAACAATCCGAATGCTTATTTTCCTCTTTGTTCCGGAGTACACCACGTCCACAGTTTCCAAATATAATTTGAAATGTGGACTCGTCAGACCACAGAACACCTTTCCACTTTGCATCAGTCCATCTTAGGTGAGCTCGGGCCCAGCCAAGCCGGCGGCATTTCAGGATGTTATTGATAAATGGGTTTGGCTTTCCATAGTAGAGTTTTAACTTGTACTTACAGATGTAGCTACAAACTGTACTTATTGAAAGTGGTTTTATGGAGTTTTCCTGAGACCATGTGGTGATATTCTTTACTCATGGATGTCAGTTTTTGATGCAGTACCACCTGAGGGATCAAAAGTCCGCAATATCATCGCTTACGTGCAGGGATTTCTCCAGATTCTCTGAAATTTTTGATGATAGATGGTAAAATCCCTAAATTCCTTGCAATAGCTCGTTGAGAAATGTTGTTCTAAAACTGTTCGACAATTTGCTTACAAAGTGGATACCCTCGCCCCATCCTTGTTTGTGAATTACTTAGGATTTCATGGAAGCTGCTTTTATACCCAATCATGGCACCCACCTGTTCCCAATTAGCCTGCACACCTGTGGGATGTTCCAAATAAGTGTTTGATGAGCATTTCTCAACATTATCAGTCTTTATTGTCACCTTTCCCAACTTCTTTGTCACATGTTGCTGGCATCAAATTCTAAAGTTAATGATTATTTGCACAAAAAAAAAAAAGTTAATCAGTTTGAACATCAAATATGTTGTCTTTGTAGCATATTCAACTGAATATGGGTTGAAAAGGATTTGCAAATCATTGTATTCTGTTTATATTTACATCTAACACAATTTCCAAACTCGCATGGAAACAGGGTTTGTAATTGGCGACGCAAGTAAGAGAGCACCAGCACACCATTATGTTTTCTAAATGTGTCTAAAATAACACATTCCCTGTGTTGATTAAACCAAACGCCGGAACCAATCCGGTGGGTGAAAACATGACCTCGATTGATTTTCGAGTGAAAAGAGATGAGAAACGCACTTCCTGTTCAGCCGCACTGCGTCTTGATGTCACTATTAACACGGACGTGGCAAAAGGCACTACGGCGGAACTGATGTTCAAACTCTATAAATAAACAAGCTCTTGTGCCAAGTCTGTGAAGAACCCTGTTTCAAGTAAGGTTAAGCACGAGAAAAAAAAAAATAAAACAGAAAAAAAAAAAACAGCAGACAAGCAGAATATACTGTACCTCAATAGGAACTATATGTCTACGTGCTTGTTGTCTTTTCATGACTGAGCTGCAGCACCCAGAAGGTCCACCTGGGCCATCTGTTGTAATAATGTGTCACACACACGTGCACGCAGGCTGAGGTCGGCCTTGTCTGGTGCAGTCATGGCTGCTGCACTTTAACACAGATATATGAGGGACCGCAAGAGGACATTTATCTCCGGCTCGTCTTCTCCAATATGCAAGGACACAAAAAAAAGACTTGAATGAGATTGTTTGGTAACTTTTTAGTCGTGGGAACATATTCGCCATTAATTAAATGCTTATTAAAGTAATATGGACTTAATTTTAGATTATTTGGACATTAGGGGAACATATAAGGGTTAGGGTTACTAAAAAGCAATAATTCTGAGGTTCTTGAGGGAACTTAATGGCTTACTTAATAATGACTAAATAAGAGCCAATATGTTACTAATTTGCATGTTAATAAGCAACTAATTAATGGTGAATATATATATATATATATATATCAATCAATCAATCAATCAATCAATGTTTACTTATATAGCCCTAAATCACTAGTGTCTCAAAGGGCTGCACAAACATCCACGACATCCTCGGTAGGCCCACATAAGGGCAAGGAAAACTCACACCCAGTGGGACATCGGTGACAATAATGATCCAGTGGGACGTCTGTGACAATAATGATTATGAGAACCTTAGAGAGGAGGAAAGCAATGGATGTCGAGCGGGTCTATCTAACATGATACTGTGAAAGTTCAATCCACAATGGATCCAACACAGTCGCGAGAGTCCAGTCCAAAGCGGGTCCAACTCAGCAGCGAGAGTCCCGTTCACAGCGGAGCCAGCAGGAAACCATCCCAAGCGGAGGCGGCTCAGCAGCGCAGAGATGTCGAGGCGGATCAGCAGCGCAGAGATGTCCCCAGCCGATACACAGGCAAGCAGTACATGGCCACCGGATTGGACCGGACCCCCTCCACAGGGGAGAGTGGGACATAGAAGAAAAAGAAAAGAAACAGCAGATCAACTGGTCTAAAAAGGGAGTCTATTTAAAGGCTACAGTATACAAATGAGTTTTAAGGTGAGACTTAAATGCTTCTACTGAGGTGGCATCTCGAACTGTTACCGGGAGGGCATTCCAGAGTACTGGAGCCCGAACGGAAAACGCTCTATAGCCCGCAGACTTTTTTTGGGCTTTGGGAATCACTAACAAGCCGGAGTCCTTTGAACGCAGATTTCTTGCCGGGACATATGGTACAATACAATCGGCAAGATAGGATGGAGCTAGACCGTGTAGTATTTTATACGTAAGTAGTAAAACCTTAAAGTCACATCTTAAGTGCACAGGAAGCCAGTGCAGGTGAGCCAGTACAGGCGTAATGTGATCAAACTTTCTTGTTCTTGTCAAAAGTCTAGCAGCCGCATTTTGTACCAACTGTAATCTTTTAATGCTAGACATGGGGAGACCCGAAAATAATACGTTACAGTAGTCGAGGCGAGACGTAACAAACGCATGGATAATGATCTCAGCGTCTTTAGTGGACAGAATGGAGCGAATTTTAGCGATATTACGGAGATGAAAGAAGGCCGTTTTAGTAACGCTTTTAATGTGTGCCTCAAAGGAGAGAGTTGGGTCGAAGATAATACCCAGATTCTTTACCGTGTCGCCTTGTTTAATTGTTTGGTTGTCAAATGTTAGAGTTGTATTATTAAATAGAGTTCGGTGTCTAGCAGGACCGATAATCAGCATTTCCGTTTTTTTGGCGTTGAGTTGCAAAAAGTTAGCGGACATCCATTGTTTAATTTCATTAAGACACGCCTCCAGCTGACTACAATCCGGCGTGTTGGTCAGCTTTAGGGGCATGTAGAGTTGGGTGTCATCAGCATAACAGTGAAAGCTAACACCGTATTTGCGTATGATGTCACCTAGCGGCAGCATGTAGATGCTGAAGAGTGCAGGGCCAAGGACCGAACCCTGGGGAACTCCACACGTTACCTTAACGTAGTCCGAGGTCACATTGTTATGGGAGACACACTGCATCCTATCAGTAAGATAAGAGTTAAACCAAGACAGGGCTAAGTCTGACATACCAATTCGTGTTTTGATACGTTCTAATAAAATATTATGATCGACGGTATCGAAAGCAGCGCTAAGATCGAGGAGCAGCAACATAGATGACGCATCAGAATCCATCGTTAGCAATAGATCATTAGTCATTTTTGCGAGGGCTGTCTCCGTCGAGTGATTTGCCCTGAAACCGGATTGAAAGGTTTCACATAGATTGTTAGACGCTAAGTGTTCATTTAACTGCTCCGCAACAATTTTTTCGAGGATTTTTGAAATAAAGGGAAGGTGAGACACCGGTCGGTAGTTTACCATGAGGTCAGGATCGAGGTTAGGTCTTTTAAGAAGAGGATGAATAACCGCTTTTTTGAATGCTAGGGGAACAGTGCCCGAGGAAAGTGATAAGTTTATAATATTTAGCACTGATGGACCTAATAATACAAAGAGCTCCTTGATCAGTTTCCCAGGAAGAGGGTCAAGTAAACATGTTGTTTGTTTTATTCCATTTACACGTTGTAACAATTCCTCTAATGTTATTTCCTCAAAACGAGAGAAACTATTTTGGAGGGCAGTATCCGCCGTATATACAATCGTGTCAGTGTTAATAGAACCCCGTTGTAGCTGGGACGCATTGTCTTTAATCTCCTTTCTAATGACTTCAATTTTCTTACTAAAGAATTGCATAAAGTCATCAGCTGAGTGGGTGGAGCTACTGGAAGGAGTCCCTTGTTGGGTTAGCGATGCTACCGTACTAAACAAAAATTTAGGATCGTTTTTATTACGGTGGATGAGATTTGAGTAATAATTAGCTTTAGCTAAGGTAAGCATGCGTTTATAAGTTATTAAACCATCACTAAATGCTTGATGGTGCACCTCAAGTTTAGTCGTGTGCCATTTGCGTTCCAGCTTTCTGCATAATAATTTCTGAGCTCTAGTTTCTTCTGTAAACCACGGGGTGCGCTTTTTTGGAGCCTTTTTTAACTTTAGCGGTGCTATGTTATCAATGGTTTCGCGCAGGGCGTCGTTAAAGTTGTTAGTGAGGTTATCAATAGAGCCCACATACTTTGGGAATGGTGCCATTACCGAGGGCAGTAGGTCAGCAAGAGTTGTCGTTGTGGCCGTATTAATGTTGCGGCTGCTATAGCAGTTATTATTATTATTAGTTTGACGAACATGCGTCTGAACCTCGAATTTTATAAGGTAATGATCGGACAATACTTTAGTACACGGGAGTATCGTAACTTTGGAAGCGGTGATACCCCTGACAAGCACTAGGTCTATCGTATTACCGTTGCGATGCGTGGGTTCATTTATTATTTGTGTGAGACCACAGCTATCAATTATAGTCTGGAGCGCTACGCACGGTGGGTCCGATGGGGTATTCATATGGATATTAAAGTCCCCCATTATGATTATATTATCGGCGTGTGTCACTAGATCAGCAACGAACTCTGAGAATTCATTGATAAAGTCCGAACAGGGCCCTGGGGGGCGGTAGATAACAGCCTGGTGTAGAGGCAGCGGTGTGACAGACCTCATAGTAAGCACCTCAAACGATTTATATTTATTACTTATATTAGGACTAAGGTTAAAGTTTTCGTTGTATATTAGTGCGACCCCCCCACCCCTTTTAAGCGGACGGGCAATATGCGCATGTGTAAAGTTAGGAGGACATGCCTCATTTAGCGCAAAAAAGTCGTTTGGTTTAAGCCAGGTTTCACTGAGACCGATGACGTTAAGATTGTTGTCTCTGATGATATCATTAACTAACAACGTTTTGGGAGACAATGATCTTATGTTTAAAAAACCTATATTATAGGTAGTGGGCTGTTTTAGGGAATTTTTGATCAAATTATCCGTAGTAGCAATATTAATAATGTTGTGTTTATTATGCCAAGTGCATTTAGTATAGTTACGACCATATCTAGGAATTGATACGACGGGAATGTTCCGATTGTTTGATTGTTGCTTTGATAAACTGCACGCATCATGGTTAGCCTCCTCAGTAACGGGGATTTTCCGATTGTTTGTTTGTTGCTTTGATAAACTGCACGCATCATAGTTAGCCACCTCGGTAAAACACATGTCCAACTCTGAAACACTCAAAGCAGAAAAAACTTGTTCTAATTTAACTGACTCCTTACCCAGACCAGTAGTCTCGCTTCCTTTATTTAAATCCGTCTTCAGGGTGGAGGGAAGTGGTGTTCTGTATATATATATATATATATATGTATATATGTATATTTGTTCTATATATATATATATATATATATATATATATATATATATATATATATATATATATATATATATATATATATATATATATATACAGTATATGTACATGTATACACACATATACATATATGTGGGACGGCGTGGCGCAGTGGAAGAGTGGCCGTGCGCAACCCGATGGTCCCTGGTTCAATCCCCACCTAGTACCAACCTTGTCACGTCCGTTGCGTCCTGAGCAAAACTCTTCCCCCTTGCTCCTGATGGGTGCTGGTTAGCGCCTTGCATGGCAGCTCCCTCCATCAGTGTGTGAATGTGTGTGTGAATGGGTAAATGTGGAAGTAGTGTCAAAGCGCTTTGAGTACCTTGAAGGTAGAAAAGCGCAATACAAGTACAACCCATTTAGCATTATTTATTTATATATACATATATACACACATACATACATATATACAAAAATATATACACATACATACATACATACATACATACATATGTATACAGATATACATGTATAAATATAAACATACATACATATACATATATACATACATACATACATATATACACATATATATATATATATATATATATATATATATATATACATATATACACACATAAATACATACATACATACATATATACATACATATATATACATACATACATACATATATGTATGTATATATATATATATATGTGTGTATATATATATATACACACATATATATACATTAATGTATACATATATACATACATACACATATATATACATATATACACATATCAATCAATCAATCAATCAATGATTATTTATATAGCCCTAAATCACTAGTGTCTCAAAGGGCTGCACAAATCACAACACAAACCACTACGACATCCTCGATAGGGCCCACATAAGGGCAAGAAAAACTGAGAAACCTTGGAGAGGAACGCATATGTGGGCAACTCCCCCCCACCCCCCCACCCCTATCTCTCTCTCTCCCTCTATATATATATATATATATATATATATATATATATATATATATATATATATATATATATATATATATATATATATATATATATATATATATATATATATGTATTCCCTTGAATTGCTGCCGGGGCGCTAATTTATTTAAAACCTCACTCCTGCGCTTACCAAAGGCATGCGGTAAAAGTAAGCATGCGCTAATTATTTTAAAACCTCTTCTCATTCCAGCACTTACCAAAGGTACGCAGTAAAAATATGAGTGTGATGCAAGCTTGGACCTTAAATCCTACTGAATAGCTCTTAATCTTCTTCCCTTTATGCGATTTCAAATGACCGGTATTGAAATCAGCCTTCTCCATTTTGAAAATGATGACAGGGGAAGTGTCACTCGTTGCGTCACGAGTTTGACCAGGCGGTAATACTAAGCATGCGCTAATTATTTTAGGAAGCGAGTTTGACTTGGCAGTAATTCAAGGCAGGCGCATACTATATACCCTGTGGCAATTCAAGGAAATACGGTATATATATATATATGTTTTTATGTATATACATGTTCCGATTGAGATTGACCGTCATGTTCAGCTTCTTCCATTTTCTAATGATTGCTCCAACAGTGGACCTTTTTTCACCAAGCTGCTTGGCAATTTCTTCGTAGTCCTTTTGTCACAACGCGGAGTCGAACCCGCATTTCCTTGGCGGCTGGAGCTGCGTGCGCCTCCGCTAGTAGTGCGCCAACAGAGGCCTCTGCTGACAGTGCACTCAGACTCGCCCTCACTCGTGCTGAGTGCAGCACGCCCAGACAGCAACAAGCCTGCATCCAGTCAAGAATCAACACACCTGGATTTGATGAGAGGGAGCAGCATAAAAGCCAGCAGACCCGAGGAACCTTTGCCAGAACGTTGCTATCTTCTCAGTAAGCATTATGTCTGGCATTCCCTCCCCTGTGTTTTGCTCTTTTCTCTCTCTGAGTCTCCCCTTGTTCATGTCCCTTGTGTTTTGCACAGTGACTCCCTTGTCTTCCGTGATCGTACCTTGCCTCTCGACATCCATCTGGATTCCTAACTGCCTTCCTCGATCCACGACCTCTCTGCTCAGACCCAGACCATGCTGCCTCGCTCCTGCCCCCGACATCTTGCCTGCTCACGAACTGCCTCTTTGCCTTGCCCCTCTGGATTCTACGAAGGATACAACCAACACTCACAGACAACAAACCCTGGTAACATTTACATTATTAATTGTACACATAGTCATGACTCATTCACTTAGAGTAGCATACACACGCCATGTCTCATCAAAGGTTTAAATAAACCTTGTGAACCGCAGTTGTGCCCTGGTTGTCGCCTCCTTCCCTCCTTTGTACATAACACCTTTCCATCCTTGTGGAGTTGTATAATTTTGTCTCTGGTGTCTTTGGACAGCTCTTTGCTCTTAGCCATGCTGAATGTTTGGAATGGACAGGTGTCTTTATTCAGCTAACGACCTCACACAGGTGCATCTGATTCGGGATAATACAGTGGAGTGGAGGAGGACTTTTAAAGGCGGACAAACAAGTCTTTGAGGGTCAGAATTCTAGCTGATAGACAGGTGTTCAAATACTTATTTTCAGCTGTATCACACGGATAAAATGTTTAAAAAATCATAGATTGTGATTTCTGGATTTTTCTTTTTAGGTTATCTCTCATATAGTGGACACGCATCTACCGTGAAAATTTCAAACCCCTGCATGTTTTTAAGTGGGAGAACTTGCAAAATAGCAGGGTGTTCCAATACTTATTTTCTTCACTGTATACTGTATATATATAAATATAAAACCTATAATTGTATTTACTGTTTAAAATAAATGTGCCTCTCAATCGGTGATTTTGTTGAAATGTTTCATTGGGGTCCACATTTTCTGCAGCCTCTTGTCACCACAAAGTATTCTTCAATCCTCCAGAAGTGGAAAAAGGTCGCCGGCACAAGTGGATTATCTCAGTGGGTTTGCTGTCATCTTCTCTCTGTGCACTTTGGGACGCAGCACTGCTGACAGGCCGAATGTGCAAAAGGTCAGAGGTTGAGGCTGCACGGGTCAAAAGGTGTCCGTCTCCTCTTGACACAGACGACCTCGCATCTTTGAAACAAACATACAGTTTGTGACAAACTGAATAAAGTAAGCAACATATGGACACTGATGCGCTACGTATATTTGTGGTGTTTCTGATTTTCTGGTGCGGAACCTTAACTTTGGTACAAAGGTGTACACATTTAAATCCCAAAATGTATTTAAAGTGAGGTATAGGAAGTGTAACTATCACTGAAATACAAATATGATACTAGTGATACTTGATATATGATACTCAGTCAGAGCTTGACAAACCGTTGTTAAAATCCCTTTAAAATCTACCTTAGCATGTCTGTCTTTGTTTAAATGTTTTTGTTTTTTTGCTGATTATCAAAATGGCCACAAATGAAGGAATGAAATGCAAATATGATAATTTTACTCATGCAATGTGATTTATCAAGACTGAAACTGGTCTGCAGCTGCTTTTTGGCTTTTATTATACAAACCCCGTTTCCATTTGAGTTGGGAAATTGTGTTAGATGTAAATATAAATGGAATACAATGATTGGCAAATCCTTTTCAACCCATATTCAGTTGAATATGGTACAAAGACAACATATTTGATGTTCAAACTCATAAACTTGTTTTTTTTTTTTTTTGCAAATAATCATTAACTTTAGAATTTGATGCCAGCAACATGTGACAAAGAAGTTGGGAAAGGTGGCAATAAATACTGATAAAGTTGAGGAATGCTCATCAAACACTTATATGAAACATCCCACAGGTGTGCAGGCTAATTGGGAACAGGTGGGTGCCATGATTTGGTATAAAAGCAGCTTCCATGAAATCCTAAGTAATTCACAAACAAGGATGGGGCGAGGGTCACCACTTTGTAAGCAAATTGTTGAACAGTTTTCGAACAACATTTCTCAACGAGCTATTGCAAGGAATTGATAGATTTTACCATCTACGGTCCGTAAAATCATCAAAAGGTTCAGAGAATCTGGAGAAAAATCACAGCACGTAGGCGATGATATTACGGACCTTTGAACCCCTCAGGTAGTACTGCATCAAAAACCGACATCAGTGTGTAAAGGATATCACCACATGGGCTCAGGGACCATTCATAAGACCACTGTCAGTAACTACAATTGATTGCTACATCTGTAAGTGCAAGTTAAAACTCTGCTATGCAAAGCAAAACCCATTTATCAACAATACCCAGAAACACCGCTGGCTTCGCTGGGCCCGAGATCACCTATGATGGACTATTGCAAAGTGGGAAAGTGTTCTTTGGTCTGACAAATCCACATTTCAGATTATATTTGGAAACTGTGGACATGGTGTCCTCCAGGACAAAGAGGAAAATAACCATCCGGATTGCTATAGGCGCAAAGTTCAAAAGCCAGTATCTGTGATGGTATGGGGGTTTGTTAGTGCCCAAGGCATGGGTAACTTACACATCTGTGAAGGCACCATTAATGCTGAAAGGTCCATACAGGTTTTGGAGCAACATGTGTTGTCATCCAAGAAACTTTATCATGGACGCCATTGTTTATTTCAGCAAGACAAGTATTACAACAGCTTGCCTTCGTAAAAAAGAGTGGGGATACTTTCCTGGCCCGCCTGCATTCCAGACCTGTCTCCCATGGAAAATGTGTGGCGGGTTATGACGCATAAAATACAACAACGGCGACCCCGGACTGTTGAACGACTGAAGCTCTACATAAAACAAGAATGGGAAATAATTCCACTTTCAAAGCTACAACAATTAGTTTTCTCAGTTCCCAAACGTTTATTGAGTGTTGTTAAAAGAAAAGGTGATGTAACACAGTGGTGAACATGCCCTTTCCCAACTACTTTGGCACGTGTTGCAGCCATGAAATTCAAAGTTAATTATTTTTTGCAAAAAAATTAAAATAAAATTTATGAGTTTGAACATCAAATATGTTGTCTTTGTAGCATATTCAACTGAATATGGGTTGAAAAGGATTTGCAAATCATTGTATTCCGTTTATATTTACATATAACGCAATTTCCCAACTCATATGGGAACAGGGTTTGTATTTTGCACGACTGGGACGTAGACTGGCACAGATATATTTTTGATATATGTCCTATATCAGGGGTGTCCAAATTACGGTCTACGGGCCAGGTATGGCCCGACGTCGTCTTCAATTTGGCTAACCAGACGTCCTGAGTTTAATGAGGAATCTGGCCGCAGGGAAATTTTAACTTATTTTAAAAGAGAATGTATTAGCTGGTACGTTGACACCATCTTGCGGAAAACATGAGCAATTCGGATCTATGACCACTTATCATGCTTTAAATGATATTTTCGCTTTCGCGTCGTGTAAAAAAAACAAAGTTTGTTGCAATTTCTTGACATGCAAACAGCCGAGAATTCAACATGCAGGTAAAAATATTTGATGATGAAATCAACAAACAAAAGAGGATTTCCGCTAAAAAGGGCCTGGAAGCATAGAGATGGCTACGCAAGACTAAACTAAACTAAACAGGCCACAAAGTAAACAAAACAGAATGCTGGACAACAGCAAAAATTCACCGTGTCGTGGAGCGGACAGGGTCCACAAAGTACAACCATGCATAACATCACCATGGAAAGAATACTCAACAAAACGGTGCCTCAAGCTCAACTTAAATAGTCCTAATTATCAACAGAAACAGGTGTGGGGAAAAGTTGTCAGGGGCCAAGCGTGAAGCAGTTATGCAAAAAACCACCAGCAACAACAACAACAACAACAACAAAACAGGAAGAGACACCAAAATAAAAGCGCGAGACCAGAACTAAAACATTATACAGAGAAAAAACGCCAGCAAACACAAAACAAGTTGCAACCTTTTTCTTTTATTAGCCAATACAAACAGCCTTCCTTAGTCATGGTGCAAAAAATTTAAAATGAAATAATTAACCAACACAAAATGCTAATAGACATGATAACCCATAACGCAATATTACACAATTTGTGGATGTTATGAAAAAAAGTCCATGCACACACACACACATATATATATATATATATATATATATATATATACATATAATATATAATATACAGGTATATCTAGATACATATATATACACTGTGTATATATTAATATATATATATATCTATATATGTATTTATATAGATATCTATATATATCTATGTATCTATATATCTATACATCTATATATCTATATATTGAATGCACTTCAAAGTCAAGATATTTGATGTTCAAACTCATAAAGTTATTTTTTTTTCCCGCAAATAATAATTAACTTAGAATTTCATGGCTGCAACACGTGCCAAAGTAGTATGGAAAGGGCATGTTCACCACTGTGTGACATCAACTTTTCTTTTAACAACACTCAATAAACGTTTGGGAACTGAGGAAACTAATTGTTGAAGCTTTGAAAGTGGAATTCTTTCCCATTCTTGTTTTATGTAGAGCTTCAGTCATTCAACAGTCCGGGGTCTCCGCTGTCGTATTTTACGTTTCATAATGCGCCACACATTTTTGATTGGAGACAGGTCTGGACTGCAGGCGGGCCAGGAAAGTCCCCGCACTCTTTTTACGAAGCCGCGCTGTTGTAACACGTGCTGAATGTGGGTTGGCATTGTCTTGCTGAAATAAGCAGGGGCTGTGTTGGCAGCATATGTTGCTCCAAAACCTGTATGTACCTTTCAGCATTAATGGTGCCTTCACAGATGTGTAAGTTACCCATGCCTTGGGCACTAATACACCCCCATACCATCACAGATGCTGGCTTTTGAACTTTGCGTCGATAACAGTCTGGATGGTTCACTTCCCCTTTGGTCCGGATGACATGATGTCGAATGTTTCCAAAAACAATTTGAAATGTGGACTCGTCAGACCATAGAACACTTTTCCACTTTGCATCAGTCCATCTTAGATAATCTTGGGCCCAGAGAAGCCGGCGGCGTTTCTGGATGTTGTTGATAAATGGCTTTCGCTTTGCATAGTAGAGCTTTAATAACGTGCACTTACAGATGTAGCAACCAACTGTATTTAGTGACAGTGGTTTTCTGAAGTTTTCCTGAGCCCATGTGGTGATATCCTTCAGAGATTGATGTTGGTTTTTGATACAGTGCCATCTAAGGGATGGAAGGTCACAGTCATTCAAAGTTGGTTTCCGGCCATGCCGCTTACGTGGAGTGATTTTCTCCAGATTCTCTGAACCTTTTGATGATATTATGGAGCGTAGATGTTGAAATCCCTAAATTTCTTGCAATTGTACTTTAAGAAACGTTGTACTTGGACTGTTTGACTATTTGCTCACGCAGTTGTGGTCAAAGGGGTGTACTTCGCCCCATCCTTTCTTGTGAAAGACTAAGCATTTTGGCGGGAAGCTGTTTTATACCCAATCTGTTGCGATCCGCTTCCCGGATCACATTTTTTGTCTGTTTTTTGAGTCCTTTTTGGTTTTTTGATTGTTTGGACTCTTCCGGTGCTAAGTTTGTACGTGCACTTCCTGTTTTTGTTACCATGGTTCCTCATTTGTTCCACCTGCCATGCCTTTTGACGCATACCTGATGGCAATTGTTACTTTAGTATTCAAGCCTGCAATCTACCTCAGTTTGTCCTTGGTTCGTCACTTGCTATATTCAACACGCATGTTTTGGTTTCTGTAAGTCTTTGTATTTTTGCTAAGTCTCGTCTTGGCTTCCGTGCATTGGGCACACTCATCTTGAACTCTTTGAACTCCATGCTAACTATTAGCATTTAGCTTCCCGTCCGTAGTCACGCCTTTTCTTTGCCTTTTGTCAAGTGTTGTATATTAAAATCAGCTCTTACCTGCAATCCTGCCTGTCTGGTCCCACTGCATCCTGGGGTGATACCTTCGCGCGTCATTATGCGTTCCAAACGTGACACAATTATGGCACCCACCTGTTCCCAATTAGCTTGCACACCTGTGGGATGTTCCAAATAAGTGTTTGATGAGCATTCCTCAACTTTATCAGTATTTATTGCCACCCACACTGGTTTAAAAGTAAATCAGCTATTGGGTTTCACTGTGTAAAAGCGCTTTGAGTCACTAGAGAAAAGCGCTATACAAATATACTTCACGTATTGGAAAAATGGCTTTTCCTTAAAATATTTTGCATCCCACTGTTTAGAAGGCATTGATAAAGAAAAGCCGAGGTGCCACAATGTGAAGGGAATGACTAGCAACAGTGCAGTAAAGATTCCGTGAAGGGGAGGGAAATAATAGCCAATTTAGTCTCCACCTTGACATTTTGGAGTCTGCCAAGTTATTTTCTATCTCCTGACGCTTGTTACGTGGACACGTCTCAAAATGGTGGCGAAAATGGCTTGTTAGCTGAGTAGATTGCCAGGTTTTAAAACCAAAGGGCCACACTAAGCAGTGCTGTTAGGGAAGCTTTAAAGGGAAGGGGGGGGGGCAGAGTGTTGTCCTTCCTCTGGGATAATGAGGACCGAGGAAGGAAGGCCGGGATGAAGACAGGAAGAGAAGAAGCAGATGTGTTATAAAATGTTGGAACGTGTGAGGGATGGAACATGTGTTGCATTCACCACACAGGTGTAAAACTGGCCTGCCAGATCATTTAAAGTGGCCCACAACGTCATTTATGTGGTCTACCACATTATTCATCTGAAACCACTTCATTTTTGTGGCCCACAACGTCATGTATGTGGTCGACCACATTATTCATCTTAGATAGCATTATTTTACCAAGATCAGCATTAAAGTGCCCCCCCGCCATATTATTTTATGTGGACAGCCACTCATTATTACGTGGCCAACTACTTCATCTTATCGTCTGCCACATTTTTATACTGCCATGCACATCATTTTATGCGAGCAACCACTTCATTTTATGTGGTCTGCCATTTCATTTCATTTGGCCTACCCCATTATTTTATTAAGAACAGCCACTTTATGTCACCAGCCACCTCATTTTGTGGTCCGCTACATTATTTATGTGGTACGCAACACTCAAGTGGGCCCCCCGACATTATTTTATGTGGACAACCACTTCATCTTATGTGGCCACCCACTTAACTTTGTGGTCCACCACATTATTTATGTGGCCCACCACATTATTTTATACTGCCAAGCACATCAATTTATGTTGCCAGCCAAATCATTTTATGTGGTCTGCCATGTAATTTTATGTGGCTCACCACATCATTTTTTGAAGACAGCCATTTTATGTTGCCAGCCACATCATTTTGTGTGGTCTGCCGTCTCATTTCATGTGACCTACCACATTATTTTATGAAGAGCCATTTTATGTTGCCAGCCACATCATTTTGTGTGGTCTGCCGTCTCATTTCATGTGACCTACCACATTATTTTATGAAGAGCCATTTTATGTTGCCAGCCACATCATTTTGTGGTCCGCTACATTATCTATGTGGTACGAAACACTCAAGTGGGCCCTACTACATCATTTTATGTGGACAGCCACTTCATTTAAAGTGGCCAGCCACATCATTTTGTGGTCCGCCACCTTACTTATTTGGCCTACCACGTTATTTTATACTGCCAAGCACATCATTTTATGTGAACAGCCACTTCATTTTGTAAGTTAAGTGGCCCGCCACATTATTTTATGCGACCAACCACATTTTTTTATGTGGTCTGCCATTTCATTTCATTTGGCCTACCACATTATTTTATTAAGAACAGCCACTTTATGTTGCCAGCCACCTCATTTTGTGGTCCGCTACAATTATTTATGTGGTATGCAACACTCAAGTGGGCCACCCGACATTATTTTATGTGGACAACCACTTCATCTTATGTGGCCAACCACTTAACTTTGTGGTCCACCACTTTATTTATTGTGGCCCACCACATTATTTTATACTGCCAAGCACATCAATTTATGTTGCCAGCCAAATCATTTTACGTGGTCTGCCATGTAATTTTACGTGGCTCACCACATCATTTTTTGAAGACAGCCATTTTATGTTGCCAGCCACATCATTTTCTGTGGTCTGCCGTATCATTTCACGTGACCTACCACATTATTTTATGAAGAGCCATTTTATGTTGCCAGCCACATCATTTTGTGGTCCGCTACATTATCTATGTGGTACGCAACGCTCAAGTGGGCCCTACTACATAATTTTATGTGAACAGCCACTTCATTTTGAGGTCCGCCACCTTACTTAATTGGCCTACCACATTATTTTATAATGCCAAGCACATCATTTTATGTGAACAGCCACTTCATTTTGTAAGTTAAGTGGCCCGCCACATTATTTTATGCGACCAACCATGTCATTTTATGTGGTCTGCCATTTCATTTCATTCGGCCTACCACATTATTTTATTAAGAACAGCCACTTTATGTTGCCAGCCACCTCATTTTGTGGTCCGCTACAATTATTTATGTGGTATGCAACACTCAAGTGGGCCACCCGACATTATTTTATGTGGACAACCACTTCATCTTATGTGGCCAACCACTTAACTTTGTGGTCAACCAGATTATTTATTGTGGCCCGCCACATTATTTTATACTGCCAAGCACATCAATTTATGTTGCAAGCCAAATCATTTTACGTGGTCTGCCATGTAATTTTATGTGGCTCACCACATCATTTTTTGAAGACAGCCATTTTATGTTGCCAGCCACATCATTTTCTGTGGTCTGCCGTATCATTTCACGTGACCTACCACATTATTTTATGAAGAGCCATTTTAGGTTGCCAGCCAAATCATTTTGTGGACCGCTACATTATCAATGTGGTACGCAACGCTCAAGTGGGCCCTACTACATCATTTTATGTGAACAGCCACTTCATTTTGAGGTCCGCCACCTTACTTATTTGGCCTACCACATTATTTTATAATGCCAAGCACATCCTTTTATGTGAACAGCCACTTCATTTTGTAATTTAATTGGCCTGCCACATTATTTTATGCGACCAACCACATCATTTCATGTGGTCTGCCATATCATTTCATTTGGCCTACCACGTTATTTTATTAAGAACAGCCACTTTATGTTGCCAGCCACAGCATTTTGTGGTCCGCTACATTATTTATGTGGTACGCAACACTCAAGTGGGCCCCCCGACATTATTTTATGAGGACAACCACTTCATCTTATGTGGCCAACCACTTAACTTTGTGGTCCACCACATTATTTATGTGGCCCACCACATTTTTTATGTGGCCCACCACGTTATTTTATACTGCCAAGCACATCAATTTATGTTGCCAGCCAAATCATTTTAAGTGGTCTGCCATGTAATTTTATGTGGCTCACCACATAATTTTTTGAAGACAGCCATTTTTTGTTGCCAGCCACATCATTTTGTGTGGTCTGCCGTATCATTTCATGTGATCTACAACATTATTCTATGAAGAGCCATTTTATGTTGACAGCCACATCATTTTGTGGTCCGCTACATTATCTATGTGGTACGCAACGCTCAAGTGGGCCCTACTACATAATTTTATGTGGACAGCCACGTCATTTAAAGTGGCCAGCCACAGCATTTTGAGGTCCGCCACCTTACTTATTTGGCCTACCACATTATTTTATACTGCCAAGCACATCATTTTATCTTGCCAGCCACTTCATTTTGTGTAGTCTACCATGTAATTTAAGTGGCCCGCCACGTTATTTTATGCGACCAACCAGATTATTTTGTGTGATCTGCTATGTCATTTCATTGGCCTACCACTTATTTTAGGAAGACAGCCATTTGATGTTGCCAACCACTTCATTTTTTGATCCGCTACATTATTTTTGTGGTACACAACGCTTGAGTGGGCCCTCCAAAATTATTTCATGTGGACAGCCACATCATTTTGTAGTCCGCTATATTATCTATGTGGTACAAAACGCTTAAGTGGGCCCCCCACATCATTTTGTGGTCCGCTACATTATCTATGTGGTACGAAACGCTTAAGTGGGATCCCCGCTTTATTTTATGTGGACAGCCACATCATTTAATGTGGCCAGCCACATAATTTTGTGGTACGCCACATTACTTATTTGGCCTGCCACATTATTTTATACTGCCGGGCACATCATTTTATGTGGACAGCCACTTCATTTTGTGTGGTCTGCCATTTCATTTAAGTGTCCCGCCACGTTATTTTATAAGACCAACCACATTATTTTAAGAACACAGCCATTTGATGTTGCCAGCTACTTCATTTTGTGGTCCGCTACATTATTTATGTGGTACGCAACGCTATAAATAAACTGCGAATAATTGCGATTAAATACTTTAATTGTTTGACAACTCAAGTTTCTAATCAAATAATGTTCATAGTTACAAGTGGCCCCTTGAGGACAATCAATTTTGATGTGGCCCTCAATAGAAAAAATAGAGTATTGACACCCCTTGGGTTTACGACAATGACAACAATGTTTCTCATCATGTGTCTGGATTGTATCAAATGTGTTCCACGTGTGTGTGTGTGTGTGTGTGTGTGTGTGTGTGTGTGTGTGTGTGCTGTTTATACAAGGCAACATTTAAGTTTATCCCTGAGAGACGTCTTTTGTTTGGGACACTGCTGAGGGGCGTTGAAAGAAGGAAAGAAGCATTTTTACCATTTTCAAGCATTTATAAGGAATGAAAGGAAAAAGAAAATTCAATTTATCTATGCTTGACTCACGTCGAGGACAAACTCTATTCATTGGCGCTTGAGGAGACACCCACACACACACACACACACACACACACACACACACACACACACACACACACACACACACACACACACACACACACACACACACACACACACACACACACACACACCGTGATAAATGTGACTTGTCTCTCAGTGGTAAATCTGCATGTCGCACCTAAACTAATAACTCTGGCTGCAAACTTTATTTCGCTGCAATAGCAACCTTAATCCAGTTGAGTAAAACATTTTTCTTCGGGTTATAAAAATGCAGCACTTTCACAAAAAAATTATGGACTCCACGCTGCCACATTGGATCCTCCAACGTCTAAACCTAATAACGCAGTTGGACGTTCCCGTCTTAATTTTTCTCCGCAAATGTCATACCTCTTCCTTCTTTCGGTTTGACTCCCATTCATTCAGTTATTCCTTTACATATACCGTATTTCCTTGAATTGCCGCAAAATATATATTTTGCGCCTGCCTAGAATTACTGCCGGGTCAAACTCGTTTCGCAAAATATTATTTTTACTAGCGCATGTCTTGAATTTCCACCGGGTCAAACTCGTCACGTCACGTGTGACACTTCATCTGTCATCATTTTCAAAATGGAGGAGGTTGATTTCAATCATTTGAAATCGCATAAAGGGAAGAAGATTAAGAGCTATTCAGTAGGATTTAAGGTCCAAGCTATTGAATATGCTAAAAAGAACAGTAAGCAGCGATGTTTTATTAATATACCGTAGCTGCGTGTGTCAAATATGAGTCATTAAATGACTCCCGCCTCCTGGTGGTAGAGGGCGCTAGTGATCCTTCTTGCGACTACTCGGCTGCAGAAGAAGTGACAATAAGCAGCAAGAGTGAGCAGTGATAGTTTATTTTTTCCTCTCGCTTGCACTTTTAACATGGAGGATTACATATCTAAAATAAAACAGTTTTCTAAACTGGACTTTCAATCGAAGCAGGAGGTGATAAAGGAAGATCTCCATTGGGACAGAGAGTTTTAAAACTGAAGAAAGATAAGGAAGACTTCTATAAACAAGTTATCGATGCTTTTGATCAGAAGGAGCTGCGCATGGACTTCATTTATAAGTAAAGGTAAGACCATAATAAACATTTTTTTATTAAATGTGCTTTTCATGATGTATCCTGACATCACACTCAAATTTATAAGCACGGGCCTAAATTTATCGCATGCCTTTGGTAAGCGCTGGAGTGAGAAGAGGTTTTAAAATAAATAGCGCATGCTTGTCTTTACCGCATGCCTTTGGTAATGTATTTGAAAGTGCAATGCTTTTCAGTCAGTAGCACAGCCTTTGAAGGAGCATAGGTATGGGCAGCATCTGTGACACTTAATTTGCAGGAAAGGAGTGAGTTTAGGGTTGAATTGTCCATCGTCGTTCTATTCTCTGTCACTATCTTTCTAACCATGCTGTTCATCCTCTGTGATGATGCATTGCTGTGTGGCACGGACAAACGTGCCTTCAGCAAATGCACCAGAGCCTGGAATCTTCCATCTCTCCCTAGCATAAACCTTGCCCTTTGATCAGTCCTGGATGAACTGAAATTCTTGTTTCCAATCATTTTGGAACTTGCAAGCGTACTTCTTCTTACTCGTTGTCGCCATGTCTCTTCTTTGTTTTTCTGCTTCGTCTCTGTTACGTTTTTGGACATTACTACTTGCCGTAGTTTTGAAGCAATGCATGATGGGAATCCGGATGTTGTGTGTCAGTGTATTAACGTACCGAATGGAATGAACACACGCTGAGAAATAGCTCCGTCCCTGCCTACATTATGGGTTATAGATAAACCGATGGATAACGGAGACATATAATAGTCTCCTTCTTGTCGTGTGTGCAGTTGTCCACTGAGCTCTGAGGGCCGTAGATGTTGTAACGTGACTGGGCCGGCACGCTGTTTATAAGGAGGAAAAGTGGACGTGACGACAGGCTGTCCTCACTCAGGTCCGGCTGGAAATCAGGAGAAATTCGTGAGAAAGGTTGTCCCGAGAGATTTTCGGGAAAGGCACTGAAATTCGGGAGTCTCCCGGAAAATTGGAGGGTTGGCTGGTAGGCTGATGACAAACTGACACTTATTTTATTCTAATCAATGTTAGTCACAAGTTGCTCATGAGGAAGGTGTCATGTTCTGCGGTCTGGATTCTGTTTAGTTAGGTTCTGTTTGTTTTTGACTCTGGTAATTCCTCGTCTGCCAAGGATGTGGCCGTGCCCGAGTCGTCCACCTCGTCAGGTGCCGCGGCGTTCTACGCGTTGCTGCCACCTGACTCTCCCTCGATGGATTCGAGGACACTGCAAAGTCCCCCTCCCGCCCTCCCTTGACTCTTGATCTTGTTTTTTTTTTTGGACATTTGGGATCTGTCCTTGAAGGGGGGATTATGTCATGTTCTGTGGTCTGGATTCTGTTTAGTTATGTTCTGGGTTTTTTTGACCCATTAGTTCCTGTTTTTGCGCACCCTGGTTTGTTTTAGTTTCCATGACAACTCATTAGTTTCACCTGCCTTATTTGTTTGAACTTATGCACCTGTTATTTGTCATGTAATTACCATTACCATTTAAGCCTGTAGTTGCCAGGTAGTTGACCTGGCGACATTACTCTGATTACGCTGTGTGTGCTGTGTTCATGCCACAGCTCTTGATATCATAGTTCATGCTGCCTGTTTCACGTCACAGTAAGTGTTTTTTTTTTGTTTCATGTCCATAGTCTGTCTAAGATTTAGTTTTTGTTTCCATACGCTAAATTTGTGTCTCCGCCTTGTGCGCGCCTTTTGTTTGTACTTTTCTGAGTAGAGATTAAATCCTGTATTGACCTGCAAGCATTGCCCGGTCCTGTCAGTTTGCACCACGGGAAAACATTCCTCACAGTAAGCTGCACCAAAGTCCATGTTCTTACAGGATGGATGGATGATTTATTATCGTCCATTTTATAACATGTACAAGACACATAAGAACTGAAATTACATTTCTGGCACAGTCCACCTAAAAGCAGACATACGTTACAGGGATACAAGAATAGGACAACCAACGGATCAGCCACTTACAACGCTCCTTAAAAATAGGGGGGACAAAGGTGATATTGTTAAAGGGGGGGAAGAGTAAAAAATATCAGTCAAAGGCTGGACCCTTGAGGGGGGTCCAGACTCAGTCCAAGGAAAAACGTACATGCCCATTGTCTTTCCCTGGTGGTCTAGTGGCTAGAATTTGGCGCTGTCACCGCCACGGGCTGGGTTCAATTCCTGGTCAGGGAAACACTGTCTACCCTGTCTGGGAGCAGTTAATTTATACCATGAATTGATTAACGTGGACCCCGACTTAAACAAGTTGAAAAACTTATTCGGGTGTTACCATTTAGTGGTCAATTGTACGGAATATGTACTGAACTGTGCAATCTACTAATAAAAGTATCAATCAATCAATCAAAATTTGGGTATAGGGGTGTTGTGTCCATAGGCCTGGGGCCGTTCTGCATGCAATGCAAGCAAAATTCGACTCCCAGGTGTCGTTGAGGAGGGAGGGAGGCGAAAAGCTTCCATCGTTGAGGAGTCCTTGTGGGATGTTTTCTGAACAGCCTGCTCCTGCTGTTGCATCAAGGCCATTCGAGGGAGTCAAATCGTAGAATAGGATTTTCGTTTTTTTCTGTGAGCAGACATTACAATGGCTTGTCTGTTCTATTCATACATGTTGGCTCTCATATCCAATTTTTCCCTTTGAACAAGCTTCTCCATGATGCGATCCATCTTGCGATTCAGTTCAGAAATCGCCCCAGACTGTGATCCCATAGCCCGACCCAAACCTTTCATTGCGACGAACAGCCTATGGGCTCTTTGAGTGGCTGCCATCGTCTTACGAATTTTACGATACACCAGTGCAATACCCAGCCCAATCAGCAGGTGCCCCGCGATCACGGTTCCAAATAGGTAGATGTCTTCCACGTCCTTGATGTAAAGGACTGAGAGGCACATGATTCTCCATTTGTCCCAGGAATCTCTCACGTACCCGGCAGCAATGGTTTAGGACAGTGCAAAGAAAGAGGCTTAAAAAATGTTTAGACAAGAAAGAGAGCAAGCAAGGAGAAAACGGGAGGAGAAAAAAATGCGACCGTCCTCACGAGAGGCAAGACAGAAACAAGTTATTTTTTGTCATATCTATTCAAATTTTTTATATACAACTGAAAACAGCCGAGTCATACCAAAGACGAAAAAAATGGGACCCATTACCTCCCTGCTTGGGACTCAGCATCAAAGGCTGGAATTGGGTGTTAAAACCTCAAAAATGATTCCCAGGTGCAGCCCCCGCAGCTGCTCACTGCTCCCCTCACCTCCCAGGAGGTGAACAAGGGGATGGGTCGAATGCAGAAGACACATTTCGCCACACCTAGTGTGTGTGTGCCCCGCGACCCCAAAAGGGACTAAGCGGTAGAAAATGGATGGATGGATAGTGTGTGTGTGACAATCATTGGCAATTTAACTTTAACTTAACTATGTGTGGTCTTGCTTTTATCTGTATCGTAAGTATCTATCTTTCTCCCGGTAAAGCCTACTTTTTTTAAAATTTAAATTGATTTTTTTTAATTAACTCAACATAAAAAACACAAGATACACTTACAGTTCGTGCACCAACTACAAAAAACCCTCCCTCCCCCATTCTCACTCATTCACACAAAAGGGTTGTTTCCTTCTGTTATTAATATTCTGCTTCTATTTCCATTAATCACTACCTTCTATGTAACTGTTTTTATTTTATCTTAATTTATTTTTTATTATTTATTTATTTATTTTCCAGTGGTTTTCTGAAGTGTTCCTGAGCCCATGTGGTGATAGCCTTTACACACTAATAATTTTGATACAGTACGGCCTGAGGGATTGAAGGTCACAGGCATTCAATATTGGTGTTCATCCTTGCGGTGATTTCTCCAGATTCTCTGAAACTTTTGATGAAATTACGGACCGTAGATGGTGAAATCTCTAAATTCCTTGCAATAATAAATGTTGTTCTTACTGTTGGACAATTTTCTCCCGCATTTGTTCACAACGTGTTGACCTTCGCCCCATCCATATTTGTGAATGACCGAGCATTTCACAGAAGCTGCTTTTATACACAATCATGGCACCCACCTGATCCCAATTATCCTGTTCACCTGAGGGATGTTCCGAATAAGCGTTTGATGAGCATTCCTCAACCTTCTCAGTCTTTTTGCCACTTATTCTAGCTTTTTTTTAAACATGTTGCAGGCATCAAATTCCAAATGAGCTAATATTTGCAAAACGTAACGAAGTTTTCCAATTTCAATGTGAAGTATCTTGTCTTTGCAGTCTATTCAATTGACTTTGGGTTGAAATGGATTTGAAAATCATTGTATTCTGAGGTGGCGACTTGTCCAGGGTGTACACCGCCTTCCGCCCAATTGTAGCTGAGATAGGCGCCAGCCTCCCCCCCCGCGACCCCAAAGGGAATAAGCAGTAGAAAATGGATAGATGGATGGAAAAACATGCCAACTTCACTTATTGTGGCGTTTGTACATTAAGATAACAAGGGACTAAATTAACATTGGCCTTTTTTGTTAAAGGGGAACATCATCACAATTTCAAAAGGGTTAAAAACAATAAAAATCAGTTCCCAGTGGCTTGTTTTATTTTTCGAATTTTTTTTTCAAAATTTTACACCTCCAGGAATATCCCTAAAAAAAGCTTTAAAGTTCTTGATTTTCGCTATTTGCGATGCGACTGTCCATTTTCCTGTGACGTCATACAGGGCTGCCAATAAAAACAACATGGCGGTTACCACAGCAAGATATAGCGACATTATCTCGGATTCAGACTCGGATTTCAGCGGCTTAAGCGATTCAACAGATTACGCATGTATTGAAACATATGGTCGGAGTATGGAGGCAGATAGCAAAAACGAAATTGAAGAAGAGATTGAAGCTATTGAGCGAATAACTATTGACGCTATTCGGCCATATCATGGGTATACCTAATGAAGTGGCCCATAGCATGGCTGCCTTATTAGCATCGCCGATAAAATGTGCAGACCAAACGATCAGGACTTTCGCATCTTGTGACACTGGAGCAACTTAAATTTGTCGATTTGTAAGTGTTTGTTTCGCATTAAATGTGGGTATATATTTTCAAATGTACATACAGCTAGCGTAAATAGCATGTTAGCATCGATTAGCGTAGCACAGGGGTAGCTGACATTGCTTAACGCGATAATTATGAATAATTTCGCTGGTAATCACAGTGCTAAAAATAATGTGCAAAATATAAAACATTCTCATCCATCCATCCGTTTTCTATACCGCACCTGTTCAAGAAGTCGCATTAATGGTAAGAAGTGTTTTATGTCACGATGGGGGGGTTGCAGCTTGCTGCGGGGTCGTTTTCCAGGAAGGCAGACGGACTACTCGGACATGGCATTTAGGTAAAAACATGATTTAATTTTAACTAAAAAAATATACAAACAAAGATCGCTCATAGCGGAGGCACAACCTGGGCTAAAGAACAAAGCTAACGCATAAACAGACTAAGAACATAAATCAAACAGAAACTTACTTGGCATGGCATGAAGCACGAAACTATGGCAAGGCATGAATCAAGTCAGCACAGGGCGACTGACTGACAAAGACGAGCTTAAATACTGCCTCTGATTAGTGCTCGTGAAGCAGGTGAGCGAGCATTTTGTCCACCAGAGACAGGTGGACAAAATGAGTAACCAAGGAAACCAGACAAGGGAGTGGAAAAAAAACAGGAACTTAAAGAGTCCAAAGGACAAACAGCACATGGCCAAACAAAAACATGATCAACAGACATGACATTTTATTACTATTGGTTAGCTTCAGAATAACAATGTTATTAAAAGAATAGGAGACTTATTATATTCTAAAAATGTTGGTCTTACTTAAAAATGCACGCATTTAGTTGTATTCAGTGTTAAAAAATATTATATGGCTCTCACGGAAATACATTTTGAAATATTTGCCTTTCATGGCTCTTTCAGCCAAAAAGGTTCCCCGACCCCTGGCGTAGCATGTTAGCATCGATTAGCTGGCAGTCATGCCGTGACCAAATATGTCTGATTAGCACATCAATCAACAACATCAACAAAACTCACCTTTGTGATTTCGTTGACTTTATCGTTGCAAATCCATCTGCAGGTTATCCATACATCTCTGTGCCATGTCTGTCTTAGCATCGCCGGTCAAATGTGAAGACACTCTGGTACATTCAATGGGGGTCTGGCGGCAGATTTCTTGCCAGTGGTGCAACTTGAATCCCTCCCTGTTAGTGTTCTTACACCCTCCGACAACACACCGACGAGGCATGATGTCTCCAAGGTTCCAAGAAATAGTCGAAAAAGCGGAAAATAACAGAGCTGAGACCCGATGTTTGTAATGTGAAGATGAACATGGTGGGTGTGTTACCTCGGTGACGTCACATTCTGACGTCATCGCTAAAAGACCGATAAACAGAAAGGCGTTTATTTGCCAAAATTCACCCATTTAGAGTTCGGAAATCGGTTGAAAAAATACATGGTCTTTTTTCTGCAACATCAAGGTATATATTGACGCTTGCATAGGTTTGGTGACAATGTTCCCCTTTAAAGCATTTCTAGTGAAAACTTCCCAATTCAAAAAGCTTCTTGGTTCCTGAAGTAGAGAACGATTTGTATGGATTTCCCGGGGTAAAATTAGAACGGGTCATAAGTGAACCAGAGGGGGTAGAAAGCATTGGGAATGTAAATGGGGAGAAAAATTGATTTCTTGGTCGGTTGATTAGTGGCTGAACTTCTGCCCTGCTGAGGCTACAACAACAAAAAAAAAACATGCCAAAAGAATAAATGTATAATCCATTCTCAGAAATTAGCATCGCCAAGTTCCATTACAATTGACTACTGACTGACGAATGAATAATGGAGCAACTTGACTTTAAAGTGTAAGTTTTGTCACCGCTGCATCAACATCAGTCTTGTGATTAGGCGAGGATGATAAATACATAAGCGAGCAGCGTGAAATGACCTTTTATGGCTGTCATCAAAATGTCTTAGAAATGGAATATAAATGACGAATCGCCCGACATTACACACCTTTTGAGTGGAACATTTTGTCTCAATCTTGTTACCTTTAGAATGAGAAATAATGTGTTGTTTTTATAGTAATTCTTCTGGGCCAACAAGGCAGACCCAAAGATCCGAGTGGTGTTTTATTAGCAACCTCTTTATTTCTATCCACTTTTGTACTTGGCAGATGTCATCGTTGCTTCTTGTCTCTTCATCCTTTTTTTTTGTCTGTGGCTGAGATTGTTGTGGATCTCTCAGGAAAACAACAAGTGTAGTTTAAAGGCCTACTGAAATTAGATGTTCTTATTTAAACGGGGATAGCAGGTCCATTCTTTGTGTCATAATTGATCATTTCGCCGTATTGCCATATTTTTGCTGGAAGGATTTAGTAGAGAACATCCACGATAAAGTTCGCAATTTTTGTTCGCTAATAAAAAAGTCTTGCCTTTACCGGAAGTAGCAGACGATGTGCGTGTGACGTCACGGGTTGTGGAGCTCCTCACATCCTCACATTGTTTGTAATCATAGCCACCAGCAGCAAGACCTATTTGGACTGAGAAAGTGACGATTTCCCCATTAATTTGAGCGAGGATGAAATATTCGTGGATGAGGAAAGTTAGAGTGACGCAGTAAAAAGAAAAGAAAAAAAAGGCGACGGCTCCAGGCGGTGGCAGTGGGAGCGTTTCAGATGTAATAAGACACATTTACTAGGATAATTCTGGAAAATCCATTATCTGCTTATTGTGTTAATAGTGTTTTAGTAAGATTACCTGAAAGTCGAATGGCTGCGGTGAACGGCAGTGTCTCTGAGAGAAGCCGAGGAGCCAAGATTACAGCTGCCTTTTTGAGCTGCAGGATGACGTCGCATAATCCACTCAAGTCTCCGGTAAGAGCATACTTAATATCACAATTTTCCCATCCAAAAACTTGCTGGTTGACGTGGAGAAACATGTTCACTTGACCGCTCTGTGTTAAAGCTTCTCAACAAACAAAGAAACACCGGCTGTGTTTCGGTGCTAAAAGCAGCTGCAATCCACCGCTTTCCACCAACAGCATTCTTCTTTGACGTCTCCATTATTAATTGAAGAAATTGCAAAAGATTCAGCAACACAGATGTCCAAAATACTGTGTAATTATGCGATGAAAAGAGACAACTTTTAGCCGTGTGTGGTGCTGGGCTAAAATGTCTGCTACAACCAATAACGTCACAAGCACGCGTCATCATTCCGCGATGTTTTCAACAGGATACCTCGCGGAAAATTTAAAATTGCAATTTAGTAAACTAAAGCGGCCGTATTGGCATGTGTTGCAATGTTAATATTTCATCATTGATATATAAACTATCAGACTGCGTGGTCGCTAGTAGTGGCTTTCAGTAGGCCTTTTAACTTCACCATTTTCATTCGCAGGTTTTTTGGTTGTTGTCGACCACCGCCTATTTCGACATGAGCCAGCCAATCCGACTTAAACGGGTTCCTCTGTATTTGATTGACATCCTCCTAAATCATGGGTGTTAAACTCTGGCCCGCGGGCCAAGTTTGGCCCGTCGTGTAATTTAATTTGGCCCTTGAGGCAATATCAATTTAGCATTAGAGCTGGCCCGCCGCTGTTATACAGCGTCTGTGCCGCTGTAACACTGCATTCACCGTTAATACTCATACTTGCCAGCCCTCCTAATTTTCCCGGTAGACCCCCGAAGTTCAGTGCCCCTCCCGAAAATCTCCCGGGGCAACCATTCTCCCGAATTTCTACCGATTTCCACCTGGACAACTATATTGGGGGCGTGCATTTAAGGCACTGCCTTTAGCGTTCTCTACAACCTGTCGTCACGTCCGCTTTTCCTCCATACTAACAGCGTGTCACATAATATTTGTGGCTTTTACACACACACACACATATGCACAAGTGAATGCAAGACATACTTGGTCAACAGCCATACAGGTCACACTGAGGGTGGCCGTATAAACAACTTTAGCACTGTTAAAATATGCGCCACACTGTGAACCCACACCAAACAAGAATGACAAGCAGATTTCGGGTGAACATCCGCGCCGTAACACAACAGAACAAATACCCAGAACCCCTTGCAGCACTAAGTCATCTGGGAAACTTCCAGCAAACTGACCAATAATTAACGTTTTATTCATGCATTTTCTCTTGCTACTTCAAGGCTTGAATGTTTGGTTCATTCATTACTGTTATTTTATTTTCAAATGTATTATTAGCCTGTGGAAAAAATTTGATATTTACCTCAGAAGATTGCAAATAGAAAAAAAGGCATAACATTTGTATTTAAATTTTATTTGATATGCCATTGATATTGTTTTAATTATTATTATTATTTGAAACTGGATTTGGCATGTAACAAAAGTTATATAAGCCTTGCGTGTTCAATATTTAATGCAAAACTTGTTTGGGTCCCTATTAAAAGGTTAACTTGTTCAACCTTGGCCCGCGGCTTTGCACAGGAATGCATTTTCGCCCTCTCCCTAAAGTTTACAACACCTGCTGTCCCTGGACGGTCTTCCATCCGAGCCCCGACGTACTGCAAAGTCACCAGAATCCCTTACCTTGCTACTCCAAACTTCTCACAACCTTCATTTCCTGTCGTCTCTCTCCTCTCCAATAAACACGCTGCCTTGCTTCCATGTCTCCACAGCACATTAGTGGACTCTTTGCGCGCAATTAGGAGTTCCTAAATTTGGCGTCGGGAAATAAGGTGGGCGGGAAGATGGCAAGACATTGCAGATGGCGCGTATAGTCATTATTATTATTATTATCAATCAATCAATCAATCAATGTTTATTTATATATCCCCAAATCACAAATGTCTCAAAGGACTCCACAAATCATTACGACTACAACATCCTCGGAAGAACCCACAAAAGGGCAAGGAAAACTCACACCCAGTGGGCAGGGAGAATTCACATCCAGTGGGACGCCAGTGACAATGCTGACTATGAGAAACCTTGGAGAGGACCTCAGATGTGGGCAACCCCTCTAGGGGACCGAAAGCAATGGATGTCGAGCGCGTCTAACATGATACTGTGAAAGTTCAATCCATAGTGGCTCCAACACAGCCGCGAGAGTTCAGTTCAAAGCGGCTCCAAGACAGCAGCGAGAGTCCCGTCCACAGGAAACCATCTCAAGCGGAGGCGGACCAGGAGCGTAGAGATGTCCCCAACCGATACACAGGCGAGCGGTCCATCCTGGGTCCCGACGAGCGGTCCATCCTGGGTCTCGACTCTGGACAGCCAGTACTTCATCCATGGTCATCGGACCGGACCTCCTCCACAAGGGAGGGGGGGACATAGGAGAAAAAAGAAAAGAAGCGGCAGATCAACTGGTCTAAAAAGGAGGTCTATTTAAAGGCTAGAGTATACAAATGAGTTTTAAGGTGAGACTTAATTGCTTCTACTGAGGTAGCATCTCGAACTGTTACCGGGAGGGTATTCCAGAGTACTGGAGCCCGAACGGAAAACGCTCTATAGCCCGCAGACTTTTTTTGGGCTCTAGGAATCACTAATAAGCCGGAATCTTTTGAACGCAGATTTCTTGCCGGGACATATGCTACAATGCAATCGGCATTATTATTATTATTATGCCACATATAGAAAGACGCCGGCCATTGGTCAGGCTTCTGATCAGAATTGTGCAAGTCCCACTGGCGGCTCTGCTAATTATTCACAGCTGGGTCCCAGCAGCCGTTAATGCTGGTCAATTCTGAACCCGGGACATGTGAGCAGAGCAATCAATGAATAGTGTGAAGAGTGTTTTTGGGATGTACACCGGGCTTCACTCAAAATGACAAAATGGCCAACAATAAAAAGAATAAATGGAAAGAAGACAGCCAGGTAGCCTCAGAAGCAGACAGTAAGGGGTCTGATCCAAAGAAAGTCTGACCGAAACAAAGCCTTTGGTGACAAGCCCCCCAGTGTTTGCTTTAGTTCTTCCAAATTGCCAGAGGCCTCCCATTCCCATTATGTGTCTGTCATCTTTTTAGTTTAGATACCAGACTCTTCTCTCTGCTGCTGTCACACCCGCATCACTCTTGGCCGCTTCCTGGCCTGAGCTGCTCTTCTGCAGCAACAACAGCAAAACACATTTCCCTCTCATACTTTAAGACTATGCTAAAAATAATCTAATTGCATACAACCAACAAAAACAAGCGCAAACAAACAAAAAAAAACAACTAATAAACGTACACTTAAAGTACAAAAATGGGTGCACGGTTGACTGAAATCCATCTATCTTCAAACAATTATCTGGAATCGGGTGGCGGGGACCACAGCTCCAGCAAAGACCCCCAGACTTTCCTCTCCAGAGCAACATTAGCAACTTCCTCCTGTGGGATCAATCAATCAATCATTCAATCAATGTTTATTTATACAACCCTCAATCGCAAGTGTCTCAAAAGGCTGCACAAGCCACAACGACATCCTCGGTTCAGATCCCACATCAGGGCAAGGATAAACTCAACCCAGTGGGATGACAATGAAAAACCGAGGGCGACCGGTGCAATGGACGTTGAGTGGGTCTAGCATAATAGTGTGACTCCAGTCTGTAGTGGATCTAACATAATAGTGTGAGAGTCCAGTCCATAGTGGATCTAACATAATAGTGGGAGAGTCCAGTCCATAGTGGATCTAACGTAATAGTGAGAGTCCAGTCCGTAGTGGATCTAACATAATAGTGTAAAAGTCCAGTCCATAGTGGATCTAACATAATAGTGAGAGTCCAGTCCATAGTGGATCTAACATAATAGTGAGAGTACAGTCCATAGTGGATCTAACATAATAGTGAGAGTCCAGTCCATAGTGGATCTAACATAATAGTGAGAGTCCAGTCCATAGTGGATCTAACATAATAGTGAGAGTCCAGTCCATAGTGGATCTAACATAATAGTGAGAGTCCAGTCCATAGTGGATCTAACATAATAGTGAGAGTCCAGTCCATAGTGGATCTAACATAATAGTGAGAGTCCAGTCCATAGTGGATCTAACATAAAAGTGAGAGTCCAGTCCATAGTGGATCTAACATAATAGTGAGAGTCCAATCCATAGTGGATCTAACATAATAGTGAGAGTCCAGTCCATAGTGGATCTAATATAATAGTGAGAGTCCAGTCCATAGTGGATCTAACATAATAGTGTGAAAGTCCAGTCCATAGTGGATCTAACATAATAGTGAGAGTCCAGTCCATAGTGGATCTAACATAATAGTGAGAGTCCAGTCCATAGTGGATCTAACATAATAGTGAGAGAGTCAAGTCCATAGTGTATCCAACATAAAAGTGAGAGTCCAGTCCATAGTTAATTTAACATAATAGTGAGAGTCCAGTCCATAGTGGATCTAACATAATAGTGAGAGTCCAGTCCATAGTGGGCCCAGCAGGAGACCACCCCGAGCGGAGACGGGTCAGCAGCGCACAGATGTCCCCAAGGGGATGGCGTGGCACAGTGGGAGAGTGGCCGTGCGCAACCCGAGGGTCACTGGTTCAAATCCCACCTAGAACCAACCTCGTCACGTCCGTTGTGTCCTGAGCAAGACACTTCACCCTTGCTCCTGATGGGTGCTGGTTGGCGCCTTGCATGGCAGCTCCCTCCATCAGTGTGTGAATGTGTGTGTGAATGGGTAAATGTGGAAGTAGTGTCAAAGCGCTTTGAGTACCTTGAAGGTAGAAAAGCGCTATACAAGTACAACCCATTTATCATTTATTTAACCGATGCACAGAGCTAGAGGGTCCCGACTCTGGTTAGCCGGCACTTCATCCATGGCCACCAGACCTATGCCCCCCCCCTTCCACAAGGGAAAGGGGGGCAGAGCAGAAAAGAAGAGAAACTGCAGATCAACTAGTCTAAAAACAGGGTCTATTTAAAGGCTAGATTCCTGTGAGATGGCCATACTTGCCAAGCCTCCCGATTTTCCCGGGGGACTCCCGAATTTCTCCCGATTTCCACCCGGACATCAATATTGGGGGCATGTCTTAAAGGCACTGCCTTCATTATCGTTCAATCCCGGGCTCGGGATCTTTCTGTGTGGAGTTTGCATTTTCTCCCCGTGACTGCATGGGTTCCCTCCGGGTACTCCAGCTTCCTCCCACTTCCAAAAACATGCACCTGGGGATAGGTTGATTGGCAACACTAAATGGTCCCTAGTGTGTGAATGTTGTCTGTCTATCTGTGTTGTCCCTGTGATGAGGTGGCGACTTATCCAGGGTGTACCCCGCCTTCTGCTTGATTGTAGCTGAGATAGGCACCAGCGCCACCGCGACTACAAAGGGAATAAGCGGTAGAAAAAGGATATATATACATATATGCGGCTTTAATACACACACAAGTGTGTATTAACAGCCATACAGGTCACACTGAGGTTGGCCGTATAAACAACTTTAACACTGTTACAAATATGAGCCACACTGTGAACCCACACCAAACACGAATGACAAACACATTTCAGGAGAACTTGTGCACCGTAACACAACATAAACACAACAGAACAAATACCCAGACTCCCTTGCAGCACTTCCTCTTCTGGGACCCTACAATATGCACCCCCGCTACCACCAAACCCCGCCCACACTTCAACACCCCTCTCCCATCTCCCGAATTCGGAGGTCTCAACGTTGGCAAGTACGGAGATGACACTGGCTGGTGTCAGATCATTATTAGGAAAAAATGACAGACAGGAAGGCGAGAAACATTTTTTATTTCAACAGACTCCCGCACTGTCAAAACCCTAAAGACCGACTGCACAATACCTGGTTTCATAATAAAAGCGCTGCTTCATCCTGCCTGCTCTAACAAAATAAGAGTCTCGGGGAGCTGGCGTCTACAAGCTACGGAGTTTGCCGCCAATGTGTTTCTAGTAAATTGTATAAAAAGGAATATGGAAGCTGGACAAATAAAACGGCAAAAAGCAACCACTCTCATGTGGTGTTGGACAGAAAGGAGGACTTTTTTTTTCTCCTCCATTTGAAAATGTGGACCTTATCAGCACCACTGTCTGATTCCAATCAATGCAAGTCATCAGAATCAGGTAATACACCAACTTATATTCTTGTCCTAATGAAAGATAGGAATCTATGTGTTAAACATGCTTGTATTATCATTAAACTCCTTTACCTTGTTAACAAAAATGTATCTTTCATAAATAAAATATATAAATACATATAAATTATATAATAAGAATGAGGTAGATCCCCTCGACTTGGTCACCTGAAAAGTAGCTCGACTGCAGAAAAAATGTGTGCACCCCGGTTGTAGAGTGTACACGTAATATTGACACACACACACACACACACACACACACACACACACACACACACACACACACACACACACACACACACACACACACACACTTTAATACACACCAAATGAAATTAGTGCAGAACACAGAATTTATGACTCCAAGCTGCTGGCTGATTTAATTATCAGGGCAGATCTGTCGACTATGACCACGACATTCACCTTTACATGGGGGTTGGGGGGTGGGGGGGGGGGGCGGCAGCTCAGTACTTCTCTTGATATTGGATGATAATGTAAGGCAGACCTGGGCAAATAAAGGCTTGCATGCAGCCCGTTGAGCTTTTCAATCTGGCCCCACGGACATTCCTAAATAATTGTTTTAGAATTACACATCTGTGAAGGCACCATTAATGCTCAAAGGTACATACAAGTTTTGGAACAAAAATATGCTGCCATCCAAGCGCCATCTTTTTCATGGACGCCCCTGCTTATTTCAGCAAGACAAGGCCAAGCCACATTCAGCACATGTTACAACTAAGTGGCTTCGTAAAAAAAGAGTGCGGGTACTTTCCTGGCCCGCGTGTGGCGCATTATGAAATTTAAAATACGACAGCGGAGACCCCGGACTGTTGAACGACTGAAGCTCTATTGTGACGGACTCTTGCCGTCGTGCGGGTTCCCAGGACCACCAAGGAAGGACATCTCGCTTAAGCAGGTTGGACACGTTTTTTTTTTTTCAATATAGCTTTGTCTTCATTTCGGATCGTTTTACAGCTCCTGCTCTCCACTGCTCGCTCACGGTCCGCTTTTCAGCCGTCGTCGTCGTCGTCCTCGTCTGCTCTTTGTTGCTTTCGCTCCTCGGTCGCTGCTGCGGGCCATCCTCCTCCTTCTGCCCCGTTCTCTCCTCCTTCTCCCCTTTTATACAGCGTGAGGAGAAATGTTAATTGTCTATCGGTGCGCGATCCACGCACCTGCACTTGACTGCGCCGTCGCTCCAGCGTGCCCTGCCCCGCTGCTTGTTTGCCGGCTCCGCCTCTCCACATCTACATATAACAAGAATGGGAAAGAATTCCACTTCCAAAGCTCCAACGTTTAGTTTACTCAGTTCCCAAACGTTTATTGAGTGTTGTTAAAAGAAAAGGTGATGTAACACAATGGTGAACATGCCCTTTCCCAACTACTTTTACACATGTTGCAGCCATGAAATTGTAAGTTAATTATTATTTGCAAAAAAAAATAAAGTTTATGAGTTTGAACATCAAATATCTTGTCTTTGTAGCATATTCAACTGAATATGGGTTGAAAAGGATTTGCAAATCATTGTATTCCGTTTATATTTACATCTAACACAATTTCCCAACTCATATGGAAACAGGGTTTGTAGTTACTATAGTCATCTAATAACTAACTATGGTCACTATAAGACATCTCAGATTGTAGGTGGGGGGTTTTCCACTATGCTTGTTGCATGTTGTCAATATTTAGTGTTTTATCATTCATAGTTAATATTGTAAATCCCATATTCTTTATTTTCATGTACATTCTGGGTGTCCCATTCAGTAAAAAAAATGTCAAATTCCATTCGTTTTTTTTAATGCGGTCTGTCAAAACGTTTTTTGATTTCAGTCATCATTGTGAGGTTTTGTATTAATGTTCCTAAAAATAGATATACTGGCCCTCAGACACACTTTATCTAAATCTGGGCCCTCAAGTAAAATAATTGCCTAGGCCTGATGTAAGGTATGTACAAACCCTGTTTCCATATGAGTTGGGAAATTGTGTTAGATGTAAATATAAACGGAATACAATGATTTGCAAATCATCTTCAACCCATATTCAGTTGAATATGCTACAAAGACAACATATTTGATGTTCAAACTGATAATCATTGTTTTTTTGTAAATAATCATTAACTTTAGAATTTGATGCCAGCAACACATGACAAAGTAGTTGGGAAAGGGCATGTTCACCACTGTGTTACATCACCTTTTATTTTTAACAACACTCAATAAACGTTTGGGAACTAAGGAAACTAATTGTTGAAGCTTCGAAAGTGGAATTCTTTCCCATTCTTGTTTTAAGTAGAGCTTCAATGTTCGCTAGCAACTAAAAGCAAAACAATTTAACCGAGAGACAGCTGTCAACTCAAAACACTCTTAAGTTGAGTTACCACTAGTGGAGGGGGAGGGCGTGGCCTGCGGGCCTGCAGCGAAGCAGGGTGTGCCAGGACCGGCTTTGAAATCAGCGACAGGTGCATAGATGGCCCAGCTGGGCCTGGTTATCTAATAGGAGAGAGGTGTTGGAGTTGGGGGTTGGAGCTGCATTTCAGTTTTTCCAGTGTGGGTATTGTGGCCAAACAGCTCAATTTTTGTTTCAAATGACCACAGAACCTTCCTCCAGAAGGTCTTATCTTTTACCATCTGATGTCAGATGAAGCAAAAAATGGTGCTGTTATTATTAGATATACGATTTTGGAACTATGAAACAACTTGGACCAAAATCCCTATTGCAACTCTTCAGATGAGAATAGCGCATCCACGCAACATTTTCACTCTCCTTTCGATTGACCCGCAATATCCTTATTTACACACCATGAGCATGAGTCAGTGGTGGATTGACACCACGTGCAACCCAGAAATGGTGTCTCCTCAGCATGTGCATCATTTATAATTGAAGGACACAGCTGAGGAGGGTCAAAAGCTACAGGAAGTTGTCAAAATGTCCGAAAAAAGGCGGTCAGAGTAAAAGTCCGCGTTGTGCATTTTTTTACAAAGACAGACCGACTGCCAGGCAAGGCGGTGAGGATTGCTGGAAAAAAAACACACAAAAAAACACACAACAGAGGTCGCATGTGCTTACTTCCATAGGCCCTGATTAAATTGAGTGTGTGGTAGCTGGCCGCTTTTCAGGAGTGTGTGTGTGTGTGTGCATGAAAGTGCGTGTGCAGGCGAGTGTGTGTGTCCTGTAATATTGTCTCCGGTCCCATGGGCTGTCGCTGAGTAAACTCAATCAACTCCCACTCACCTCTGTGGCCCTCCCCTACCACTGTCAGGACACCAACAACTTCTCCTCTGCTTTGAAGAGAGAAAGAGATGCACAATGTGTTTGCGTACGCGCTCGCCTGCGTGTGTGTGTGTATGTGTGTGTGTGTGCTTGTATTTCTAACCTTCTTGAGACATCAACATGGAAAAGTACCTTCCAAATGAGGACCGGTGGACAAGTTAGGAACCAAATCGTGGTCCTAATTACGGAAAACCATTGCATTTAATAGAGAGCTAAATACTAAGGTCCGTAAACATTGCTCCAAGGTCAGGATTTTTTTTTTAAATTGATTTAATCCATCCATCCATCCATCTTCTTCCACTTATCTGAAGTCGGGTCGTGGGGGCAACAGCCTAAGCAGGGAAGCCCAGACTTCCCTCTCCCCAGCCACTTCGTCTAGCTCTTCCCGGGGGATCCCGAGGCGTTCCCAGGCCAGCCGGGAGACATAGTCTTCTCAACATGTCCTGGGTCTTCCCCGTGGCCTCCTACCGGTTGGACGTGTCCTAAACACCTCCCTAGGGATGCGTTCGGGTGGCATCCTGACCAGATGCCCAAACCACCTCATCTGGCTCCTCTCGATGTGGAGGAGCAGCGGCTTTACTTTGAGTTCCTCCCGGATGGCAGAGCTTCTCACCCTATCTCTAAGGGAGAGCCCCGCCACACGGCGGAAGAAACTCATTTCGGCCGCTTGTACCCGTGATCTTATCCTTTCGGTCATGACCCAAAGCTCATGACCATAGGTGAGGATGGGAATGTAGATCGACCGGTAAATTGAGAGCTTTGCCTTCCGGCTCAGCTCCTTCTTCACCACAACGGATTGGTACAACGTCCGCATTACTGAAGACGCCGCACCGATCCGCCTGTCGATCTCACGATCCACTCTTCCCCCACTGGTGAACAAGACTCCTAGGTACTTGAACTCCTCCACTTGGGGCAGGGTCTCCTGCCCAACCCGGAGATGGCACTCCACCCTTTTCCGGTGATTGATTTAATGTACATACAAAAGTAAACATTGACAGGTGCAAAAGCAGCAATATTTGAATTGAAATATTTTATTTCAAACCTGCACAGTACAACTAAGCACAGTTTTTTTTTTTTTTTTACATGTTGGCAAAGATATTTATGCAAGGCTTGAAAAGGGGTTGGAAGAAGCAGCTGCTTATAATAGCCCAACCCCTCTTACTCATTCCACATTTAACATAGACAATATAATACAAGAACAATACTCTATAAACAAAACATTACCATGAGACAAGACACGACGAGACAAAACACACGCACACACACACACACACACATACACACACGGGCCCAAACACAATATATGATAACACAAGACGGCAGGTAAAAAAGGACTTCCCTATTCATCCCCAAAAAAAACGACAAGGTGAACAGCTGATTTTATGACTTTCCGTGCTGACCAAGGACAACCAGAGTCCCATATGTGACCATAAGGTGAACACTGTCAGAGTTTGTTGCAGAAGAACCCCAAGATGCAGGGATGGAGGCAGGCATTGAATAAGAAAACGTGACTTAATTAAACGAAACAAAAACGTGCACTAGGGACATCACAAACAAAAGGAGCTTAGCATGGAAGCTAGCAAAAACAAAAGGCTTAACATGAAAGCCAGCATAAACAGAACAGAGAACAGAAGTCGTAACGTGTTCTATAAAAAAACTAATTGGAAGCAGGGAACAAAAAACAGTAAGCTACAAACATCTAACAAAATACACGACTGGAGCGACAATACATGACAAGAAGCAACGACAAGAGCGACATGTGGCAATGACAAATTAATAATCCAGCACTGACTGGAAGACAAAGCAGGTACAAATAGGAGCGGACTGATTGACACCAGGTGTGGCCAGGTGCCATTTAGCCACAGTCGAGGGGAAACAAAGCACTCAGGGAGACAAACAGGAAGCTGAACCAAAATAAGAGTGCTGACAGGAACTTAGGACAGGAAATATTAAACACACAGAGGAAAAACTAAAACACAAACAAACTGTCAGTGGCAAGCCTGACAAACACATACACTACGGTAGTAGGACTACAGTGGCCATTAACAGTTAGTTTTACAGCTGGGTTGGCCATAGTGCGGCACAGGGGTCGCATGGGGTCCATGACTCATTTCTCATCGGCCTTAAACACATTACAAAAAACAAAAATAGAAATAACAATTTTTTTCTATCAAAATTAGGGTTGTCCCAAAATGGAGAGATTTTTCAAATTGACTGTGTCGGTTTTCAACTAAAATTATGACCAATGCCATGTAAAATTCCGATTATTATTATAACATTGCCAAAATGTTAAGGTTTTCCTATAACATTAAGACTTTTGTCGAGTAAAATTACGACTCTTTTCATAAAATTTGCCTAAATTTAAAGCTTTTCTTGTAAAATTGCGACTGTTATTAAGCAAAACTCCAACTTCCGTCGTAATATTGCAGTTTTTCTCGTAAAATGTTGACTTGAGTTGAGTGAAATTACGACGATTATCATAATTTAGCCAAAATTCAAAGTTTTTCTTGTGAAATGTACTTATTTTTCACAACAAGCTTCTGAATATTTGCATAGAATGTATACGTTATTACTGTTGTAAATACAAATAATCTTTATATATCTAGAAAGAGTGGTCTTACAGAGGTAGGCATTTTTCTCACGTCTCAAGAAGGTAACAGAGGCAAGAATGTGTGTGTTTGTGTGTGTGTGTGTGTGTGTGGGTGTGGGGGGGGGGGGGGGGGGGGTCAACCCTGCAAAGCAAAGCCTTAGCCAATTGAAGGCATCAGTATGCCAGGCACAGGTTTCCATGTGTGTTTAGCTGTCATGCATATGTGCAGATATTGACATAGTGAATGGTGGCGGGTAAAGAAAAGTACACATGTTGCATATCAAGACACCTTGTATTTTTTTCCCGTCACTCCGTCAAAGCTGCTTGGGTCCCGGTGGGGGTCACTGTACAAACCCTGTTTCCATATGAGTTGGGAAATTGTGTTAGATGTAAATATAAACGGAATACAATGATTTGCAAATCCTTTTCAACCCATATTCAGTTGAATATGCTACAAAGACAACATATTTGATGTTCAAACTCATAAACCTTATTATTTTTTGCAAATAATCATTAACTTTAGAATTTGATGCCAGCAACACGTGACAAAGAAGTTGGGATAGATGGCAAAAAATACTGATAAAGTTAAGGAATGCTCATCAAATACTTATTTGGAACATCCCACAGGTGTGCAGGCTAATTGGGAACAGGTGGGTGCCATGATTGGGTATAAAAGCAGCTTCCATGAAATGCTAAGCGATTCACAAACAAGGATGGGGTGAGGGTCACCACTTTGTAAGCAAACTGTCGAACAGTTTTAGAACAACATTTCTCAACAAGCTATTGCAAGGAATTTAGGGATTTTACCATCTACGGTCCGTAAAATCATCAGAAGGTTGAGAGAATCTGGAGAAATCACTGCACGTAAGCGATGATATTATGGACCTTTGAACCTTCAGGCGGTACTGCATCAAAACCCGACATCAGTGCGTAAAGGATATCACCACATGGGCTCAGGAACACTTCATAACACCACTGCCAGTAACTAAAGTTGGTCGCTACATCTGTAAGTGCAAGTTAAAACTCTACTATGCAAAGCCAAACCCATTTATCAACAACACCCTGAATTGCCGCCGGCTTTGCTGGGCCTGAGCTCATCTGAGATGGACTGATGAAAATTGGGAAAGTGTTCTGAGGTCTACGTAATGTCCTCCGGAACAAAGAGGAAAATAAAGCCAGCATCATTATGGGGGTGTATTAGTGCCCAAGGCATGGGTAACTTACACATCTGTGAAGGCACCATTAATGCTGAAAGGTACATACAGGTTTTGGAGCAACATATGTTGTCATTCAAGCAACGTTATCATGACGCCCCTGCTTATTTCAGCAAGACAATGCCAGGCCACATTCAGCATGTGTTACAACAGCGTGGCTTCGTATAAAAAGAGTGCGGGTACTCTCCTGGCCCGCCTGCAGTCCAGACCTGTCTCCCATGGAAAATGTGTGGCGCATTATGAAGCGTAAAATACAACAGCGGAGACCCCGGACTGTTGAACGACTGAAGCTCTACATAAAACAAGAATGGGAAAGAATTCCACTTTCAAAGCTTCAACAATTAGTTTCCTCAGTTCCCAAAAGTTTATTGAGTCTTTTTAAAATAAAAGGTGATGTAACACAGTGGTGAACATGCCCTTTCCCAACTACTTTGGCATGTGTTGCAGCCATGAAAATCTAAGTTCATTATTATTAGCAAAAAATAATAAGGTTTATGAGTTTGAACATCAAATATCTTGTCTTTGTAGTGCATTCAACTTGAATATGGGTTGAAAATGATTTGCAAATCATTGTATTCCGTTTATATTTACATCTAACACAATTTCCCAACTCATATGGAAACGGGGTTTGTAAAATATATTGTTCAAGTGGCCGGACGTGCTCGTCTCTGACATGTGTACACTGGTCAATCAGCGGCACTCGACGCGGTGCTCTGTTGTCAGGGGAATGGTGTCACTGGAACGAAGACGTCGGCAGAGATGACGCCAATCAATCATCAGATCAATCTTAAGTGGTCTGCTTTGCATATTTGCCGCATATTTACAATTATTATTCATGCATGCAAATGAGCAGCAGGCTGGAATCCAGGGGGAGAGAGAGGTCAGGACTGAAGATGGACTTGTGGGTGGGTGAGGGATCAACTTGGGGCTTATTTAGATTTATGCAGATGTTAAACATAACTGAGTCTGTCCTTGTCACTGAACGCAATTACATATATATATATATATATATATATATATATATATATATATATATATATATATGCAGTACAGGCCAAAAGTTTGGACACATATTCTAATTTCAATGTGTTTTCTTTATTTTCATGACTATTTACATTGTAGATTGCCACTGAAGGTATCAAAACTATGACACCTGTAAAGTGAAAACCATTTCAGGTGACTACCTCTTGAAGCCCATCGAGAGAATGCCAAGGGTGTGCAAAGCAGTAATCAAGAGCAAAGGGTGGCTATTTGGAAGAAACTAGAATATAAAACATGTTTTCAGTTATTTCACCTTATTTTGTTAAGTACATAACTCCTTCAGTGATAATCTACAAAGTAAATAATCATGAAAATAAAGAAAATACATTGAATGAGAAGGTGTGTCCAAACTTTTGTCCTGTACTGTATATATATTGTCAATACAAGGACTGAGGGATTTTTTTTTCCGCAAGGCAAAGGAAAGTTGTCGCGGGCAAGACGTGAATGTAGGTACATATTTATTAATAACACTAACACACTACAAAAAAAGGAAGTAAACAAAAGGCGCGCACAATGGCGGAGAATAAACTTCACTAATGAGAACTTAAACTGGCACATAGGCAGAACTATGGACAAAAACTGAAACTCCATAACTGTGACATAAAAACCCCAAACTTACGTGGCATGGGCAGGAGGGAAACTATGGACAGTATGATTAAACAGGCATGGCATGGCATGGCATGAAGTAGAGGTAAAAATGCCAGGCAAACTATCTGGCAAATGCAGGTTTAAATAATGCTGTGGTGATTAGAGTCCAAAAACAAAACCGAACATGACTAAAACAAAACATGATCACACAGGCATATATATATATATATATATATATATATATATATATATATATATATATATATATATATATATATATATATATCAGAAGGCAACAGTGCAAGAAGGCTTCACCTATGTGCTGTGGTCTCTCAACCAAGCGCGTCACAAGATTGACTGATTACTTTGATATAAGCTGCATAATTAAAGATGCAAGAGCTTTATATTCATCAGTATGCATTACTCTCTTTCAGCACACTGACAAATTGGTTAATAGTCTTTCCGCTTCCATAGCTGAGAGGGAAGAGAATTGTAAAATACTTTTACTCGTCTTACAGACAGTCAACAAGCAACTCTACGACCGCCACGGCCAGTTTTCGCCCACTGCTGCCAGAAAAACCTGGAAGCGATTCTGCATATGCATAACTTCTTCAGGTATTGTGGTTATTCCAGTAAAAATATCTTACTACCTGCACTGAAGTGTACTACTCATGTAATAAGAGTAGGTAAGTAAGTACCTCCACTCCTGCAGAGCCAAAAAAAACACAGCTAGAAGTTACCAATTCCCTACGTTGTAATCAGTGTTGCCTCAGTTATGTTAAAAATGGAATCAGGTTACTGATTACCTCTTCAGAAAATTATGGAGTTACTCGACTGACTACTTTATTTTGTAATTGTGGAAGACTCCTTCCCTCGGGGTTCCTCGGACCACCAATCACCGACATCGCCGCTCATTTTCAGGGTTTTTAGACAGTTTTATTTAACCAGAGAAGTCTGTGTTCCATCCATCCATCCATCTTCTTCCACTTATCCGAGGCCGGGTCGCGGGGGCAGCAGCCTAAGCAGGGTAGCCCAGACTTTCCTCTCCCCAGCCACTTCGTCCAGCTCCTCCCGAGGCATTCCTAGGCCAGCCGGCAGAGATAGTCTTCCCAACCTTTCCTGGGTCTTCCCCGTGGCCTCCTACCGGTCGCACGTGCCCTAAACACCTCCCTAGGGAGGCGTTCGGGTGGCATCCTGACCAGATGCCAGAACCACCTCATCTGGCTCCTCTCGATGTGGAGGAGCAGCGGCTTTACTTTGAGCTCCTCCTGGATGACAGAGCTTCTCACCCTATCTCTAAGGGAGAGACCCGCCACCCGGCGGAGGAAACTCATTTGGGCCTCTTGTACCCGTGATCTTATCCTTTTGGTCACAACCCAAAGCTCATGACCATAGGTGAGGATGGGAACGTAGATCGACCGGTAAATTGAGAGCTTTGCCTTCCGGCTCAGCTCCTTCTTCACCACAACGGATCGGTACAACGTCCGCATTACTGAAGACACCGCACCGATCCGCCTGTCGATCTCACCATCCCCTCTTCCCTCACTCGTGAACAGGACTCAGAGGTACTTGAACTCCTCCACTTGGGGCGAGATATCCTCCCCAACCCGGAGATGGCACTCCACCCTTTTCCGGGCAAGAACCATGGACTCGGATTTGGAGGTGCTGATTATCATCCCAGTTGCTTCACACTCAGCTGCGAACCGGTCCATGGAGAGCTAAAGATCCTGGCCTGTTGAAGCCATCAAGACCACACCATCTGGAAAAAGCAGAGACCTAACCCTGCAGCCACCAAACCAGATCCCCTCAACCCCTTGACTGCGCCTAGAAATTCTGTCCATAAAAGTTATGAACAGAACTGGTGACAAAGGGCAGCCTTGGCGGTGCTGGAAACGGGTCCGTCTTACTGCCGGCAATGTGGACCAATATCTGACACTGATTAAACAGATAAGACAGTCCGATACTCCATACTCTCTGAGCAGTCCCCACAGGACTTCCCGGGATACACGGTCGAATGCCTTCTCCAAGTCCACATAGTCTGTGTTGTGCTTTTCAGCAATTTGCCTTCAGTGTCTGTCAATCTTGCTCTCGCTCTCTCTTGTGCTCCAACTCCAACAACTCCTCTCCTCCCTGGCTGCTGCCATTTTAACAGAGCGACAGGTGACTAAACAAAAAGGCCCAGGTGGGACCTCTAGGCACCTGTCACTGATCTCGCAGCCGGTGCTTGAACACCCCGCTTCGCTGCAGGTCAGCAGGCCACTCCCCCCCCCTACACAGTAAGTAACTAACTTGGATTAAAAGTTACCTGCGTTAGTTAATTGCCGACAACAACCCCCACTGCCTCAACATAAAAATGACAACCATGCGGTTTTCCCACTTGGCACTTTATTATGTTATTATGTTAAAAACATAAACTTTAGGAAACATTGTTTTCTCCATCAATATAAATGACAGGTTTAAGTTATTTTTTTTTGCTGGCACTGGATGAGGAACGTACAGAATGGACGTCAGCGGGATCTCCAGAGTAGCGTTCTGGGCGAGAGAGCAGAGGGGAAAGAAAGAAGTGCTGACGTCCAGGCTGGAGCACGTCCGGCCTGAAGAGTCGAGATGACAGTAGGGAGTCGGCTCCCGAACAATTCCAACCGGGCGTCTTGACGCACATCAAGGTGGTTTATAGCTCCTCTTGGTGGTGCCAGTGATGTGTATTTCAGGTCTAGTCATCTCCTCCTGGGCAGAAGGGCAACACGGCAGTGAGGCTGGATCAAAAGAGATATTGGTGACGCTTTAATTAACCAAACGTTGCTTTATTACAGGCAGGTGTCCTTATACAGGACTGCAGTTCTTGGAGGAGGTCAGGTCAAGAAAATGAGGCAACTCCTAACTTGAATGAGCCAAACCACAGTCTTATATTCCTTCTTTCTCTGTCTGGGTGGGAGTTAATTCAGGAGAGTACAACCTGACCATGTAAGGAGATGTTCATGTGTAAGTGACTGGGAAGACAACAGATGTATACCGTAACTTGGAGCTTGACGTTTAAGATAATACTATTGCATTCCAAAGCATGGTTTTATTGATTTTTCTCATGAGAGAGCTAATTCCAGTCCTCATGCGAATGTCCAAATAAGGCTCCTCATTTTATTATGGGCTCAAACACTATTTACCTAAAATTGGTGGTTTGCTTTCTCCAAGTTGAATATAAACATTCACCATATGTAGAACATAATATGGGTTAATTACTTCACAGGCAAATAGACTTTTCAAGAAATGCTTCCTTAAACAAATCTAAATGTGCAGTGTTGATTTGTTTGGCAGAGTCTTTCTGTTACGCTCAAAAAATAATTCAACTGCAGAACCAGAGAGAGGGACAGGGTGGCATACGAGGAAAAGTATTTATTACAAAAATTACAGAATGAACAAAAAACAACAGCAATTGGGGGAGAAATGTTCCATTTTAAGAAAAAAACAACTAAGTCGCAACAAAAAGAGCCAGCCAGGGGAAGGCGGGCGAAGGCACAAAGAAGTGAAACAAAGTAAAACAAAAACATTTTTGCAATGTCACGAGATGTGCCGAGTTTTTGAGGCGTGTGTCGAGTACTGGAGAGGGTGTTCCCGCGAAGAGAATACTGATACTTGTAAGAAATGTTGTTTATTTGTTGCCAGGGAGGCGAGGGTTTGTGATTTAATAGTACCTAAAACACGAGCTAGCTAACGGATAACAACAGCAAGAGCCAAGGACCTCTTGCAGAGTGGCATTTAAATGGTAAATGGTGATTGGGTTGAACTTGTGTAGGGCTTTTCTACTTTCAAGGTACTCAAAGCGCTTTGACACTACTTCCACATTCACCCATTCACACACACATTCACACACTGATGGAGGGAGCGGCCATGCAAGGCGCTAACCAGCACCCATCAGGAGCAAGGGTGAAGTGTCTTGCTCAAGGACACAACAGACGTGACGAGGTTGGTACTAGGTGGGAGTTGAACCAGGAACCCTCGGGTTTCTGGCAGGGCCACTCTTCCAACCGCGCCACGCCGTACCCAATTGATACAGTAGATAAAGTAGATAAAGTTGATACAGTACATGCGGTAGATACAGTTGATACTGTTGATACGGTAGATAAAGTTGATAAAGTAGATAAAGTTGATGCATTTGATAAAGTAGATACAGTAGATATGGTAAATAAAGTTGATCAAGTAGATAAAGTTGATGCAGTTGATAAAGTAGATACAGTAGATATGGTAAATAAAGTTGATCAAGTTGACAAAAGTAGATAAAGTTGATAAAGTTGATACAGTGGATAAAGTTGATACAATTGATAAAGTTGATGAAGTAGATAAAGTTGATACAGTTGATAAAGTAGATAAAGTAGATAAAGTTGATACAGTAGATAAAGATGATAAAGTAGATCAAGTTGATGCAGTTGATAAAGTTGATAACGTTGATATAGTAGATACAGTAAATCAAGTTGATGAAGTTGACAAAGTAGATAAAGTAGATACAGTAGATAACGTTGATAAAGTAGATACAGTAGATACAGTTGATGAAGGTGATAAAGTGGATGGAGTAGACAAAGTAAATAATGTTGACAGAGTAAATACATTAGAAAGAATGATACATTTTGATTAAGTAGATGAAATTGATCCAGTTGATAAAGTAGATAAAGTTGATACAGTAAATAAAGTAGATAAAGTTGATACAGTAGATACATTTGATACAGTAGATAAAGTTGATAAAATAGATACAGTAGATAAAGTTGATGAAGTTGACAAAGTAGATACAGTTGATAAAGTAGATGAAGTTGATGAAGTTGAAAAAGTAGATAAAGTTGATTAAGTAGATCATGTTGATAAAGTAAATACAGTAGATAAAGTACATAAAGTTGATAAAGTGGATACAGTAGATAGTTGCTAAAGTTGACAAAGTAGATACAGTAGATACAGTAGATAAAGTAGATAAAGTTGATTGATTAGATAAAGTTGATACAGTTGATACAGTAGATAAAGTTGATAAAGTTGATAAAGTAGATACATTTTCTATGTTTATAGCTCCAACTTTGTTAGATTTTGAAATCAAAATGATGGCATTTGAACCCTCGCTACCCTTTGCTGCCATGGTAACTAAAAGGAAGTGAAAACAGAATGAGGGAAAGCACATTGGAAAAATACAGTAACATAACATGTTTTGTCAATTGCTCAGTATGTTACGTTTGCGGGGAGTAGACGGCACAGACACAAGGGGGAAGTATTTTAGATTTTAACTCTATGCTTTGTATTATATATATATATATATATATATATATATATATATATATATATATATATATATATATATATATATATATATATACATATATATATATATATATATATATATATATATATATATATATATATATATATATATATATATATATATATATATACGTATATATATATATATATATCCATCCATTTTCTACCGCCTATTCCCTTTCGGGGTCGCGGGGGGTGCTGGCGCCTATCACGTCGCCACCTCATCGCAGTATATATATATATATATATATATATATATATAATAACAAACAATTATATAAAACAAGGGCTTCACGGTAGCAGAGGGGTTAGTGCCTCACAATACGAAGTTCCTGCAGTCCTGGGTTCAAATCCAGGCTAGGGATCTTTCTGTGTGGAGTTTGCATGTTCTCCCCATGAATGCATGGGTTCCCTCCGGTTACTCCGGCTTCTTCCCACTTCCAAAGACCAGCACCTGGGGATAGGTTGATTGGCAACACTAAATTGGCCCTAGTGTGTGAGTGTGAATGTTGTCTGTCTATCTGTGTTGGCCCTGCGATGAGGTGGCGACTTGTCCAGGGTGTACCCCGCCTTCCGCCCGATTGTAGCTGAGATAGGCGCCAGCGCCCCCCGCAATCCCAAAAAGGGAATAAGCGGTAGAAAATGGATGGATGGATATATAAAACAAGTCGTGTGTGAATTAGATCCAAAAGTGTGTGTGTGTGCGACTATGTGTTTGAATTAACTGTTGAGTGTTACCATAAATGTTGAGCGAGGGGCATGTCCAAAAGGGGGCAGGGCAGGTTCACAGATCCGTGAATCAAGCCGGAAGTCGGTGGCTATAGCGGGGTGTAGTAGGTCTGTGTCCAAGCGGGAGATCGAGATCCGAGGGGCAGTCAGGGAAACAGAGGAAAGAAACGCGGGGTGAGCCGAGACACACTGCTCGAAACTTGGGAACAAAGTGGTGGTTGCCAAGAACGACAACGTTAAAGTTAAAGTACCCATGATTGTCACATACACACTAGGTGTGGCACAATTATTCTCTGCATTCGACCCATCCATCCATCCATCCATCATCTTCCGCTTATCCGAGGTCGGGTCGCGGGGGCAGCAGCCTAAGCAGGGAAGCCCAGACTTCCCTATCTCCAGCCACTTCGTCTAGCTCTTCCCGGGGGATCCCGAGGCGTTCCCAGGCGAGCCGGGAGACATAGTCTTCCCAACGTGTCCTGGGTCTTCCCCGTGGCCTCCTACCAGCTGGACGTGCCCTAAACACCTCCCTAGGAAGGCGTTCGGGTGGCATCCTGACCAGATGCTCGAACCACCTCATCTGGCTCCTCTCGATGTGAAGGAGCAGCGGCTTTACTTTGAGTTCCCCCCGGATGGCAGAGCTTCTCACCCTATCTCTAAGGGAGAGCCCCGCCACCCGGCGGAGGAAACTCATTTCGGCCGTTTGTACCCGTGATCTTATCCTTTCGGTCATGACCCAAAGCTCATGACCACAGGTGAGGATGGGAACGTAGATCGACCGGTAAATTGAGAGCTTTGCCTTCCGGCTCAGCTCCTTCTTCACCACAACGGATCGGTACAACGTCCGCATTACTGAAGACGCCGCACCGATCCGCCTGTCGATCTCACGATCCACTCTTCCCCCACTCGTGAACAAGACTCCTAGGTACTTGAACTCCTCCATTTGTGGCAGGGTCTCCTCCCCAACCCGGAGATGGCACTCCACCCTTTTCCGGGCGAGAACCATGGACTCGGACTTGGAGGTGCTGATTCTCATTCCGGTCGCTTCACACTCGGCTGCGAACCGATCCAGTGAGAGCTGAAGATCCCGGTCAGATGAAGCCATCAGGACTACATCATATGCAAAAAGCAGAGAGCTAATCCCGTGGCCACCAAACCGGATCCCCTCAACGCCTTGGCTGCGCCTAGAAATTCTGTCCATAAAAGTTATGAACAGAATCGGTGACAAAGGACAGCCTTGGCGGAGTCCAACCCTCACTGGAAACGTGTCCGACTTACTGCCAGCAATGCGGACCAAGCTCTGACACTGATCGTACAGGGAGCGGACTGCCACAATAAGACAGTCCGGTACCCCATACTCTCTGAGCACTCCCCACAGGACTCCCCGAGGGACACGGTCGAATGCCTTCTCCAAGTCCACAAAGCACATGTAGACTGGATGGGCAAACTCCCATGCACCCTCAAGAACCCTGCCGAGAGTATAGAGCTGGTCCACAGTTCCACGACCAGGACGAAAACCACACTGCTCCTCCTGAATCCGAGGTTCGACTATCCGGCGAAGCCTCCTCTCCAGTACACCTGAATAAACCTTACCGGGAAGGCTGAGGAGTATGATCCCACGATAGTTGGAACACACCCTCCGGTCCCCCTTCTTAAAGAGAGGGACCACCACCCCGGTCTGCCAATCCAGAGGTACCGCCCCCGATGTCCATGCGATGCTTCAGAGTCTTGTCAACCAAGACAGCCCCACAGCATCCAGAGCCTTAAGGAACTCCGGGCGGGTCTCATCCACCCCCGGGGCCTTGCCGCCGAGGAGCTTTTTAACTACCTCAGCGACCTCAGCCCCAGAAATAGGAGAGTCCACTGCAGCTTCCCCAGGCACCGCTTCCTCAAAGGAAGACGTGTTGGTGGGATTGAGGAGGTCTTCGAAGTATTCCCTCCACCGATCCACAACATCCACAGTCGAAGTCAGCAGAACACCATCCGCACCATACACGGTGTTGACAGTGCACTGCTTCCCCTTCCTGAGGCGGCGTATGGTGGTCCAGAATCGCTTCGAAGCCGTCCGGAAGTCGTTTTCCATGGCTTCCCCGAACTCTTCCCATGTCCGAGTTTTTGCCTCCGCGACCGCTAAAGCTGCACACCGCTTGGCCCGTCGGTACCCGTCCACTGCCTCCGGAGCCCTATGAGCCAAAAGAACCCGATAGGACTCCTTCTTCAGCTTGACGGCATCCCTCACTGCTGGTGTCCACCAACGGGTTCTGGGATTACCGCCACGACAGGCACCAACTACCTTGCGGCCACAGCTCCAATCAGCCGCCTCGACAATAGAGGTTCGGAACATGGTCCACTCGGACTCAATGTCCCGCACCTCCCTCGTGACATGTTCAAAGTTCTCCCGGAGGTGTGAATTGAAACTCTCTCTGACAGGAGCCTCTGCCAGACGTTCCCAGCAGACCCTCACAATGCGTTTGGGCCTGCCAGGTCTGTCCGGCATCCTCCCCCACCATCGCAGCCAACTCACTACCAGGTGGTGATCGGTAGAAAGCTCCGCCCCTCTCTTCACCCGAGTGTCCAAAACATAAGGCCGCAAATCCGATGACACAACTACAAAGTCGATCATGGAACTGCGGCCTAGGGTGTCCTGGTGCCAAGTGCACATATGGACACCCTTATGTTTGAACATGGTGTTTGTTATGGACAATCCGTGACGAGCACAAAAGTCCAATAACAAAACACCACTCGGGTTTAGATCTGGATGACCATTCTTCCCAATCACACCTCTCCAGGTTTCACTGTCGTTGCCAACATGAGCGTTGAAGTCCCCCAGTAGGACAAGGGAATCACCTGGGGGAGCACTTTCCAGTACTCCCTCGAGTGTGCCCAAAAAGGGTGGGTATTCTGAACTGCTGTTTGGTGCGTAAGCACAAACAACAGTCAGGACCCGTCCCCCCACCCGAAGGCGAAGGGAAGCTACCCTCTCGTCCACTGGGTTGAACTAAAACGTGCAGGCTTTGAGCCAGGGGTTAATGAGAATTGCCACCCCAGCCCGTCGCCTCTCACTGCCGGCAACGCCAGAGTGGAAGAGGGTCCAGTCCCTCTCGAGAGAACTGGTTCCAGAGCCCTTGCTGTGCGTCGAGGTGAGTCCGACTATATCCAGCCGGAACTTCTCTACCTCGCGGACTAGCTCAGGCTCCTTTCCCCCCAGTGAGGTGACGTTCCACGTCCCAAGAGCTAGCTTCTGTAGCCGAGGATCGGACCGCCAAGTGCCCTGCCTTCGGCTGCCTCCCAGCTCACAATGCACCCGACCTCTATGGCCCCTCCTATGAGTGGTGAGCCCATTGGAGGGATAACCCACGTTGCCTCTTCGGGCTGTGCCCGGCCGGCCCCCATGGGGACAGGCCCGGCCACCAGGCGCTCGCCATCGTGCCCCAACTCCGGGCCTGGCTCCAGAGCGGGGCCCCGGTGACCCGCGTCCGGGCGAGGGAAATCTGAGTTCATTTTGTTGTAATTCCATAGAAGTCTTTGAGCTGTTCTTTTTCTGATCACTCACCTAGGACCTGTTTGTCTTGGGAGACCCTACCAGGGGGCATGAAAGCCCCCAGACAACATAGCTCCTAGGATCATTGGGACACGCAAACTCCTCTACCACGGTAAGGTAGCAGCTCAGAGAGGAGTGCATTTGACCCATCCCCTTGATAACCCCCTGGGAGGTGAGGGGAGCAGTGAGCAGCAGCGGTGGCCACTCCCGGGGATAATTTTTGGTGATTTAACCCCCAATTCCAAACCTTGATGCTGAGTGCCAAGCAGGGAGGTAACCGGTCCCATTTTATAGTCCCCGGTATGACTTGGCCAGGGTTTAAACTTCCAACCTACCGATCTCAGGGCGGACACTCTAACCACTAGGCTACCGAGCAGGTAAGGGGAGAAACACAAGGCCAATCATAAGATGGGGAAAGAAACTCGGAGAGAGAAAGGCATAGAGCTTTGTTAGTTGGCTTACGCTACTCGAACAGATGATTACGTTCCGGCCCGGAATGGCAGGTTGTGCAGGCTTTGCCCTCAAATCTAAAAGGAAGACTTTAACATGCAGACCTTTAGTTTTAATACTAGGTATTTTGAAGGGGTTGTATTTATTGAATTAAAAATCCACCTTTTTGTTGATGTGGGCTTTCAATATGTAGTCCACAAAAGGTGTGTGCTGGAGAGAGGACTCCATTGGCAAATAATATATTCCAGAGAAACTTTTTATTCAAGGCTGTTATTTTTTCTCCTGTGCAGCAGAGAAAATATTACTCATCAAAAGGATTATTTTCTGTCAGTAATGGAGGGGAAAAAAACCTTTCAATTAGAAAAGGTCAGCTCAAGTCTCATCTGTTCCGCTTTAATTGTTTGCAGGAACTTTGTAGCTGCGCCGACGTGTGCGGGGCCCTTGTCACATTGTGTGTGTGTGTGTGTGTGTGTGTGTGTGCGTGCGTGCGTGCGTGCGTGCGTGCGTGTGTGTGTGTGTGTGTGTGTGTGTGTGTGTGTGTGTGTGGACACCTGTGTTAGCACACAGAAAGAGGATAAGGAAGCATTCTGTTTATTTGTTAAAATGTGAGTTATGGTTTTAGCTGTGCTGTATTTATGGAAGAACAATTCGGATGGTTCTTTTCCTCTTTGCTCCGGAGGACACGACGTCCACAGTTTCCAAAAACCATTTGGAAATGTGGACTTGTAAGACCACAGAACACTTTTCCACTCCGCGTCAGTCCATCTAAGGCGAGTTCGGGCCCAGCGGAGCCGGTGGTGTTTCTGGGTGTTGTTGATAAATTGCTTTCGCTTTGCAAAGTAGAGTTTGAACTTGCACTTACAGATGTAGCGACGAACCGTAGTTACTGAGAGTGGTTTTCTGAAGAGTTCCTGAGCCCTTGTGATGATATCCTTTACACACTGATGTAGGTTTTTGATGCAATACAACCTGAGGGAACCAAGGTTCACAGTTTCCAGAAAAAATGTACTTGGGGACTCATAGGACCGCAGAACACTTTGTCCACTTTCCATCCATCCATTTTAAGTGAGTTCGGGCCCAGCGAAGCCAACAGCGTTTCTTGGTGTTGTTGATAAATTGCTTTCGCTTTGCAAAGTAGAGTTTTAACTTGCACTTACAGATGTAGCGACGAACCATAGTTACTGATAGTTGTTCTCTGAAGTGTTGCTGAGCTCATGTGGTGATATCCTTTAAACACCAATGGTTTTTTTTGATGCAGTACAACCTGAGGGGTCCATGGTTCACTTATTTTTGGGTTTGTAAATCAAACGTAATGGCGTTTTAACATGTGTGTGATTTGAGTTGGCTATTCTTGTCTACATAACGTAAATACAGTGACTTGCAAAAGAAAATAAAGTCATTCTAGATTAGGCTAACACAAATACACGTGGTGTTCGACCATCATTTAAAATCTTCCTCTTTCCAGGGATATTACTTTTGCAAGGTTTCACTCTGCTTTTATTAGTTTTCAATCAAGGTGTGTGTGTCCTGAAGCACTCGGCAAGGTCAAACGAGGTCGTTAAGTGAGCGGTTTGACTGACTGGAAGACGAGGAGACAAACTGGCGCTGAGTGATTATCTGCTTTGGTTTTTAGCGTCATCTTCTGGCTAAGACACACACACACACACACACACACACACACACACACACACACACACACACACATTCTTGTATTTGTTACTTTATTGAGACCTCCAAAAAAATGCCTCCCTCTTTTGGACCACCCTTTCTAGATGTATAAAGATTCTTATTTACAACGTTAATAATATATGCAAACTATGCAAATATTAAAAAAAAGGTAAGCGTTTAGTAGTTTGTTTGTTTTGTTTAGTTTTTTAAATGTTATTGAATTTTAATCTTTATTATTTACTTCAAGTAATTACAGTATGTATCTGTACACACATTTATTTTATTTTATATTTTATCTTACATTCTGACCAGAGGGGTAGCATTTACATTTTTTACATGCACTTGTTATTTCATATGTTGATCAGAGGGGGAGCACTTTTAAAACCGACACAGTTTTCAGCACAGTCCCGCTCAAGAGCAGACAAACATTACAGGGAGACGGAACAGGACCACTGACGGGTCAGCCAATTTCCGACACCCCTTAAAAAGGTGGAAAACAGGTAAACATTGGTGTTGGGGGGCGAGGGGTGAGTAAAAAACATATTCAGTCTAAGGCTGGACTCCCGAGGAAGTGGTCCTGACTGAGACTAGGAAAACAAACCACAATAGCCATAGCACACACAAATAAGTTACAAAGAATTCACAAGACTTGCAACAGAGGCAATTTGAAAAATCCCTCCTTTTGGGGACCAGCCTACTTTTGAGAGATTTCACCACCAGGGGTGCAAATGAGACATTCTCTATTAGATGCAATGGTTTTCCGTATTGGCACCATGATTTATGTTCTGACATGTTCACCGGTCCTCATATGGACGCTACTTTTCCTTGTTGATGTCTCAAAAAGGGTAGAAATACAAGAACACATACACACACACACACACGCACGCACGCACGCACGCACGCACGCACACACACACACACATTCTTGTATTTGTTACTTTATTGAGACCTCCAAAAAAATGCCTCCCTCTTTAGGACCACCCTTTCTAGATGTATAAAGATGATTATTTACAACGTTAATAATATATGCAAACTATGCAAATATTTAAAAAAAGGTAAGCGTTTAGTAGTTTGTTTGTTTTGTTTAGTTTTTTAAATGTTATTAAATTTTAATCTTTATTATTTACTTCAAGTAATTACAGTATGTATCTGTACACACATTTATTTTATATTTTATCTTACATACTGACCAGAGGGGTAGCATTTACATTTTTTACATGCACTTGTTATTTCATATGTTGATTAGAGGGGGAGCACTTTTAAAACCGACACAGTTTTCAGCACAGTCCCGCTCAAGAGCAGACAAACATTACAGGGAGACGGAACAGGACCACTGACGGGTCAGCCAATTTCCGACACCCCTTAAAAAGGTGGAAAACAGGTAAACATTGGTGTTGGGGGGCGAGGGGTGAGTAAAAAACATATTCAGTCCAAGGCTGGACTCCCGAGGAAGTGGTCCTGACTGAGACTAGGAAAACAAACCACAATAGCCATAGCACACACAAATAAGTTACAAAGAATTCACAAGACTTGCAACAGAGGCAATTTGAAAAATCCCTCCTTTTGGGGACCAGCCTACTTTTGAGAGATTTCACCACCAGGGGTGCAAATGAGACATTCTCTATTAGATGCAATGGTTTTCCGTATTGGCACCATGATTTATGTCCTGACATGTTCACCGGTCCTCATATGGACGCTACTTTTCCTTGTTGATGTCTCAAAAAGGGTAGAAATACAAGAACACATACACACACACACACACGCACACACGCACGCACACACACACACACACACACACACACACACACATACACACACACACACACACACACACACACACACACACACACGCGCGCTTTGTGAGCCTTCCATCTCGCTTTCATTCACTCAATATCCGTGAGAGCGCAAGCAGCTTAACGTTAAAGAGAAGAGAAGCTCGCAGCTGTTTCAACCCGCGCTTTGACCTCCATGTTCCACGTCCAACGCCACCATTAGAGACCAGTGGATGTGAGTGGGAATGGTTGTCTATACGTGCACTGTGACCAGCTGGCGACCAGCTCACCTGTGACCCTGAACGGGATGAGCCGTAGAAAATAAATCAACAAGGCGGCACAAATGCTATTTTTCAGAACCTTTTGAATCACTGGCAGTGTTGCCGCAGTTCAGTTCAGTTGACTTTGATTACACCTTTAAAATAGTAACTGTGCTGCTTTACTTATTACAAGTAACTTTATTAGTTAAATAGTGTTGCCCGCACAGTGTGTACAAAAAACTTTAATGTTGAGTCAAAATATTAGCTACCGTATTTCCTTGAATTGCCGCCGAGGCGTTAATTAATTTAAAACCTCTTCTCACTCCGGCGTTTACCAAAGGCATGCGGTAAAGGCAAGCATGCGCTAATTATTTTAAAACCTCTTCTCACTATGGCGCTTACCAAAAGCCAGCATCTGTGATGGTATGGGGGTGCATTAGTGCCCAAAGCATGGGTAACTTACAAGGTCCATACAGGTTCTGGAGCAACATATGTTGTCATCCAAGCAACGTTATCATGGACGCCCCTGCTTATTTCAGCAAGACAAGTAATACAACAGCGTGGCTTTGTAAAAAAAAGAGTGCGGGTACTTTCCTGGCCCGCCTGCAGTTCAGACCTGTCTCCAATGGAAAATGTGTGGCGCATTATGAGGCGTAAAATAGGACAGCGACTGAAGCTTCAACAATTAGTTTCCTCAGTTCCCAAATGTTTATTGAGTGTTGTTAAAAGAAAATGGGATGTAACACAGTGGTGAACATGCCCTTTCCCAACTACTTTGGCACGTGTTGCAGTTAATTATTATTTGCGGAAAAAAAAAAAGTTTATGAGTTTGAACATCAAATATGTTGTCTTTGTAGCATATTCAACTGAATATGGGTTGAAAATTATTTGCAAATCATTAAATTCTGTTTATATTTACATCTAACACAATTTCCCAACTCATAGATGGATTTTCCAAGATGGCGGCGCCCGGACGGGCTGCAACATCGCGGAGCTCTTGCTAAAGATGGAACATTTGGCAGATATACCGGACAATTCTGCAAACTTCATGGCTGGCTCACATCGTGGTCACTCCGTGATCACGTACGACCGCCAGACACTTCTGGATGTGGACATATCGGGCCGTTTTGGACTGATAGACGCGTGCTTGCTAGGCCTGCTAACTAGCACGGGAATACGTCGACGGCTACATCCAGCGGCCTGTGAAGCAGGGGAGTAGAGTAGCAGCGGGGGCCGTCTACGGAGCAGACGCCAGCGGTGTGATCGGAAACGCGGATGCCGAGCGGGGCTAAAAACGAAGCAGAAGGCTAATCCCCACAGAACACCACTTCCCTCCATCCTGAAGACGGATTTAAATGGAAGATGCGAGACTACTGGTCTGGGTAAGGAGTCGGTTAAATTAGAACAAGATTTTTCTGCTTTGAGTGTTTCAGAGTTGGACATGTGTTTTACCGAGGTGGCTAACTATGATGCGTGCAGTTTATCAAAGCAACAATCAAACAATCGGAAAATTCCCGTCGTATCAATTCCTAGATATGGTCGTAATTATACTAAATGCACTGGGCATAATAAACACAACATTATTAATATTGCTACTACGGATAAATTGTTCAAAAATTCCCTAAAACAGCCCACTACCTATAATATAGGTTTTTTTAAACATAAGATCATTTTCTCCCAAAACGTTGTTAGATAATGATATTATCAGAGACAACAATCTTAACGTCATCGGTCTCAGCGAAACCTGGCTTAAACCAAACGACTTTTTTGCGCTAAACGAGGCATGTTCTCCTAACTTTACACATGCGCAAATTGCCCGTCCGCTTAAAAGGGGTGGGGGGGGTCGCACTAATATACAACGAAAACTTTAACCTTAGTCCTAACATAAATAATAAATATAAATCGTTTGAGGTGCTTACTATGAGGTCTGTCACACCGCTGCCTCTACACCTGGCTGTTATCTACCGCCCCCCAGGGCCCTACTCGGACTTTATCAATGAATTCTCAGAGTTCGTTGCTGATCTAGTGACACACGCCGATAATATAATCATAATGGGGGACTTTAATATCCATATGAATACCCCATCGGACCCACCGTGCGTAGCGCTCCAGACTATAATTGATAGCTGTGGTCTCACACAAATGATAAAATAACCCACGCATCGCAACGGTAATACGATAGACCTAGTGCTTGTCAGGGGTATCACCGTTTCCAAAGTTACGATACTCCCGTATACTAAAGTATTGTCCGATCATTACCTTATAAATTCGAGGTTCAGACGCATGTTCGTCAAACCAATAATAATAATTACTGCTACAGCAGCCGCAACATTAATACGGCCACAACGACAACTCTTGCTGACCTACTGCCCTCGGTAATGGCACCATTCCCAAAATATGTGGGCTCTATTGATAACCTCACTAACAACTTTAACCACACCCTGCACGAAACCATTCATAGTATAGCACCGCTAAAGTTAAAAAAGGCTCCAAAAAAGCGTACCCCGTGGTTTACAGAAGAAACTAGAGCTCAGAAATTATTATGTAGAAAGCTGGAACGCAAATGGCGCACGACTAAACTTGAGGTGCACCATCAAGCATGGAGTGATGGTTTAATAACTTATAAACGCATGCTTACCTTAGCTAAAGCTAAATATTACTCAAATCTCATCCACCGTAATAAAAACGATCCTAAATTTTTGTTTAGTACGGTAGCATCGCTAACCCAACAAGGGACCCCTTCCATTAGCTCCACCCACTCAGCTGATGACTTTATGCAATTATTTAGTAAGAAAATTGAAGTCATTAGAAAGGATATTAAAGACAATGCGTCCCAGCTACAACGGGGTTCTATTAACACAGATACGATTGTATATACGGCGGATACTGCCCTCCAAAATAGTTTCTCTCGTTTTGAGGAAATAACATTAGAGGAATTAATACAACGTGTAAATGGAATAAAACAGACAACATGCTTACTTGACCCTCTTCCTGGGAAACTGATCAAGGAGCTCTTTGTATTATTAGGTCCATCAGTGCTAAATATTATAAACTTATCACTTTCCTCGGGCACTGTTCCCCTAGCATTCAAAAAGGCGGTTATTCATCCTCTTCTTAAAAGACCTAACCTCGATCCTGACCTCATGGTAAACTACCGACCGGTGTCTCACCTTCCCTTTATTTCAAAAATCCTCGAAAAAATTGTTGCGGAGCAGTTAAATGAACACTTAGCGTCTAACAATTTATGTGAAACCTTTCAATCCGGTTTCAGGGCAAATCACTCGACTGAGACAGCCCTCGCAAAAATGACTAATGATCTATTGCTAACGATGGATTCTGATGCGTCATCTATGTTGCTGCTCCTCGATCTTAGCGCTGCTTTCGATACTGTCGATCATAATATTTTATTAGAACGTAACAAAACACGAATTGGTATGTCAGACTTAGCCCTGTCTTGGTTTAACTCTTATCTTACTGATAGGATGCAGTGTGTCTCCCATAACAATGTGACCTCGGACTACGTTAAGGTAACGTGTGGAGTTCCCCAGGGTTTGGTCCTTGGCCCTGCACTCTTCAGCATCTACATGCTGCCGCTAGGTGACATCATACGCAAATACGGTGTTAGCTTTCACTGTTATGCTGATGACACCCAACTCTACATGCCCCTAAAGCTGACCAACACACCGGATTGTAGTCAGCTGGAGGCGTGTCTTAATGAAATTAAACAATGGATGTCCGCAAACTTTTTGCAACTCAACGCCAAAAAAACGGAAATGCTGATTATCGGTCCTGCTAGACACCGACCTCTATTTAATAATACAACTCTAACATTTGACAACCAAACAATTAAACAAGGCGACACGGTAAAGAATCTGGGTATTATCTTCGACCCAACTCTCTCCTTTGAGGCACACATTAAAAGCGTTACTAAAACGGCCTTCTTTCATCTCCGTAATATCGCTAAAATTCGCTCCATTCTGTCCACTAAAGACGCTGAAATCATTATCCATGCGTTTGTTACGTCTCGCCTTGACTACTGTAACGTATTATTTTCGGGTCTCCCCATGTCTAGCATTAAAAGATTACAGTTCGTACAAAATGCGGCTGCTAGACTTTTGACAAGAACAAGAAAGTTTGATCACATTACGCCTATACTGGCTCACCTGCACTGGCTTCCTGTGCACTTAAGATGTGACTTTAAGGTTTTACTACTTACGTATAAAATACTACACGGTCTAGCTCCATCCTATCTTGCCGATTGTATTGTACCATATGTCCCGGCAAGAAATCTGCGTTCAAAGGACTCCGGGTTATTAGTGATTCCCAAAGCCCAAAAAAAGTCTGCGGGCTATAGAGCTTTTTCATTTCGGGCCCCAGTACTCTGGAATGCCCCCCCGGTAACAGTTCGAGATGCCACCCCAGTAGAAGCATTTAAGTCTCACCTTAAAACTCATTGGTATACTCTAGCCTTTAAATAGACTCCCTTTTTAGACCAGTTGATCCGCCGTTTCTTTTCTTTTCCTCCTATGTCCCACTCTCCCTTGTGGAGGGGGTCCGGTCCAATCCGGTGGCCATGTACTGCTTGCCTGTGTATCGGCTGGGGACATCTCTGCGCTGCTGATCCGCCTCCGCTTGGGATGTTTTCCTGCTGGCTCCGCTGTGAACGGGACTCTCGCTGCTGTGTTGGATCCACTTTGTACTGGACTCTCGCGACTGTGTTGGATCCATTATGGATTGAACTTTCACAGTATTATGTTAGACCTGCTCGACATCCATTGCTTTCCTCCTCTCCAAGGTTCTCATAGTCATCATTGTCACCGACGTCCCACTGGGTCATTATTGTCACCGATGTCCCACTGGGTGTGAGTTTTCCTTGCCCTTATGTGGGCCTACCGAGGATGTCGTAGTGGTTTGTGCAGCCCTTTGAGACACTAGTGATTCAGGGCTATATAAGTAAACATTGATTGATTGATTGATATGAAAACGGGGTTTGTATATTCACAATGGCACATTTAAAAATTTGTTGTTTTTACTGCCATTATATTGCAGTCTACACGTATCTCTTATGTATGATTGCCATCTACTGGTCACATTTATCAGTACACCATGTACCAAATAAAATAGCTTCAAGGTTGCTAAGCAAAACCAAACTTATTCTTTACATTAGACGCACCGGGTTTGAAGGCACACTGTCGAGTTTTTAGAGAAAAAAAAAGTGCACCTAATAGCCCATAAGATACGGTACATTTTATACCACCAGACGTGGGTTCGATCCTCGACAACGTCGGCTTCTATTTGTGCATATCCCGATAAGTAAACATGATATTTATGGAGGTAATTCATGCTGTATTTGTTCTTTTTTAATGAGAAATCCAGAAATAAAACATTGTTTGAGGTAACACATGCTGTATATTTCATCTCTCAATAAAAAAACTGAAATGAATAGCTGGATGATAGAGATGTTGTGTCAAGAATAAAAAGAATTGCGTAAAACTGTACATCGATGTCCAAGTTACATTATATTGTCATCTTCCTCTTAAGACCAGAGGGCATTTTCTCAATGTGAGACAAAAACATACCTTATCATATAGTACAATACATTAAAGGCCTACTGAAAGCCACTACTACCGACCACACAGTCTGATAGTTTATATATCAATGATGAAATATTAACATTGCAACACATGTCAATACGGCCTTTTTAGTTTACTAAATGGCAATTTTATATTTTGCGCGGAAGTATCCTGCTGAAGCGTCGCGGTATGATGACGCGTGCACGTGACGTCACGCATTGTACAGGACATTTTGTTCCAGCACCGTTCATAAGTCGTCTCTTTTCATCGCATAATTCCACAGTATTCTGGACACCTGTGTTGCTGAATCTTTTGCAATTTGTTCAATGAATAATGGAGATGTCAAAGAAGAAAGCTGTAGGTGGGAAGCGGTGTATTGCGGCCGGCTTTAGCAACACAAACACAGCCGGTGTTTCCTTGTTTACATTCCCGAAAGATGACGGTGAAGCTTTACTATGGAACAGAGCGGTCAAGCGAACACGGTTGGATTGGACCACACACACAAAGTACAGTGTATCATGCAGCAATCATTTCAAAAGATCGTGTTTCGAAGAGGGTTCCTTGCGAAGGGCAGAGATGGGCATCGCCACCACCCGTCAAGTGGTGCTGAAGAAAGGTGCGGGGCCGACCTTCAGGTTGTACAGGTACGACCATATAATCTCACTAAAACACTAGTAACACAATAAGCAGATAAGGGATTTTCCAGAATGATCCTAGTAAATGTGTCTAATAACATCTGAATCGCTCCCACAGTATAGTCTTTTTTTTTTCTTGTAGTTATTCACTCTCGCCTTTCCCACGAGACACACAAATAAGCTTGTTTACTGATGTACGATAAAACTCCTCTAAGGAATTTTCCATTTGTTATATTTTGTATGAAGAAAGTAACAGAGAATAGAACGAGGATGGACAAGTCAACCCCTAAACTCAATACTTTCCTGCAAATTAAATGTCACTGATGCTGCCCATACCTATGCTCCTTTAAAGGCTGTGCCACTGACTGCAAAGCATTGCACTTTCAAATACAACAATGAGTAGAGAGGATTGTTGTGTGTGTGTGTGTGTGTGTGTGTGTGTGTGTGTGTGTGTGTGTGTGTGTGTGTGTGTGTGTGTGTGTGTGTGTGTAAATAACTGAACTCTGAAATTGAAGTACTTCTTATATATATATATATATATATATATATATATATAGATATATATATGTGGAGAGGCGTGGCCGGCAGTCCGACAGCGAGGCAGGGCACATCGTAGCCCAGCCCAAGATGGAGGCGAGGAGGCGTGGACTGCGAGCAAGCAGCGAGGCGGGGCGTGCCGGAATCAACCCCGCAAATATTATCAGGTGCGTGGCTCGCCCACCCGGGCACAATTTAAATCTCCTCTTGCACTTATATAAAAAAGCAGCGGCCGTAAATGCCGGGGGAAGAGACGGAGAGAAAAGGAGCCAGAAGGAAGCCTATCCTGAACGAGAGCGAGAGAGAGACACAGGAAGATGAAGACGCACACGACTGAAAAGGTTGAGCGGCAGAGGACGTAGGACATGACAAGGCTGAAAAGCAACCCGTAGAGACTTTCATTTTTGAAAAATAAAAGAAAGTTTAACTTGCGCCACCGTGACAATATATATATATATATATATATATATATATATATATATATATATATATATATATATATATATATATATATATATATATATATATATATATATATTAGGGCTGTGAATCTTTTGGTGTCCCACGATTCGATTCAATATAGATTCTTGGGGTCACGATTCGATATCGATTTTTTCCGATTCGATTCGATTCTTGATTCAAAAATGATATTTTTCCAATTCAAATCGATTCTGTATTCATTCAATACATAGGATTTCAGCAGGATCTACCCCAGTCTGCTGAAATGCTAGCAGAGTAGTAGATTTAAAAAAAAAAAAGGCTTTTATAATTATTAAGGACAATGTTTTGTCAACTGATTGCAGTAATATAAATTAGTTTTAACTATTAAATGAACCAAAAATATGTCTTATTTTATCTTTGTGAAAACATTGGACACAGTGTGTTGTCAAGCTTATGAGAAGCGATGCAAGTGTAAGCCACTGTGACACTAGTGTTCTTTTTTTTTTGAACATCTAATGATAATGTCAATGAGGGATTTTTAATCACTGCTATGCTGAAATCATAACTAATATTGATACTGTTGTTGATAATATTCATTTTTGTTTCACTACTTTTGGTTTGTTCTGTGTCGTGTTTGTGTCTCCTCTCAATTGCTCTGTTTATTGCAGTTCTGAGTGTTGCTGGGTCAGGTTTGGTTTTGGAATTGGATGGCATTGTTATGTTATTGCTGTGAAGTGGTTTGTTGGATTGATTAATTTAAAAATAAATGAAAAATAAAATTAAATAAAAAAATAGATTTTTTAAAATGAGAATCGATTCTGAATGGCACAACATATTTGATTCGATTTTTTCCCCACAACCCCTAATATATATATATATATATATATATATATATATATATATATATATATATATATATATATATATATATATCCACACAATAAATACTTGAATTTCAGTGAATTCTAGCTATAAGTATACATACTCCTCTCCCCTTAACCCCACCCCGCCCACCTCAACCTCACACCCAATCTCCCCAATTTGGAGGTCTCAAGGTTGGCAAGTATGGTCAGTGGTCCCCAACCATCGTGGCCCGATTGGTACCAGGCCGCAGAATAATTTTTTATTCATTTTTCTTTAAAAAAAAAAAAAAAAAAAATATATATATATATATATATATATATATATATATATATATATATATATTATAGCATTTAAGTCTCACCTTAAAACTCATTTGTATACCTTAGACTTTAAATAGACCCCCTTTTTAGACCAGTTGATCTGCCGTTTCTTTTTTTTATCTTTTTTTCTATTATTTATTTATTAAATCAACATAAAAAACACAATATACACTTACAATTAGTGCACAGACCACAAAAACCTCCCTTTTTCATGACAAAAATGTCCCTTTTTCATGACAAAGAAAGAAAAAAAAAAAAAAAAAGGACCAACCCCCCCAGCCCAGGGCCGCGGGACAAATTATTAAGCGTTGACCGGTCCGCGGATAAAAAAAGGTTGGGGACCACTGGATTAAGATACAGCTGTTTGTAATTATACATTTAGCCAGCAGGTGCTTTCTTGTGCCAAAGCGCTAGTGAAGCTTCCAGAATTTCTCAAAGCAATTGGCTCGAGAGCTATAATGCCTCATGAGGCTTATTTTCACCTTCACTATTTGCTGAGCAAATAGCAAAGCCACACTGCTTGGAAGAGGGGATGAACAAATAGTGGCCAGATCAAACCAGATAAAACCAGTAACCAACACGACTAAAAACTAAACCCAGGGCAAGGGAGTAAGAAGTCGGGAGTAGAATAATCGTGCATACACCAGGATAGCCAAGCTGCAACGGGCAGAACATCCAACCAAAGATGCAAAACAAACGCTGCTTAAGGAGGCCAAACAGCCTGATCAGTATCAGGTGTGACCCCAGGCTCCGCCCCCTTGTCAGGCCCAGCAAGGTGTACAAACAGACCCTCAAAGACATGCACCTGGGGATAGGCTGATTGGTAACACTCAATTGGCACTCGTGTGTGCCCCAAAATCACAACCATAACAATAACTACTGTCTAAGTAGGAATAAAACATGCACACAGTGACTTCCTATTCAGTGCAGAGTAATCTTCAAAATAAAAGCGCGGTGATATTAACCTTGATTCTACCACAGCCACGGAAGTTAAAGTTAAAGTACCAATGATTGTCACACACACACTAGGTGTGGTGAAATTATTCTCTGCCTTTGACCCATCACCCTTGATCACCCCCTGGGAGGTGAGGGGAGCAGTGAGCAGCAGCGGTGGCCGCGCCCGCGAATCATTTTTGGTGATTTAACCCCCAATTCCGACACTTGATGCTGAGTGCCAAGCAGGGAGGTAATGGGTCCAAATTTTTATAGTCTTTGGTATGACTTGGCCGGGGTTTGAACTCACAACCTATCCCTCCAAACCAGGGGTCACGAACCTTTTTGAAACCAAGAGATACATACTTCTTGGGTACTGATTAATGCCAAGGGCTACCAGTTTGATACACACTTAAATAAATTGCCAGAAATAGCCAATTTGCTCAATTCACCTTTGATATATATATATATATATATATATATATATATATATATATGTATATATATATATATATATATATATATATATATATGTAGGTGTGGGAAAAATCACAAGACTATCACAAGACTACTTCATCTCTACAGAACTGTTTCATGAGGGGTTCCCTCAATCATCATCTGATGATTGAGGGAACCCCTCATGAAACAGTTCTGTAGAGATGAAGTAGTCTTGTGATTTTTCCCACACCTACATATTGCGCTCTACCACGGTATCGAGCACTATTCTCTGGATAATCCGATCAAGACATATATATATATATATATATATATATATATATATATATATATATATATATATATATATATATGTTTAAAAAATTTGTATTTCTGACCGTCATTTTATAGTACATTTTTTTTCCTTTTACGGAAAGTTTTTTTGTAGAGAATAAATGATGAAAGAAAAACACTTAATTGAACGGTTTAAAAGAGGAGAAAACAGGAAAAAATTAAAATTAAATTTTGAAACATAATTTATCTACAATTTCGATTCATTAAAATTCAAAATTCAACCGAAAAAAAGAACAGAAAAACTAGTTCATTCAAATCTTTTTGAAAAAATTAAAAAAATAATTTATGGAACATCATTAGTAATTTTTCCTGGTTAAGATTAATTTTAAAATTTTGACGACATGTTTTAAATAGGTTAAAATCCAATTTCGGGTCTCCCCATGTCTAGCATTAAAAGATTACAGTTGGTACAAAATGCGGCTGCTAGACTTTTGACAAGAACAAGAAAGTTTGATCGTATTACGCCTATACTGTATATACCTTTATATACATATATATTACGCCTATACTGGCTCACCTGCACTGGCTTCCTGTGCACTTAAGATGTGACTTTAAGGTTTTACTACTTACGTATAAAATACTACACGGTCTAGCTCCATCCTATCTTGCGGATTGTATTGTACCATATGTCCCGGCAAGAAATCTGCGTTCAAAGGACCCCGGCTTATTAGTGTTTCCCAGAGCCCAAAAAAAGTCTGCGGGCTATAGAGCGTTTTCTATTCGGGCTCCAGTATTCTGGAATGCCCTCCCGGTAACAGTTCGAGATGCTACCTCAGTAGAAGCATTTAAGTCTCACCTTAAAACTCATTTGTATACCTTAGACTTTAAATAGACCCCCTTTTTAGACCAGTTGATCTGCAGTTTCTTTTCTTTTTCTCCTATGTCCCACTCTCCCTTGTGGAGGGGGTCCGGTCCGGTGGCCATGGATGAAGTACTGACTGTCCTGAGTCCGGACCCAGGATGGACCGCTTGCCTGTGTATCGGTTGGGGACATCTCTACTCTGCTGATCCGCCTCCGCTTGGGATGGTTTCCTGCTGGCTCCGCTGTGGACGGGACTCTCGCGGTTGTGTTGGATCCACTATGGATTGAACTTTCACAGTATCATGTTAGACCCGTTCGACATCCATTGTTTTCGGTTCCCCTAGAGCAGGGGTGTCAAACTGAACAAATTAACCTTTCAATAGGGACCCAAACAAGTTTTGCATTGAACATTGAACAAGCAAAGCTTATATAAATTTATAGTGACATGCAAAATCGAGCTTCAAATAATAATAATAATAATTAAAAAATATCAATGGCTTTTCAAATAAAATTTAAATACAAATGTAATGCCTCTTTTCTATTTGCAGCCTTCTGAGGTTAATATAAAAATATATTGAGGTGTCCCAAAAGAGTTAGTGCTGCAAGGGGTTCTGGGTATTTGTTTTGTTGTGTTTATGTTATGTTACATTTGTCAGGCTTTGACATGGATGGTGTGTGCTCCTTCGACGCAGCAGGATTACAGGACGAGCCAGGCGTGAATTCAGGTACATGTTTTTTTATTTAAACACTATAACCAAAAATAATCAAACTAAGGGCGCTCACAAGGAGGTATAAAACTTGGCTACAAAATATAAACAGGAAACAAAAACACTTGCTCGATTGGCATGAATGAACTATGAACAGAAACAGCACGAAGGTATGACTATATACGAACAAAACAAAACTAGCACTGTGGCATAAATACATAAACTTACTAGGCATGAAAATGTGGACGAGGACGTGAAGGTTTGAACAGCATGGGTAGGGTGCGTGCGAGTGTGAGGATCCCAGAATGATGAACAGAAAAAGAGTGGCTTAAGTACTGGCTGTGATAATCAGGAACAGGTGCGGGACTGAAGGCAGGGGCGTGACAAGGTGGGAATAATACGTTGGCATGGAAACAAACAAAACCAGGAAGTGCAAAACGTGATTGAATGTCCAAAATCAAAAATATATCATGACAAAACAAAATATGATCCATAGGTGTGACAACATTGCAGATGTTCTCCCGAAATGTGTTTGTCATTCTTGTTTGGTGTGAGTTCACAGTGTGGCGCATATTTGCAACAGTTGTAAAGTTGTTTATATGGCCACCCTCAGTGTGACCTGTATGGCTGTTGACCAAGTATGCATGCATTCACTGATGTGTGTGTAATAGCTGCATATATTATGCGAGTGGACCTGCACGCTGTTTGTATGGAGGAAATGTGGACGTGACGACAGGTTGTAGGGACTGCTAAAGGCAGTGCCTTTAAGGATATTGTTGTCCGGGTGAAAATCTGGAGAATGCTTGCCCTGGGAGATTTTCGGGAGGGGCACTGAACTTCAGGAGGATTGGCAAGTGTGAGAAATTGCGGTGTTACAGCGGCACCGCAGCTGTGTAATAACGGCGGGCCAGGTGTAATGTTTTTGATATTGCCTCAAGGGCCAAATTAAATTGGTGCCTCGTCTGAGTTGCTGTGACGTGGATTACTATAGTAACTATTTAGATTACCATAGTAACTGGTATATCATCCTAGAATCATTGGTGCAGACGTGTACAATTATGTTCACGTAGCTAGTGGTGCGATTAACCTGTCGCACGTGTTTACTAGTCCTGTTGCGAGTCAGTTCCCAAAAATTACCAGAGTTTGACACCCATGCCCTAGAGGGGGGGGTTGCCCACATATGCGGTCCTCTCCAAGGTTTCTCATAGTCATCATTGTCACCGACGTCCCACTGGGGTGAGTTTTCCTTGCCCTTATGTGGGCTCTACCGAGGATGTCATTGTGGTTTGTGTTGTGGTTTGTGCAGCCCTTTGAGACACTAGTGATTTAGGGCTATATAAATAATAATTCATTCATTGATTGATTGATATTCCGTACAATTGACCACTAAATGGTAACACCCGAATACGATTTTCAACTTGGGTCCACGTTAATCAATTCATGGTAATGTCATGATCACACTTATCATTTCAACATGTACCAAATAAAATAGCTTTGAGGTCGGTAAGCACAACAAAAATATTTCCGTACATTAGGCGCACCGGGTTATAATATGGTACCCACCTTTTTCTATTCAGTCTGTCCTGAATCTTACCCAGATGTGGGACAAAAGTCCTTCATTTGGAGAAATGCTGCTATAGCCCCAGCTGTAATTAAATAATAACAATAATAAGAACATTCAAAACCATGAAAATTTAACGAAAAATCTCAAAAGGAACCAGAACAATTGAATAAATGTAACCGCAGTACTAAGTGAAACCAGTCAAATGAAATGGAAGACGAATGTCCTCCAAAAATAATCAACCGGTGATCCATGTAAAAGTGTGTGTGTGTGTGTGTGTGTGTGTGTGTGTGTGTGTGTGTGTCCAAGTAAGGTTGCGTGCATGTGTTTAGGCTGTAAGCCTCTGGGTCAGTGTGGCAGTGATCACGGTCTGAATGTTCAACACTGGTTTCTGTCAACTCGCATTAACGTCCTTAATGTGGCATTTATCAGCTGGGCCACACCAGGTCACCCATTTCTAATTAGTTGGAAAATGCACACTTGCCTTCCATCCTCACGCCATGACTCATCGCCCAGGAAGGAAAAATAAGGCTTTAATGAGCAAATTAGCAGAGAGAACAGTGGTGCAAAAACATGGACCACGGAAGTTTGGTTCAAGACTCCCTTGAATTTGTATGTAAATCCATGCAGCTCATATCTTTGGTCTCTTAAATCTTTCCATTAAAGCAAACCTCCCATCAAAAAATATGCATGACCCCGTTCTATTTGATGTCCAACTCAATCAAATGTCAATATGTTGACAAAAATGAATGATTAAAATACTAAGTTTAAATCATTCATTTGGAACTTGATTAAAGACTGAAATGCTTATTGCAAAAAATAAAAAAAAGTGCATTTTATATGATTCCAATCATTTTTAACATTTTGTTGAGTGAAAAAAGCCTGCGGCCATGCCAAAGCTAAGTGCGATCTTTCTCTTTCATTATTCCCAACATATTTAGTCCTCTTATTAATCTTACAAAGCATCTCGTGTTAGAATAATTACATATTGTCACACTATGACTTGGACTATGGGATAGTTTGTTTCTCCAATGCAAAGGGAAATTGGCACAAGCGAGACGTGAATGTAAGTACATTTTGATTTATTACTACACTATGGCAAACAAATGGCGCGCACAATGGCGGAGAACAAACTTGACTAATGAAAAACAAATGACTAGCATAATGGCTACAAACTATAAACATGAAACAAAAACACTTGCACTGTGGCATGAATAACAAAACTTACGTGGCGTGGACAAAACGAACAGCATGGTATGGCATGAAGGAGTTGAGGGATATGTGGGAAGTTGCCAGGCTGACTACCGGTAACTGTGGCTTAAATAATAACTATGATCATTACAAACAGGTGTGAGGGCTGAGGACAGGGGCGTGACATGAGGGCCAGGTGAAAATAATGATTTGCTATGGAAACAAAGACAGCAAGGAAGTGCAAAAGCAAGAACTGAATGTTCAAAACACAAAACATAACATGACCAAAACAAAACATGAATTCCTGGGCGTGACTCGTATACGTCTCCACACAACTCTCATGCTTTAATTAAAGGCCGTTGCTATAGTTATTATCAATGGTGCTGAAGTTGTACTTTTCTACCTGTGCAAAGGGACAACTTGCAATCTTGGATTGCGAGTCGTCTCGTATCAGTGTTTGTGTCCAGACCCGGCCTGCTTGACTGCCAAGGGCGAACATCGAGTACTTTGATGCAGACAAAGCAGAGACAGGGCGATATCACGAGTTGTCAGCACATTTCCATTTCTGAATAATCATATATTGTGTCTAACTGGGGCTGCTAAATTTACCCCCCTTCCTTCAGAAGCAGCCCCAGTGATATAATCAGGGACCTTCCGTATCAATAGTGGAGCACGTGGGCTGTGCGTTAGGGCAAGGGTCGGAACTGTAACTGAGTGTACTGCCCAATACGTCTCTCCTCATTGAGGAAAGTTGAACTCTGTCTCTGCATGATTCCTTGCTTCTTGTCTGATTAATAGATGTCATCAGTGTTTGAACCTGACACCTCGCCTCGCTTCCAGCTAGCCAGCTGCTAACCTAGCAAAGCTAAGTTAGTCTCGCTCTGAAGCACCTGCTGGTCGCCGCTCAAAAGCTAACTATCTATCTGCTAAGTTAGCGAAGCTAAGCTTGTCTCACAGCGCTGCTAATTTTTGGCAACTGACTCGCAACAGGCCTAGTAAACACATACGACAGGTTAATCGCACCACTAACTACGTGAACATAGTTGTACACGTCGGCACCAATGATTCTAGGATGATATACCAGTTACTATGGTAATCTAAGTAGTTACTATAGTAATCCACGTCACAGCAGCTCAGACGAGGCACCAAGCAGTGTGGGCGGGGAGCATTTCCACAGACGCAGAAGGAGATTTTCACAACAAAGTTCTAAAGCTAAGTGATTTATAGAAATGAATAGAAAGTACTTTATTGATCCCTGGGGGAAATTCAACAAATATCTGATATATCAGATTGTAGGAGGGTTCTTCGCATTCATATTTCACTGTTAGTTGGATTTTTGTTGCGTTTCACTTGATTGTAAAATATGTCGATGGAAAGGGGGTGTGACATTCATATTTTGTCAATATTCAGTCTTTTAACGTTTGTAGAAAAATGTGAACATTATATTTTTGTTTTTTTAAGGCCGTCTGTCATAACGATTCTAAGCATTCAATCAGACATTATTGTGAGAATTTGTATTATTGTCCCTAAAAATAGATATACCGGCCCCAAGACACATTTTTTTCTCTAGCTCCACCCACTCGGATGATGACTACCGTATTTCCTTGAATTGCCGCCGTGGCGCAAATTAATTTAAAAACACTTCTCACTCCAGCGTTTACCAAAGGCCTGCAGTAAATGTAGGCCTGCTCTTATAAATTTGAGGATACCATCATGAAAAGCACATTTAATAGAAAAAAACAAAACGTTATTATGGTCTTACCTTTACTTATAAATGAAGTCCATGCGCAGCTCCTTCTGATCAAAAGCATCGAAAACTTGTTTATAGAAGTCTTCCTTATCTTTCTTCAGTTTTAAAAGTCTCTCTGTCTCGATGGAGATCTGCTACGATTGAAAGTCCAGTTTAGAAAACGTTTTTTATTTTAGATATGTAATCCTCTATGTTAAAAGTGCAAGCGAGAGGAAAAAATAAATGATCGCTGCTTGTTGTCACTTCTTCTGCAGCCGAGTAGTCGCAAGAAGGATCACTAGCGCCCTCTACCACCAGGAAGTGGGAGTCATTTAATGACTCATATTTGACACACGCAGCTATGATATATTAATAAAACATAGCTGCTTAATTTTTCTTTTTAGCATATTCAATAGCTTGGACCTTAAATCCTACTGAATAGCTCTTAATTTTCTTCCCTTTATGCGATTTAAAATGAAATCAGCCTCCTCCATTTTGAAAATGATAACAGGTGAAGTGTCACTCGTTACGTGACTAGTTTGACCCGGCGGAAATTCTAGGCATATGCTAATTATTTGGCGAAACGAGTTTGACCCGGCGGAAATTCTAGACCTGCGCTAATAAAAATAATATTGTCACGTCCGGGACGCGTCATGTGCGCGTGTTGAGTCACCCCTGGATGCACAAGGACCAGACAGGTAGGAGTAGAAGGTAAGACTTGATTTAACATATAAAAATAAAAGAACACTGATACAAATGACAAAATAAAGTGCGTGCCTACGCGCAGGAAGCTAAAGCTGATACTTAGCATACAGTCCACAGAGTCCAAAGTAACGTGCCGAATGCACGAAAGCTAAGACACGACTTAGCAAGTAAGTAAATACAAGACCGAGAAACAAAACGTGACTGTTGCATGAAGCAAACAACGAACCAAGACCGAACAAAGGGAGGAGGCAGGTTTAAATACAGAAACAATAATCATCAACAGGTGTGCGTCAAAAAACCAGAGCAGGTGGAACAAATCAAAAACCATGGTAACGAAATAAACAAAGAAGTGCACAACCAAAGTCAAAAGTCCACATAACAAACGATCCGGCAGCGGATCGTAACAAATATTTTGCGAAACGAGTTTGACCCGGCGTTAATCCTGAGCCGGCGGTAATGCTAAGCATGAGCTAATTATTTTACGAAACGAGTTTGACCCGGCAGTAATTCAAGGCAGGTGCATACTATATACCCGGCAGCAATTCAAGGAAATATGGTACATGAAATTCTTTACTAAGAAAATTTTACTCATTAGAAAGGAAATGAAAGACAACGCATCCTAGCTCCAACTGGGTTCTGTTAAGGCAGATCCGAATGTCTGTACGACGGATATTACCCTCCAAAATAATCTCTCTTTTTAAAAAAAAAATAACATTAGAGGATCTCCCGCGCCTTGTAAATGGGACAAAACAAACAACATGTTTACTTGACCCACTTCCTGGGAAACTCAAGGATCTGTTTGTAATATTAGCACCGTCAGTGCTAAATATTATAAACCTATCACTTTCGTCTGGCACTGTTCCTCTAGCATTCAGAAACGTGGTTATTCATTCTCTCCTCAAAATACCTAACCTCAATCCTGACCTCATGATGAACTACCGGCTGGTGTTCCACCTTCCATTCATCTCGAAAATCTTCGAAAAAACTTAGCGTCTAACAATGTCTGTGAACCCTTTCAGTCCGTTTTCAGAGCAAACCACTCTACGGAGAGAGCCCTCGCAAAAATGACTAATGGACTAACTGATGATGCTGATGCGTCATCCATGTTGCTGCTTCTTGATCTTAGCGCTGCTTTCGATACCGTCGATCCTAACATTCTGTTAGCACGTATCAAAACACGTTTTGGTGTCTCAGACTTAGCCTTTTCTTGGTTTAACTCTTATCTTACTGACAGAATGAAGTGTGTCTCCCATAACAATGTGACCTCAGACTATAAGAAAATGTGTGCAGTCGACAGGGTTTGGTTCCTGACCCTGCACTCTTCATACGCAAGTACGGTGTTAGCTTTCACTGTTATGCTGATGACACCCAACTCTACTTGCCCCTAAAGCTGACCAACACACTTGGAGGCGTGTCTTAATCAGAGGTGGGTAGAGTAGCCAGAAATTGTACTCAAATAAGAGTACTGTTACTTTAGAGATGTATTACTCAAGTAAAAGTAAGGAGTAGTCACCCAAATATTTACCTTAGTAAAAGTAAAAAGTATGTTGTGAAAAAACTACTCAAGTACTGAGTAACTGATGAGTAACCGGTTCGTTTAATAATTACGGCAACAAATAATGCACAAAAACATAAAAATAGCAATGAGCAAATTCATAGCCAGGAATATCTCTTAAGCAACTAAAAAAATAATATATATTATATAATAATACATTAAAATAAAAAAATTAAGGCAAATTGAGCCACAATAACTTAACAGCACCATAGGCTCAGTAGGCATTCATTGATTGATTGATTGATTAATTGCAACTTGTATTAGTAGATTGCACAGTACAGTACATATTCTGTACGATTGATCACTAAATGGTAACACCCCAATACGTTTTTCAACGTTAATCAATTACTTAATAAATGACTAAGTCGAGGTGATCTACCTCATATATACATATACACACGTATCATATATATATATATATATATATATATATATATATATTTTTTTTTTTTATTTATTTTTTTTTTTTTATTTATTTATATATATATATATATATATATACAGTATACAATTTATAGTTATTTATTTTGCCGTTTTTGTTGACATGTTAAAGGTGTTTTAATGAATATACATGCATGTTTAACATATAGATTCCTATCTTTCATGAAGACAAGAATATAAGTTGGTGTATTACCTGATTCTGATGACTTGCATTGATTGGAATCAGACAGTATAGTGCTGATAATGTCCACATTTTCAAATGGAGGAGAAAAAAAGTTCCTCTTTTCTGTCTAATACCACATGAAAGTCGTTGGTTTTTGGCATCTTATTTGTCCAGCTTCCATATTCGTTTTTATACACTTTACAAGAAATACATTGGCGGTAAACTCCGTAGCTTGCTCGCTTGTTTGCGCTGGCTTTCGGAGACTCTTATTTTGTTAGCGCAGGCGCGATGGAGCCGCGCTTTTATTGTGAAGACAGGAACTGTGCGATCAGTCTATAGGACGGGAAGTACGGTTGAAATAAAAGGTGTCTTTTTTCCTTTACACTTTTGATTGATTGATTGAAACTTTTATTAGTAGATTGCACAGTACAGTACATATTCCGTACAATTGACCACTAAATGGTAACACCCCAATAAGTTTTTCAACTTTTTTAGGTCACGTGACCGCCTGGTTTTGTTTGATTGGTCCAACGTCACCAGTGACTGCATGTGATTGGTGAAACGCAGGCATGCGTAGTTCCTACTTTGAATGCGTGTCTGACAAAATCAAAACAAACAAAGCGTGCATTAACAGATCGATAAAAAAAAAGTAGCGAGTAACGAGCTGAATGTAGATAAATGGAGCGGAGTAAAAGTAGCGTTTCTTCTCTATAAATATACTCAAGTAAAAGTAAAAGTATGTTGCATAAAAACTACTCTTAGAAGTACAATTTATCCCAAAAGTTACTCAAGTAAATGTAACGGAGTAAATGTAGCGCGTTACTACCCACCTCTGGTCTTAATCAAATCAAACAATGGATGTCCAGCAACTATTGGCATCTTAATGATAATTAAACAGTCCCGCTCTTTGTAGACACAGACACCCATTTGATAATACCACCTTAGCCTTTGACAACCAAACAATTACACAAGGCGACTCAGTAAAGAATCTGGGTGTTATCTTCAACCCAACTCTCTCATTTGAGTCACACATTAAGAGTGTTGCTAAAACAGCCTTCTTTTATCTCTGTAATATTGCTAAAATCCGTCCCAATTTGTCCACTAGCTACGCTGAGATCATTATTAAAACATTTGTTATGTCTCGTCGCGATTACTGTAACGTATTCTTTTCAGGTCTCCCTATGCCTAGCATTAAAATATTACAGTTGGTACAAAATTCGGCTGCTGGACTTTTAACAAGAACAAGAAAGTTTGATCATAATATGCCTATACTGGCTCACCTGCACTAGCTTCCTGTGCACTTAAGACTTTAAGGTTTTACTACTTATAAAATTGTCAGGTTCAAACACTGATGACATCTATTAATCAGACAACAAGCAATGAATCATGCAGAGACAGAGTTCAATTCAGCTCACGAGGAGAACGCATGGCGCTGAACACTTAGTCACAGTCTCGCCCTACGCCCTAAGGTTCAGCTCCCGCGTCCCTCTTTTTATTCAGAGTTCCATAGTCAACATCAATGAGGCCGCCTCTAAAAGGAGTGGTCACATACAAAGCAGGTCCAGGACGCACAGTACGTGACGGAATGGGCTGGGGCCCTTGTGATTTCGCCTTGTCTCCGCTTTGTCTGCGAGCTGTCATCTTATCTTCGTTGAGGTCCTTGAAATCCTTGGATATTAGCAGGCTAAAACAAAGATAACATCTGTGGCAGAGGCCACCCCTCAGACAAGAAGTTTTGTCTTTGCATAGATTAGAAAAAGTCCAACTTGAGCACAATGGCCAACAACTAAACCAACGGACTTTAAGCATACTAGTGTGATAATATATACATAATTATTCTAACAACTGGCTTCCTGTGCACTTAAGACTTCAAGGTTTTACTACTTATGAAATAATTTCATAAAATAATACTTTTATAAAATACTTAACGTTGTAGCTTCATCCTATCTTGCTGATTGTTTTGTACCATATGTCCTGGCTAGAAATCGTTGTTCAAAGAACGTCGGTGTATTAGTGATTGCCAGAGCCCAAAAAAAGTATGTGGGCTATAGAGCGTTTTCGATTCTTATTCTGGAAACGTAGAATTTATATAGACCCCTTTTTAGACCAGTTGATCTGCTGTCTCTCTTTTCTGCCCTGCTCCCCTCTACCGTGTGGAAAGGTTATCAGGTTGCCACGGATCAGCTTCCTTGAAGGAGGAGTTGACTGTTCTAAGTTGGGATCAGGGGTGGACCACTCCTACGTGCATCAGTTGGTGATGTCTTGGTGCTTCTACTTGTCTACATGAAAAAGGATCCCCTGCTGGGCTCAATGTGGACTACTAAAGGCGCACAAGATTTTAAGCCTTATTAAAGCAGTCATATTATTATTAATTTTTTTCTAAATTGAGAAGACTATCTTGTGGTCTACATTACATGTAATTGTGATGGTTTGGTCAAAATGTTACACGGATTATCTTTTATGGATCATCTTCAAGTCGCTTCCGGATGTGCTTCCGGCGGTCTTATTTACGTGGCTCACCTTCGGCTGCGTCTTCTCCCCGTCATCTTTGTTGTAGCGGTGTAGCGTGCAAGGACAGGAGAGGAAGAAGTGTCAAAAGATGGAGCTAACTGTTTTAACGACATTCAGACTTTACTCCAATCAATAACGAAGCAGCATCTCCTCATCTGTGGCTCACTAGTGCAACCACAACGCCGGAAATGTGTCCCGTGATAAACTGTCCGACCGGAACTCCCTAATAACTAAAGTTCCTTGGGTGAATAATGTAAACTCACTGCACCGGTACGTTTTAGAGCTTTCAGGGAGCGTTTACTGACAGATATAAGTAAGGACTTTACACTACTTTATATTAGAAATGGCAACAGCGGAGGATGAACGACCCATAATAGGAATATAGAGAAAAAGAAGAAGCTTATCGACTACGGCGTCCCACGGACTACAAAGGCAGGAGCTTACACATTTTCAGGACTTTTGCATATCCCAAATACACATAAACAGGTAAGAAAAGTTGCTTTTGCATAATACTGCGAAACAAAACAGAAGATTATATTTTACCTTGTACACACACCATAATAATACTTGTATGGTGAAGCACAGTTCAATCCATTAAGCGGTATGGCTTAATGGCTTCGCAAAACCGTATTCAAACATTTTGAGCGTCGTGTTTAATGGTCTATATTTTCAATGGAACATACAACAAAGGACTCCAAAGGAGTCCTTTGCCATGGGCCAAGGACCCTATTGAAACTGTAAGGTTTTATTCTTTCTTTCTTATTCTTCTTATTATTATTCCGCACCTATGCGCTGTAATTTGACCCCCTTAACATGCTTCAAAACTCACCAAATTTGACACACACGTCGGTAGGGAGAGGCAGCCCAACTTATTAGAAAACCAAACCCCAAAAATCTAAATTGTGCGTTAGCGCCCCCTAGGAAAAAAAAAAAAACGACTGCTTGTAACTTCTGTTAGCAATGTCGTAGAGACATGAAACAAAAACCTCTATGTAGGGCTGACTTAGACCTAGATTTCATAATTTTACTTTCTAGGGCAAAAGTCAACCAAAATTTTGCAAAAATCCATTCAAAGCTAAATTTTCGCAAAAAAATGCTATAAGCTGTGATTTGACCCCCTTAAAATGCTTCAAAACTCACCAAACTTGGCACACACATCAGGACTGGTGAAAATTGCGATCTTATGAAAAAAAACAAATCCCGATACTCAAAATTTCGCTCTAGCGCAATTTTTGAATAAAACACAGCAAAAACTTCTCCTAGGAAGAAACTCCAAACAAAATTGCTTGTAACTTCCAGTAGGAATGCCGGAAAGACATGAAACCAAAACTTCTATGTAGGTCTCAGTTAGACCTACATTTAGATAATTGACATCCTTCGGCAAAAATCAACAGGAAGTTAAAAATAAGCCCTTCAAATTAAACATTTTGTAATAACCCGTCACCTTTCTTCAAACGTTATCTCCTCTGAGCGCGTTTGTCATTTCGGCTTCAAACTCGCACAGGAGAGAGTTTGAACCCTTTGATTAAAAGTATAGAACAGAGTTTTGATTAGTGCTCCGGTTTTGATTCTACGCGCCTTCAAAAAACCCCTGTGCAATGCTTCAAAGTGCAAGTTAAAGCTCTACTATGCAAAGCGAAAGCCATTTATCAACAACATCCAGAAACACCGATCTGTAATTTGACCCCCTTAACATGCTTCAAAACTCACCAAATTTTACACACACATCAGGACTGGCAAAAATTGCCATCTAATAAAAAAACAAACCCCGAAAATCAAAATTGCGCTCCAGCGCCCCCTAGAAAAAAACACAGACACAACTGCTTGTAACTTCTGTTAGGAATGTCGTAGAAACATGAAAAAAAAAAACCTTATGTAGGTCTGACTAAGACCAGGGCTTGAGTCGCGGGGGCAGCAGCTAAAGCGGAGCAGCCAAAGTTGGACCCGACCAACGCTGCTTGCAGCTTTAATTATAATTGTTTTACATGTTTGTGGCCATAGTAGGTTTTAGATAAAACTAATTAGAACTCCTAATTACTGGACTAGCAGGTCAACAATATGGCTTCAATGACTACATAATGTTTTCACCGTCAGAAGTATTCTTTTGAAAACGACTTTTCAAAACAAAGGACGGCAATCGTGATTCGTGAAAGAAGGATTTTGAAGTCAATTCCACATAACAGACATGTTTTCCTCAGTGACTTCAAAGGTCACCTTTTTAAAGACATTAAGTGCATACTCTGTCTATTTCAGCAAATCCATGACGCTGATTTAAGCCAAGGATGAGTCAGTTGCAACATCTTTCTCTACCAAGAAATATGCAGAGTGGTACTCAAAGCATTAGGGTTGGAGAAGAATAAAGAGCTGATTTCATGAGAAGGAAGGAGCCCGCAAATGAAGCAAGAAAGAGTGTACTTTAGGTACATTAAGACGGAGAGGGACACTCCACGGATGATGGATGGATGGCTTACGAAAGGAAAAAGACTGACTGGTATTTATAACAGCGGGCTAAGCATGCACTTGGCACACAAAACACACATAGACAATGTTTGCAAAATGGGAAAATTTGAGTGGTCCTGGAAAAAATGTGTAAACCAAAAGAAGGAAGTGGAAATGACATACAAATAAAGAATATAATAAGACGGCACATAGATGTGATCGAATGAGAGGGAAGGCAGAAAGAGGATGAGATGACATTTACCTTCCATATTCTTCAGTAAACAAAAGAAATGGATGGGCTACTATAACTGGGTGTGAGTGTGTGTCTTTGCTGCGAGTGCTGCTGTGCCGCCGCGTGTTGAAATGTTTATTGCGTGTCTCAGTAGGAATGGAACAAAGATATCTTCAAAGTCATCAACATATTTTACATGCGTCGTACACATTTGCAAGGGAGTAGGTTTGATTTTGAGATTGGTGGGGATACAAAAGTGCTCCAAGGCAGCATTCTGAAAATTTACTTTTTTTTTTTTTTACATTAGCAATCATAATTTCACGTCATGCAGATGTTATAGGGTAAAGCAACTAAAATGAAAGCAAAGGAGACAACTTGGAAGAGTTCTCATCTTTACTCTTTAGTGTAGGGCTGTAGTGCAACTGTGCATCATACTGTCAATGAACATAGCCTACTGTCCATCAACAACATCAGAAATACATTCATGCAATACAACATTGTAAATAAACATAAATGAACTGTAATAATCTTTTCCCCAACCTGTGTTTAAATCACTCACAATTTTTCCCTTCGACTACTTCTTTCTATTGCTGCTTTTGTACTGTAAATATGTTTGTCATTAATACTCAAATACAAGCAGATTAGTGTCCACTGGTTGTTCCTATTTGAAAGAGCCAAACACATGCGTCCGCCGGTCTGTCACAGAAATGAACTGGTGGCCAAAAATATGTTGATGCATGACAGATACATTAAGGACAATAACCATAGAGCTTGATGGTACAGTTACTGCCTGAGCAAAAAGGCTTTTACTAAATATGAATATTACTTCATATTAATGAATTATATTTTAGCATTGTAAAATCACATGATCATCTAGTGTTGTTTTATTGTATTTCCACCACTTTGGTATTTTCAAACCGTTGCTCACTTCTACACAAATACATGAAACTAAAAAATAATTTCAAAAATAAAACAGAAAGGTGAAATCTGGCGATCTAATATAACGCTATATTATAAAAATACAGACGTTTTGTTTACGCTATATCATAAAATTTTTTTAAAAACAATTTACAAACACAAGCTATGGAATGACATAAGAGGAAACGTGAACCCGGAAGTAAATGAGGCATCCCATAGCTTGTGTTTGTAAATTGTTTTTTAATTTTTTTTATAATATAGCGTTAACAAAACGTCTGTATTTCTATAATATAGCGTTATATTTTTATAATATAGCGTTAACAAAACGTCTGTATTAATCATGACCCTCGAAGTAAATGGGGTGGAAGGTTTTTGTAGGCGGTAAGAAATTTGGCGTGACACTCTCGTCCGCTCGCTAGCAACTAGCAGGCTAGCTTTTACAAGCAGAAGGAGTGACAGCAGGGACAGCCAATCACATGTAAGGTAGCATGAAAATGGCAACCAATCAGGGAGCGATATTTATGTTAGAGGCGGGACTTCTAGCAGAGACCGACATTTAACCCTTTCTGTGCCATAATCATTGACTAAACATTACGGGCAGCGCTTGTATTGATAGTGACTACACAGTAGCGGCTGGATATTGGTAGGGACGTGTCCCTAGCATCCCTACCCAATTATACGCCCTTGCACATTTGGATTTCCGAGCTTGAGCCAGCGCAGTGAAAAACTATTGAGAATTAGCGATGCATTCTTGTCCTCTTCACATTTCTCACGCAAAACACTTTACAGCAGGGGTGTCAAACTAAAATACTGAATGGACCAAAATTTTAAACGGAACAAAGCCGCGGGCCAAGGTTGAACAAATTAACCTTTTATTTGTCAGAGTTATTTGTTGACGAACCCCAAGATGCAGAGAAGGAGGCAGGCATGGAATGTGAAAACATATTTAATTAAATACTAAGACAAAAACAAAACCAAAAGGGTACAACAAAAAGCATGCACATGGGCGGGTACAACAAACTAAGGGCTATGAACAAACTAATCGGAAGCAGGGAACAAAAAACAGTAAGCTACAAAACATCTACCAAATATAGCTTACCGCTACACTGCATTCACACGACCAGTAGGACTGACAAGTACAAAATGACATTGACACGACAGGAGCGACATGTGGCAACGACAATGATCCAGCCCTGACTGGAAGACTAAGTGGGTACAAATAGGAGCGGGCTGATTGACTACAGGTGTGGCCAGGTGCCAATCAGCCACAGATGAGGTGACAACAGCACACAGGGAGACAAACAGGAAGCTGAACCAAAATAAGAGCACTTGACAGGAACTAAAGACAGGAGATACTAGACACAGAGGAAACAAAGACAAATGCAGAGGAAAAAACTAAAACATAGACAAACTGTCAGGGGAAAGCCTGACATTAATAGGGACCCAAACAAGTTTTGCATTAAATATTGAACAAGCAAGGCTTATATAACTTTACTGACATGCAAAATCCAGTTTCAAATAATAAGAAGAATAATTTAAAAAAATATCAATGGCATATCAAATACAATTCAAATATTTTTATGCCTTTTTTTCTATTTGCAATCTTCTGAGGTAAATATCAAATTTTTTCCACAGGCTAATAATCCATCCATCCATCCATCTTCTTCCGCGTATCCGAGGTCAGGTCGCCGGGGCAACAACCTAAGCAGGGAAACCCAGACTTCCCTTTCCCCAGCCACTTCGTCTAGCTCTTCCCGGAGGATCCCGAGGCGTTCCCAGGCCAGCCGGGAGACATAGTCTTCCCAACGTGTCCTGGGTCTTCCCCGTGGCCTCCTACCGGTTGGACGTGCCCTAAACACCTCCCTAGGGAGGCGTTCGGGTGGCATCCTGACCAGATGCCCGAACCACCTCATCTGGCTCCTCTCGATGTGAAGGAGCAGCGGCTTTACTTTGAGTCCCTCCCGGATGGCAGAGCTTCTCACCCTATCTCTAAGGGAGAGCCCCGCCACACGGCGGAGGAAACTCATTTCGGCCGCTTGTACCCGTGATCTTATCCTTTCGGTCATGACTCAAAGCTCATGACCATAGGTGAGGATGGGGACGTAGATCGACCGGTAAATTGAGAGCTTTGCCTTCCGGCTCAGCTCCTTCTTCACCACAACGGATCGGTACAACGTCCGCATTACTGAAGACGCCGCACGGTTCCGCCTGTCGATCTCACGATCCACTCTTCCCTCACTCGTGAACAAGATTCCTAGGTACTTGAACTCCTCCACTTGGGGCAGTGTCTCCTCCCCAACCCGGAGATGGCATTCCACCCTTTTCCGGGCGAGAACCATGGACTCGGACTTGGAGGTGCTGATTCTCATTCCGGTCGCTTCAAACTCGGCTGCAAACCGATCCAGTAAGAGCTGAAGATCCCGGTCAGATGAAGCCATCAGGACCACATCATCTGCAAAAAGCAGAGAGCTAATCCTGCGGTCACCAAACCGGAACCCCTCAACGCCTTGACTGCGCCTAGAAATTCTGTCCATAAAAGTTATGAACAGAATCGATGACAAAGGACAGCCTTGGCGGAGTCCAACTCTCACTGGAAATGTGTTCGACTTACTGCCGGCAATGCGGACCAAGCTCTGGCACTGATCGTACAGGGAACGGACCGCCACAATAAGACAGTCCGATACCCCATACTCTCTGAGCACTCCCCACAGGACTTCCCGAGGGACAAGGTCGAATGCCTTCTCCAAGACCACAAAGCACATGTAGACTGGTTGGGTAAACTCCCATGCACCCTCAAGAACCCTGTGGAGAGTATAGAGCTGGTCCACAGTTCCACGACCAGGACGAAAACCACACTGTTCCTCCTGAATCCGAGGTTCGACTATCCGGCGTAGCCTCCTCTCCAGTACACCTGAATAAACCTTACCGGGAAGGCTGAGGAGTGTGATCCCACGATAGTTGGAACACACCCTCCGGTCCCCCTTCTTAAAGAGAGGAACCACCACCCCGGTCTGCCAATCCAGAGGTACCGCCCCCGATGTCCACGCGATGCTGCAGATTCTTGTCAACCAAGACAGCCCCACAGCATCCAGAGCCTTAAGGAACTCCGGGCGGATCTCGTCCACCCCTGGGGCCTTTCCACAGAGGAGCTTTTTAACTACCTCAGCGACCTCAGCCCCATAAATAGGAGAGTCCACCACAGAGACCCCAGGCACTGCTTCCTCATAGGAAGACGTGTTGGTGGGATTGAGGAGGTCTTCGAAGTATTCCTTCCACCTATCCACAACATCCGCAGTTGAGGTCAGCAGAACACCATCCGCACCATACACGGTGTTGATAGTGCACTGCTTCCCCTTCCTGAGGCGGCGGACGGTGGTTCAGAATCGCTTCGAAGCCGTCCGGAAGTCGTTTTCCATGGCTTCCCCGAACTCCTCCCATGTCCGAGTTTTTGCCTCAGCGACCGCTGAAGCCGCACACCGCTTGGCCTGTCGGTACCTGTCCACTGCCTCCGGAGTCCTATGAGCCAAAAGGACCCAATAGGACTCCTTCTTCAGCTTGACGGCATCCCTCACCGCTGGTGTCCACCAAGGGGTTTTAGGATTGCCGACTCGACAGGCACCAACTACCTTACAGCCACAGCTCCAATCAGCCGCCTCGACAATAAAGGTGCGGAACATGCTCCACTCGGACTCAATGTCCAGCACCTCCCTCGTGACATGTTCAAAGTTCTTTGGAGGTGGGAATTGAAACTTTCTCTGACAGGAGACTCTGCCAGACGTTCCCAGCAGACCCTCACAATACGTTTGGGCCTGCCAGGTCTGTCCGGCATCCTCCCCCACCATCGCAGCCAACTCACCACCAGGTGATGATCGGTAGAAAGCTCCGCCCCTCTCTTCACCCGAGTGTCCAAAGCATAAGGCCGCAAATCCGATGACACAACTACAAAGTCGATCATGGAACTGCGGCCTAGGGTGTCCTGGTGCCAAGTGCACATATAGACACCCTTATGTTTGAACATGGTGTTTGTTGTGGACAAACTGTGATGAGCACAAAAGTCCAATAACAAAACACCACTCGGGTTCAGATCCGGGCGGCCATTCTTCCCAATCACGCCTCTCCAGGTTTCACTGTCGTTGCCAACATGAGCATTGAAGTCCCCCAGTAGGACAAGGGAATCACCCGGGGGAGCACTTTCCAATACTCCCTCGAGTGTACCCAAAAAGGGTGGGTACTCTGAACTGCTGTTTGGTGCATAAGCACAAACAACAGTCAGGACCCGTCCCCCCACCAGAAGGCGTAGGGAGGCTACCCTTTCGTCCACTGGGTTGAACTCCAACGTGCAGGCTTTAAGCCGGGGGGAAACCAGAATTGCCACCCCAGCCCATCGCCTCTCACTGTCGGCAACGCCAGAGTGGAAGAGGGTCCAGTCCCTCTCGAGAGAAGTGGTTCCAGAGCCCTTGCCGTGCGTCGAAGTGAGTCCGACTATATCCAGCCGGAACTTCTCCACATCGCGCACTAGCTGAGGCTCTTTCCCCCCCCAAGTGATGTGACGTTCCACGTCCCAAGAGCTAGCTTCTGTAGCCGAGGATCGGACCGCCAAGTGCCCTGCCTTCGGCTGCCTCCCAGCTCACATTGCACCCGACCTCTTTGGCCCCTGCTATGGGTGGTGAACCCATTGGAGGGGTGACCCACGTTGCCTCTTCGGGCTGTGCCCGGCCGGACCCCATGGGAACAGGCCCGGCCACCAGGCGCTCGCCATCGTGCCCCACCTCCGGGCCTGGCTCCAGAAGGGGGCCCCGATGACCCGCGTCCGGGCGAGGGAAATCTGGGTCCATGTTTTGTCTTCTTCATAGAGGTCTTCGAGCTGCTCTTTGTCTGATCCCTCACCTAGAACCTGTTTACCTTGGGAGACCCTACCAGGGGGCATAAAGCCCCCGGACAACATAGCTCCTAGGATCATTGGGACACGCAAACTCCTCTACCACGATAAGGTGGCAGCTCAGAGAGGAGACAGGCTAATAATGAATTTGAAAATATGGCTAATAATGAATTTGAAAATAAAATTAAAAAAAATGAATGAACCAAACATTCAAGCCTTGAAGTAGCAAGAGAAAATGCATGAATTAAACGTTAATTATTGGCCAGTTTGCCGGAAGTTTCCCGGAATAGTTAGTGCTGCAAGGGGTTCTGGGTATTTGTTCTGTTGTGTCACGGTGCGGATGTTCACACGAAATGTGTTTGTCATTCTTGTTTGGTGTGGATTCACGGTGTGGCGCATATTTTTAACAGTGCTAAAGTTGTTTATACGGCCACCCTCAGTGTGACCTGTATGGCTGTTGACCAAGTATGGCTTGCATTCACTTGTGCGTGTGTGTGTGTGTGTGTGTGTGTGTGTGTGTGTGTGTGTGTAAAAGCCACAAATATTATGTGACACGCTGTTAGTATGGAGGAAAAGCGGACGTGACGACAGGTTGTAGAGAACGCTAAAGGCAGTGCCCTAAATGAACGCCCCCAATATAGTTGTCCAGGTGGAAATCGGTAGAAATTCAGGAGAATGGGTGCCCCGGGAGATTTTCGGGAGGGGCACTGAACTTCGGGAGTCTACCGGGAAATTAGGAGGGTTGGCAAGTATGAGTATTAGCGGTGAATGCGGTGTTACAGCGGCACCGACGCTGTATAACACCGGTGGGCCAGCTCTAATGCTAAATTGATATTGCCCCTAGGGGCCAAATTGGCCCGCGGGCCAGAGTTTGACACCCATGCTTTACAGACTGTGACAAACTCTCGCTGTCGTGCGGGTTCCATGGACCACAGAATAGTGACATTGTTGAGTAGGGTTGTGACTTTGTTTCTTTTTGCAAATAAAACCTCAGTGCAGGTCACTTTTCAGCTCCTCTTCTCCGCTCGCTCCTCGTCTGCCTCTGGCTCTCTTCCTCTCTTGCTCAGCGTCAGCTTCCCTCTGGCTTCTTTTCGTCTCTCCGCCTCTCTACCTGACGTTCACGGCTGTCGCCCTTTTATACGGTGCGAGAGGATAAATCTTTTTCCCCAGGTGTGCCATCCACGCACCGGATCTTGATTACGGCGTCGCTCCCGGCGGGCCTTGCCTTGCCGCTCGCTCTCCGTCCACGCCTCCTTGCCGCCATCTTGGGCCGGACTCCGGCGTGCTCTGCCTCGCTGTCGGACTGCCAACCACGCCTCCTCGCCGCCATCTTCAGCTGGGTTACGGTGTGCCCTGCCTGGCTGTCGGACTGCCGGCTCCGCCTCTCCACACAGGCACACTGTGGAAGTCGCGTCCTAGCGAGTGCCGCTAATCACACACTCTGCCATTCAGAGTTGAACAAGGTTTTATTAAGCATCAATAGTTTCTGCTGTTTTGACTTTTCAGTCCGTTGTCTCCTGCTCCAACCTCTTGCTGTCCCCGACCGCTACTGTTAAAGACATTAGGTGCTTAGACAACTCGTACCACCTGCCCCCGTCTGATGGTGCTTGTTTGACATTCAGTCTTGGACTCTTGCTTGCTACACGCAACAGCTGATGCCGCTCTTCCAACATTGTGGTAAATCTTTTTTTGTATACTTGTTAGCTTCTATGCTATTTTGTTTGTTTATATCCCTAGCTTCCACAATAGCGCCCTTTGTTCTTTCTAGCTCCCAAGCTAGTTCTGTTGGTTTTTGGTTAGTGCCTTTGTGCAAGTGTTTTTGTTCTTAGTTTGTTTTATTATATAAATAAATTCTTATCCCTACCCTCACGCTGTGTTCCATCCTCCGCCGCACCCACGAGAGAACAACTCGTCACCACAATGCCACCTAGACGTCACAGGTATGGACGAAACAATTTTTATCTGGAACTATATCATTCTCGAAATGTTGGCTTTTATGGTCTTTATTGCATAAGTTTTTTATTCCATATTTTCTTCTTCAACAATATTTGATGTTGTTTCAATAAATTATTTAAGTGGAGGTGGACGTGCTCCTGAATCCAGGCCTTCTGTCAAGGGTATTTGTTGACGAACCCCAAGATGCAGAGATGGAGGCAGGCATTGATTGAGAAAACATGATTTAATATAAAATATGAGAATAAGAACAAACAAAGGGTATAAACAAAAAGCACGCACGTGGGCGGAATAACAAACTAAGGGAGCTAGCACTTGGAGATAGAAAAACGAAAAGGAACTTTAGAATGGAAGCTAGTGGGTAGCAAACAAAAAAACTGAAAACAGCTAATGGCTAACAAAAATAGCTTACCGCTACGACGACCAGGACAAAATGTAGCACGACAGGTAGTAGCTGTAACGATGCCAGACAAGACAGGTAGCAAAGACACAAGAACGACATGTGGCAACGACAAGACAATACAATGATCCAGCAACTGACACGATACAAATCAGGTACAAATAGGAGCGGGCTGATTGGAAACGGGTGTGGCCAGGTGCCAATCAGCCACAGCTGAGGAGGAACACAGCACTCAGGGAACAAGACAGGAAGCTGACAAAATATGAGCACTTGACAGGAACTAAGGACAGGAAATACTAAACATAGAGGAAACAGACAAATGCAGAGGAAAAAACTAAAACATAGACAAACCGTCTGGGGAAAGCCTGACACCTTCAACATTTTGACCAAAGAACCACCTGTCACGCTTTGATAAAAGGATTTGGACTCAGATGCAGAGTTGGGACTTTAGACAGGCTTTTATTTTGACAATTTCCTTTTACCTCCCGAGTCAACAAAAAACATTATCTATAATTACAAAAATAAACTACTCGGCGAAAAGGTTCCGGAAAAAGAAGGAACAACCGAAAATCACTCCGAACGGAGGAAAACACAAAAGTAAAGACAAACTATAAACAGTATTTAACAAAAAGTGCTCCAACAGGAGGACCAAAACAACATCTATGAAAATGTCTACACTAACTAATCTAATAAAGTATTTAACAAAAATAGTCACTCAAAAAGTTGAGGAATGAATGAAAAACTTTTAACTGAAACTTACCACTGCGGCTGAATAACTAAATAATCAAAATCACTCTGCTGAGGAGGAAGAAAGTAAAACTCAAAATATTCATAAAGGGGTTCAGGATCAAGGGACATAGGCACAAGACAAGGCAAGGCATGGACAAAGACATGGACGCTAGAGAGCACGAATAAACGAGACAACCTGGCACAGAACAAAGGAAGGAGTGAGCTTATAAACACATGAAGGTAATAAGGAACAGCTGGAAACAATCAGAGAACAGGGATGACGTCAGACTGATGACACAAAAGGAAGGGCAAGTGACCTGAAACGAGAGGAGAGTTACTTTTCAAATTAAAACCATAAGACAAAAACCCCCAAAACAAGACATCCCTCACCGCGGTGTGACACCACCATTACACGTTATGCAGACCACAAGGATGTGTTTTACACTGAATGCGCCTTATAATCCGCCTTAACGACCTGACTAGACCCGATCATCGGCAGTGCGTACTATAATCCAGTGCACTCTATGGTCCAGAAAATACGGTAATTGAGAGATTGACATCGTTTAAACCTGCAATCAAACATGTCATACCCTAAATGGAAAGATGCATTGAAAAAACAATTATTGCATTCCTGTCTTTCCTAATGATAACAGAGATTTCCTCCCAAATCTAAGTTTTGATCCTTCTAAGCATGTACTGTTTGAAGACGGTCGTTTGGGCTAAAATCAAGGCAAGCCAGCGAGTGAGAACAGCTGCTGTGCAAACCACAAAGGCACACCTGTTCTCCTCTGCACAGGTAAAAAAAAAAAAAACTTCAACCGCGAGCATTTGGTGCCAATTCCCCCCCCCTCTATTTTCTTGTTTCTCTTCTCTCCCTTTCACCTCCTCTTTGGTGTTTTTGTTCCACCTCCACAGGTGGCAAACAGCTGGCCACGGAAGCCCACTGCCTTTGGAGCAGACAAACATCTGGAGTGGACTTCACACAGAAAACCCAAACGAGAGGATGACGAACTGCGGATTATTGAAAATGTAACGCGGGGCAGAGCATTGATCCCGGTTTCTTTGTCCGTCATTTCTCCCACTGGACCAAAATAGTGCGCTGTGCAAATGTTATACGCAGTGCAATTTACATATTTTACAAGTACCTATTGGAGGTGTTGGTGCACGAATCCTTAAGGCTTTGTGTGTGTGTGTGTGTGTGTGGCAGAGGCGGGGGTCGAAGGTTAATTTAGCCCCACAGTGGAGAGCCCTTGATAAAGAGCAGACTGAGCCCCGTTTAATTACCTTCCGTCTACATTTCAGCGGCACACGCCGGGTCGTAGGTGTGCACCGAGCGCGCGTGTGGCGAATGGTTGATTTTTTTTTTTTTAGCTGGGCGAAATTGCAGCACATAGAAACCTAAAAGCCAAACACGCACTAATAAGGAATGTGTCAGGCTTGTCCCTGACAGTTTGGCCATGTTTTAGTTTTTCCTCTGCGTTTGTCTTTGTTTCCTGTCAGCGCTCTTATTTTGTCCGTTTCCTGTTCGTCTCCCTGAGTGCAGTGTCTCCCAAGCTGTGGCTGATTGGCACCTGGCCACACCTAGTGTCAATCAGCCTACTGAAATGAGATTTTCTTATTTAAACGGGGATAGCAGTCTATGTATCATACTTGATCATTTCGAGATATTGCCATATTTTTGCTGAAAGGATTTAGTAGAGAACATCCATGATAAAGTTTGCAACTTTTGGTCACTAATAAAAAAGCCTTGCTTTTACCGGAAGTAGCAGACTATGTGGGCGTGATGTCACGGGTTGTAGGACTCCTCACATCCTCACATTGTTTACAATCATAGCCTCCAGCAGCAAGAGCTATTCGGACCGAGAAAGCGACCATTTCCCCATTAATTTGAGCGAGGATTTGTGGATGAGGAAAAGTTAGAATGTGGCAATTAAAAAAAAAATAATTAAAAAAAGCGACGGCTCCGGGCGGCAGCAGTGGTAGCGTTTCAGATGTAATTAGACACGTTTACTAGGATAATTCTGGAAAGTCCCTTATCTGCTAATTGTTTTAATAGTGTTTTAGTGAGATTGTAAAGTCATACCTGAATGTCGGATGGCGGATGGCTGCGGTGAACACCGGTGTCTCAGAGAGAAGCCAATGGAGGAGCCAAGATCACAGCTGCGTTTTGAGCTGCAGGGGGAGGGTCCCATAATCCACTGAAGTCTCCGGTAAGAGCTGACTTAATATCACAATTTTCCCATCCAAAAACTTGCTGGTTGACGTAGAGAAACATGTTCGCTTGACCGCTCTGTGTTAAAGCTTCACAACAAAGAAACACCGGCTGTGTTTCGGTGCTAAAGGCAGCTGCAATCCCCCGCTTTCCACCAACAGCATTCTTCTTTGACGTCTCCATTATTAATTGAACAAATCGCAAATGATTCAGCAACACAGATGTCCAAATTACTTTGTAATTATGCAATGAAAAGACACGACTTTTATCCATAAGTGGTGCTGGGCTAATATGTCGCCTCCAATCCGAGACGTCATGCGGCACGCGTCATCAATTCTGCGACGTTTTCAACAAGAAATTCCGCGGGAAATTTAAAATTGCAATTTAGTAAACTAAAAAGGCCGTATTGGCATTTGTTGCAATGTTAATATTTCATCATTAATATATAAACTATCAGACTGCTTGGTGGGTAGTAGTGGCTTTCAGTAGGCCTTTATGTTCTGTTGGTGCATAAAGAATAAATACTGTGGTCTACAGTATTAAAAGCTATTGAGAGATCAATAAAAAAGCATTGTCAGCATAAAAACGCGTATTTGCATCAGAAAAATGTTGTTCGAGAACATTTATGTTCAAGATAAATAAGAAGGGGCGGCAAAACAGATCCCTGAGGGATCCCCTTATAAACAGTGACAAATTCCGAAGAAAGGCTGTCTTTTTTTTAATAAACTGGGTCCTGTTTTCTAAATAATTTGAACGGACCGTATGTTCTGACAGTCCATTCAGAACAAATAGTGTGGTCTACAGTGTCTAAAGCTACGGAGAGATCAATAAAAATCATATTTTTATCAGGCACTACAATGATGTCATTTATCACCATGTGCTTTTTCCTGAATCCTCATTGATATATTTTTTGTAAATTATTTGAATAGAGTAACAAGAGATTCCAGACTTTTTGATAAAACACATCAATTTGATACTGGCCTATAATTAGAAAGAACTGCTGGATCACCTCCCTTTAATAAAAACAGGACAAAAGCAGATTTGCAAACGGATGGCACGTGTTTGTTTTTAATTGAAGGATTAAAAAGAACTGAAAGTGGCTCTGCTATTAAAAAAAAAAATCAGCTGCCAGCTTTAAAAATAAGTCTCAATCAAGTCAGGTCCAGGAGGTTTTCTGTGGTCTTATGTTTTTTTTTAGGGCTTTGTGCACTGCAAGACAAGTGAAAGGGGCAAAATAAAAAGGATCTCCAAAAAAACATGGGAGGTTATGTAGAAGGATTCCTACAGACTCAAACAGATGACCAGATGATTAAAAAAAAGCTGGTTTAAACAATCTGAGTCTTCAGTTCGTTTTTCAATCTGGCCTGATTGTTTAAACATGAATGTGGAAAGAGTCACTGTGTAGGCAGAGATATGATCACTTTCCAAATTTTCAGCGGGTTGTTGAGGTTCTCAGTAGCGGCGGACCAAAAATATTCTAATAGTACCATAAAATAGTTCAAAGAGAGTCCCATCAAATAGTTCAAAAAGAGTTCCATAGAATAGTTCAAAAGAGTTTGTAAAATATTTCAAAAATAGTTCTCTTGAAGTTGGGCAGATCCTGCCATCTGTCCGCTTTGTAGTCCCAGTGGAGTTTTATGAGCATTCTTCTTGGTAGATTTCAGCCTTTTGTCTTCTTGTCAGTAACACAAATAATACAACGGTTTTTGGGATAATTTAGAAACAATTATTCTAACAATTATAACAAACTTGCCAATTCAATCATAGCACTGCTTGTCCGCACCATGCTAAAGCCGAATAAATCTGACTCCAGTCCAGGATGTTGAAATAATATCCAAACATTTATCCATTAAAATATTTAAAATCAGCTGAAAAATCAGCTGAATGAAAAATACTGTAAAAGTATGTGTGGAAGACTTGCTCCTCCGGGTTCTTCGGACCACCAGTCACGGACATGACACCCGCGTTCATCATTGTGAAGTATATATATATATATATATATATATATATATATATATATATATATATATATATATATATATATATATATATATATATGTAAGATAAATACTTGAATTTCAGTGTTCATTTATTTACACATATACCCACACATAACACTCATCTACTCATTGTTTAGTTAAGGGTTGGATTGTCCATCCTTGTTCTATTCTCTGTCACTATTTTTCTAACCATGCTGAACACCCTCTCTGATGATGCATTGTTGTGTGGCACGCACAAAGGTACTTTCATCAAATGCACTAGAGTCTGGAATCTTACATCTCTCGGTAGCATGGCCCAAAACCGGTCAATCTTTGCTTCCTGAGTAAGCTCTTCTCTACCAAGCACTTGGTAGTCCACTACTTCTTCCCGGAGGTTATCCAGGTCCAATCGCAGCTGCAGCTTGGAACTTAGAAGCGTATTTCTTCATTTTACTCGTCGTCGGCGTCGCCATGGCTGTAACTTCCTCGTTTCTTCTGCTTCGTCTCCTTGTTGTGTGCGCAGTTGTGCACTGCATTCTCTAAAAGCCGTAGATGTTATTGTTACATATGCATCTACAGTTGATGGCAGTATTGTCCTGTTAAAGAGTGTCACAACATTGCTGTTTACAGCAGACAAACTGTTTTACGGTAGACGAAAACATGACTGCTGTTGTTGTGGGTTATTACCGTGCTGGGAGGACGTTAATGAAACTGCCTAACAATAGACCCATATAAGAAACCAAGAACTCGCCCTCGATCATTCTACAGTTATAATGTCATTGGGCAGACACGCTGTTTATATTGTGGGAAAGCGGACGTGAAAAGAGGCTGTCCTCACTCAGGTCCGCATGGAGCTGGAGGGGGCGTGGCCCCCGGCTCCGCCTGAATTTCAGGAGTCTGTTGGAAAATCTGGGAGGGTTGGCAAGTATGGTAATAAGCAGGGACGTGCACATGATTATAGAGGGGCAAGGGGCTCAAAGTCAGAAAAGAGCAGGACATTTTTTGTTGTTCCTTTACACAATATGGAAATTAATGTAAAATTAAATTTGCTAATAGGAAGCTAACTACTTAGCTGTGTGTCCTTTGTAGGTAAAAGTGATTGCCATTTATTTTGTGTCAACAAATTATTGTCATAATGAGTTAATTCACATTATCGTAGGCTTGGAAGACATGGAAAGCAACAAAACAATGGTTTATTATTAGGCTACTCATTCTTAAAGATAAGCACTTTACTATTGAACATTAAACAGTGCAACATGAACTTCGAAAAAAAAATAAAAAATACCCAAATGAAAAAAACTTCAATGTGAAAATCTGTCCTTCTTCCCTTAATTTGATGAAAACACACCATCAAGTTGTGACTTATCGTCTTTCTCACTGAATGCTCAGACTAAACAGCTGAAACGCAATACAACTTTATATCTAAACCCCTACTGTGAGAGAAATGTGATCCGCCGTAAACACAGTGCATTTTATTTTGAAAAATAACCCGGTGTTTCATTTTTTCTTTTGTACACTACTTCCTGTCCCGCACGATCCGCTCTGCTTTGTGCGGAATTGATGTGCCGTGCTGAATTGATGCGCTGTGCTCCGACGTCCGGCAAAAACAGAAGCTGAAACATTGAATAATAGAATAATACAGCGTTTTTCTGAAATATTACCCATATTAGATGTTGAATAAGTGGATGGCGGACTAGACCATAACTCACAGGTTCAAGTTGCTCCACTGTCACGTCTCCTCAGGCCACAGTTGGCTCTCTATCCTCTCTCTCACTCACTCACTCACTCGCCCTCTCTCTCTCTCTCTCTCTGGCGGAAGCGCAGGCTCAAACAACCCGGTGTTACAAGAAAACGTGGAGTTTTTGTAACGCTGTTTTTTTGTTTTGTTTTGTTTTTTTACATCCCTAAGAGGAATTTATCAATGATAATTAAAGAAAAAAAAAAAAAGACAAAAAAAAAGACAAAAAAAAAACACACACACACACACAGGCAAAGGGCACTTTTTAAGACGAGGCAAAAAAAGGGCAGGGGCTCAAGCACCCATAGGGCCCTATGTGTGCACGTGCCTGGTAACAAGTAACAAGCTGCAAAGCTCAGTACCTACCTCCGGATGCCCATTATCTCCTTCAAACGTTCAAATGCACACACACACACACACACACATTACGACAAGAGCTCTGTTCTGTGTGTTTGAGTGACTATGTCGCTGTAGGCAGAATGGCAATAACGGTAATTAAATTAGGCCTAATAAAGCAGCTGAGTGCGGCAATCAGAAAAAAGCCCTCGCAAAGATGAGAAGGCAAGCAGAAATAAATGACTGCAAAACTAAGCGTGGTCACACACACACAAACAAAGCCATGGGAAATGTGTCTCTAAAGACTTTGCTAATGTGGATGATGCAACTACCAGTTATTAACTGGTGTATTCATTTTCCCAACACAAGATTCAGAAATTAAATCAAGATTAAGAACAAAATAGACTGTAATTTATATTATTCACATGTGAATAATGCTGTATAATAGACTGTATTTATGTTATCCACATGTAAATAATTTTGTATAATAGACTGTAATAATGTTATTCACATGTGAATAATGCTGTATAAAAGACTGTATGTATAATAGACTGTATTTATATTATTCACATGTGAATAGAGTCCATTTATGTTATTCACATGTGAATAATGATGTATAATAGACAGAATTTATATTAGTTCACTCGTAAATAATGCTGTATAATAGACTGTATTTATATTATTCACATAAGAATAAGGCTGTTTAATAGACTGTATTATGTTATTCTTATGTGAATAATGTTGTATAATAGACTGTATTTATAATATTCACATTTGAATAGACTCCATTTATGTTATTCACATGTGAATATTGTCGTATAATAGACTGTATTTATTTTATTCACATGTGAATAATGCTGTATAATAGACTGTCTTTATTTTATTTACATGTGAATAATGCTGTATAATAGAATGTATTTATCTTATTTACATGTAAAAAAATATGTTTATTTTCTATTGTGAGCGAACTGTGGTGCTGAAGTTCCCCCAGGGATCAATAAAGTACTTTCTATTCTATTCTATTCTATTCTATTCTATTCTAAACATATCAACCAACCTTGCAATCAGCCCCCTTAAGGTATGCACCAAATGGGGAAAACACCCTCGAATTACAATTGGAGTTCAACAACCCAAAACCAGTGAAGTTGTCACATTGTGTAAATGGTAAATAAAAACAGAATACCATGATTTGCAAATCATTTTCAACTTATATTCAATTGAATAGACTGTAAAAACAAGATACTTATTGTTCGAACTTTTTTTTTTTTTCAGATAATCAATAACTTGGAATTTAATGGCAGCAACACATTGCAAAAAAGTTTGCACAGGGGCATTTTTACCACTGTGTTACATGGCCTTGCCTTTTAACAAACCTCAGTAAACGCTTGGGAACTGAGGAGAATTATTTTTTTAAGGTTTTCAGGTAGAATTTTTTCCCATTCTTGCTTGATGTACAGCATAAATTGTTCAACAGTCCGGGGTCTTTGTTGTAGTATTTTAGGCTTCATATTGCGCCACACATTTTCAATGAGAGACAGGTCTGGACTACAGGCAGGCCAGTCTAGTACCCGCACTCTTACTATGAAGCCATGCTGTTGTAACATGTAATTTGGTATTGTCTTGCTGAAATAAGCAGGGGCTTCCATGAAAACGTTGCTTGGATGGACATATATTTTGCTCTCAAACCTGTATGTACCTGTAGAGGTCTTCCTCCCTCCGGGTTCCATGGACCACCAAGAATTGACATGACGGCGAGCAGTTTCTTGACTTTGTTTTATTCTATAAAAAAAACCTTCGCCTTTTCGCTTTTCGCCACCTCCTCCCACTGCTCGTTCTGCCGGTTGCTTTTCAGCTCCACGTCGTCTGCCTCTCTCTCGCTCTTGTTCGCGTTCGCTCTGTGTGCACTGGTTTTCCCACTCCTTCTGCCCCGTTCTCCTCTGCTGCTGCCCTACACTGACAGTTGATTAAAGAATTGAGCCCCAAGTGGGCGATCCACGCACCTGGCATCCATCTCGGAGCCGGTCCCGGCGTTCCCCGCCTCGCTGCAGGTCTGACGGCCACGCCTCCTCACAGTACCTTTCAGCTTTAATAGTGCCTTCACAGATGTGTAAGTTACCCATGCCTTGGGCACTAATGCACCCCCATACCATCACGGATGTTGGCTTTTGAACTTTGCACCTATAACAATCCAGATGATTCTTTTCCTCTTTGTTCTGGAGGACACGACGTCCACAGTTTCCAAAAACAATGTGGACTCGTCAGATCACAGAACACTTTTCCACTTTGCATCAGTCCATATTAGATGAGCTCAGGCTGGTGTTTCTGGGTGTTGTTGATAAACAGCTTTCGCTTTGCATAGTAGAGTTTTAACTGGCACTTACAGACAGTGTTTTCTTTTAAGTGTTCCTGAGCCCTTGTGGTGATATCCTTTACACACTGATGCCGTTTTTTGGGGCAGTACCGCATGACAGATCCAAGGTCATTGGAATTCAATGTTACATGCAGTGATTTCTCCAGATTATCTGAACCTTTTGATGATATCACAGACTTTAGATGGCGAAATCCCTCAATTCCTTGCAATAGCTCATTGAGAAATATTGCTCTTGAAATGTTCGACAATTTGCCCACGCATTTGTTCACAAAGTGGTGATTCTTGTCCCATCCTTGTTTGTGAATGACTGAGCATTTCATGGAAGCTGTTTTTATACCCAATAATGAGACCTAACTTGTTCCCAATTAGCCTGTTCGCCTGTGGGATGTTCCAAATAAGTGTTTGATGAGCATACATCAACTTTCTCAGTCTTTTTTGCCACTTGTGCCAGCTTTTTTGAAACATGTTGATGGCATCATATTCCAAATGAATATTGGCAAAAAATAACAACATTTTCTAGTTCGAACATTAAGTAGCTTGTCTTTGGAGTCTATTCAACTGAATATAAGTTGAAATTGATTTGCAAATCATTGTCTTCTGTTTTCATTTACGATTTACACAAAATGCCAACTTCACTGGTTTTGGGGTTTTGTAGTAAAGTCCCCCTACAGGTATATTTGTCAGAAAAATAATCGTGTATACAACACAATGGAGATGCATGTTTTGCCAAATGTTCACTCTTTGAATAATTGTTTCTAAATGATCACAAAAAACTTTGTATTACATTGTGTTCCTGACAAGAAGACAAGAGGCGGTCTTTGTAACAAACCAAGAAGAAGACTCGTAAAGCTCCACTGTGACTTCAAAACGGACAGATGGCAGGACATGCCCAAATTCCACAGGAACTTTTTTTGAAGTATTTTAAGAAATCTTTTTGAACAATTTTATGGAAATCTCTCTGAACTATTTTATGGGACCCTATTTGAACTATTTTATGGGACTCTCTGTGAACTATTTTATGGGAACGTTTTTGTACTATTTGACTGTCTTTGAACAGTTTGGTAACCGAAGGCAACGCTGTTTACGACCCACTTCCCTCAGGAAGCAGCTGTGGGAATGGGGGGGGGGGGTGGAAGTCAAATAAAGAAGGACGAGTACAATCTTTGGGCAGAGCGTGGTGCAGGACTGTACGGAGAGTGCAGTTGCCCTGTTCCTCCTCAGATCTGAGTCCAAATTTAATTCTGTCTCTGTTTGATTCTTTGCATTTTGTCTTGTTTAATAGATGTCATCAGTGTTTGAACCTGACATTCACCCTTTTGTGTGCGGAGTAGAAGAGTTGCTTCCGCAAACCAAAAAAATTTATAAAATGATGTAATCACAGATATAGGTATACGTACACAACGACATAGGCTGGATTGAAACTAAGTTGAAAATTTGGTATAATCTGTTATTTCCCTCCTCCCCCATCACGTTCTTTTCGCTTCCACTTTTCTACTTTGTTTTTTCCTTTAGTTCAGCGCCGTCCATCAATGTCTGATTCGCTTCTTCCGCCTTGTTTGGCTGTCCTTGAGCTGAAAATGAAGACGTAGGCCACAGTGAAGAGAGAAAGATATTGCTTTGACACCCTGTAACATCCTTTTGTTAGCAGCAAATTCATTTCAGTTTACGTGTGTGTGCGTGTGTGCGTGGGTGTGTGTGTGTGTGTGTGTGTGTGTGTGTGTGTGTGTGTGTGTGTGTGTGTGTGTGTGTGTGTGTGTGTGTGTGTGTGTGTGTGTGTGTGTGTGTGTTTTCATAGAGCCGTTCACTGAGCAGACTCAAGGCTGGGGACTCTTACAAAACCGGTGAACTATATGGCAGTTTTCAATGAACATAAATGAACACGTGAACAACAGACAGGGGGCGGGGGGGTTGCTAGGCAATTTCAATAACCTTGATAAGTGGATGTAGCTTTTGCTGCAAGGAACTGACTGCAAATGCTGCAGTGTCGCTACTGTACACTCATGGGATGCGTTGTCTATTGAGATTAATGCCATAAGTTTGCAGTGATGGGCATAAAACAACTGAATGAAGCCGGTCCCCGTTTAATCGGAAATACAATAGTACCTTAACTTACAAGCGCAATTCGTTCCACGACAGAGCTCGTAACTCAAAACATGCGTACCTTATTTTCCGGACCATTGTGTGCACCGGATTATAAGGCGCACAGCTGATGAGTGGCTTTAGTTTCATACATAAAGCGCACCAGATTATGTATGTCAGGTTCAAACACTTATGACATCTAATAAACAGACAAGAAGCAAGGAACCATGCAGAGACAGAGTTCAATTTAGCTCATGAGGAGAACGCATGGAGCTGCACACTTAGTCACAGTCTGGCCCTACGCTCTAAGGAAGTGGTTCTCAAATGAAGGTACTTGAAGGCATGCCAAGGGGTACGTGAGATTTTTTTCAAATATTCTAAAAATAGCAACAATTCAAAAATGCTTTATAAATACATTTATTGAATAATACTTAAACAAAATATGAATGTAAGTTCAGAAACTATGAAAGGAAATGCAACAATGCAATGTTCATTTTTTTGGACATGTTCCATAAATATTGATGTTAAAGACACATTATTTTTGTGAAGAAATGAGTTGATGAATCCCGATGGATTTTTACTACAATCCCCAAAGAGGGCACTTTAAGTTGATGATTACTTCTATGTGTAGAAATCTACAGCCACCCTCAGTGTGACCTGTATGGCTGTTGAACAAGTATGCCTTGCAGTCGTGTACGTGCACACTGAAAAAAATAACTCATAAGATTTACTTGAAAAAATTATTGTAGTATTTGCACGCAAATTATTTAAGTAAAATTCAATGCTGCAATATCAAGTAATACTCACTTTGTTGCGATCCGCTGCTCGGATCTGTACATATTCTGGTTTATTGTTCCATTTTAGTATCACCCTGTTGTTTAACGTCTTTATTTCCTGTTTAGTTCGTCACCATGGTAGCTCATTAGTTCACCTGCCCCTTGTTATCTACGCACACCTGTTTTCTTCTAATCACCTCCCTTATTTAAACTTGCCCCTTTTCGTTATTCATTCGTGGATCCTAATTTGCCTACGTGCTACAGTGACGACTCTCGTCTTTCTATTGTATGTATTTTCTCGCTAGCTCTCACGCTATGCCACTTGTTTATTCCAGTTTTCATACTGATGATTTGTTTTCTCGTTTGTGCTCTCGTGCCAAGTTTTAGTTTCCTAGTGTTTTATCCTAGCTTTCACGCTAGCGTCTTTTGTTTGCCTTTTTCTCTTTACACCAGTGTTTTTGTTCCTAGCCTTTTGTTATTAAATAAATACCTTATATGTTACCTTTGCTGTGTTCTGCTTCGACGCATCCACGGGAAAACAATGCCGGCATTACCATGCCGAAGAAGAGTCCTCACACACTTGCCAGTATCAAGTAAATTATACTTACCATATAACATAACAGTTATGAAGATATTAAGTAACAGTTACTTAAGTACATCCAAGTTTGAAGTTATATTTATTTAAACAAATTTAGTAAAGTCTACTTGTTTTTCATCGGCAGGAACATCATTTTACTCAGAAATTTAAGTACATTTTGTATACCGTATTTCCTTAAATAGCCGCCGGGGCGCTAATTAATTTAAAACCTCTTCTCACTCCTGCACTTGTCAATGGCATGCAGTAAAAAATTGAGTGTGATTAAAAAAAAAATATTAATAAATAAATTATTCTGCGGCCGCGGCCCAGTGGTTGGGGACCACTGTTCTACAACATGCCATCACGCCCACTTTAACACCATACATGAGTGCCGGAAGGACACATACGTTTCGCTGATTCTCACACGAGATTGCAACAGCCATACCTTTTAATTGACGGTTGTGATATAAACAACTTTGACATTCTTACTAATATGCGCCACACTCTGTGAACCCACACCAAACACATTTCTGGAGAACATCGACTCTGTAACACATTATAAACGCAAGATAGGAATTACCCATAATGCCACCTTGCAGTGCTCTGTGAAGTAATCCTAACGGCCGAAGCAGAGCCTGTTGTGCTGTGTGCATGCGTTGTCATGCATGCGTTTCAAAACACTACATTTTTATAGTAAAGTTAATGTAATATTTTTAGTTTTATGTACGTACAACTATTAAACATTTAAATAGTATGGGGAAACATAAGTGAAACTTACTCTTCCCCCACAATTCATGTATTACGTTAATAAAATGTTTACTTTTACGTAAGAAACTCTCGTTCTTACTGAATGTTAAAAATACTAAATAAAAATTAAGACTGTTACTCTAATAGAGTTTACAACACCAAAAAGTCACTTTTTTCAGTGTATCTGCGGAAGCCACATGCAACATGTTACTGGGCTGGCAAGGTGTTTGTACATGTAGAAGGCGTCAAAGGCAGTGCCTTCATAGCAGGCCCTTTTTTATTGGTATCTGGGTGAAAATAAGCAGATATTCACGAGAATAGTTGCTTTGAGAATTCGGGAACCTCCTGGAAAATTTGGGAGGGTTGGCAAGTGTGATGCTGTCAAGCAGCATTCATATAAAACTCGTGGGCCACTCTAATATTACATTTTCTTATTAAGGTGCGGGCCACGTGTCAGAGACCCCTGGTTAATACATAGCACAAAGCAAAACTCTGTAAGCAGTGTTATTTTATTATAAATTTCAAAAGAGTTTTGTGGCTAACATTGTTTTCTTTATTTTGTGAAACAAGTCAAAATGGCTCCTCGAGTGGTAAAGGTTTCCGACCCCTGTGTTAGATCCACTATGGACCGGACTCTCACTATTATGTTGGATCCACTATGGACCGGACTCTCACTATTATGTTAGATCCACTATGGACTGGACTCTCACTATTATGTTAGATCCACTTTGGACTGGACTCTCACTATTATGTTAGATCCACTATGGACTGGAATCTCACTATTATGTTGGATCCACTATGGACTGGACTCTCACTATTATGTTAGATCCACTATGGACTGGACTCTCACGATTATGTTAGATCCACAATGGACTGGACTCTCACTATTATGTTGGATTCACTATGGACTGGACTCTCACTATTATGTTAGATCCACTATGGACTGGACTCTCACACTATTATGTTAGATCCACTATGGACTGGACTCGCACTATTATGTTAGATCCACTATGGACTGGACTCTCACTATTATGTTAGATCCACTATGGACTGGACTCTCACTATTATGTTGGATCCACTATGGACTGGACTCTCACTATTATGTTAGATCCACTATGGACTGGACTCTCACTATTATGTTGGATCCACTATGGACTGGACTCTCACTATTATGTTAGATCCACTATGGACTGGACTCTCACTATTATGTTGGATCCACTATGGACTGGACTCTCACTATTATGTTGGATCCACTATGGACTGGACTCTCACTATTATGTTAGATCCACTATGGACTGGACTCTAACTATTATGTTAGATCTACTATGGACTGGACTCTCACTATTATGTTAGATCCACTATGGACTGGACTCACACTATTATGTTAAATCCACTATGGACTGGACTCTCACTATTATGTTAGATCCACTATGGACTGGACTCTCACACTATTATGTTGGATCCACTATGGACTGGACTCTCTCTATTATGTTAGATCCACTATGATCTGGACTCTCACACTATTATGTTGGATCCACTATGGACTGGACTCTCTCTATTATGTTAGATCCACTATGATCTGGACTCTCACTATTATGTTAGATCCACTATGGACTGGACTCTCACTATTATGTTAGATCCACTATGGACTGGACTTTCACTATTATGTTAGATCCACTATGGACTGGACTCTCACTATTATGTTAGATCCACTATGGACTGGACTTTCACTATTATGTTAGATCCACTATGGACTGGACTCTCACTATTATGTTAGATCCACTATGGACTGGACTCTCACGATTATGTTAGATCCACAATGGACTGGACTCTCACTATTATGTTGGATTCACTATGGACTGGACTCTCACTATTATGTTAGATCCACTATGGACTGGACTCTCACACTATTATGTTAGATCCACTATGGACTGGACTCGCACTATTATGTTAGATCCACTATGGACTGGACTCTCACTATTATGTTAGATCCACTATGGACTGGACTCTCACTATTATGTTGGATCCACTATGGACTGGACTCGCACTATTATGTTAGATCCACTATGGACTGGACTCTCACTATTATGTTAGATCCACTATGGACTGGACTCTCACTATTATGTTAGATCCACTATGGACTGGACTCTCACTATTATGTTAGATCCACAATGGACTGGACTCTCACTATTATGTTAGATCCACAATGGACTGGACAATTTGTTTGTTGAGAAATGCACTTTAGTTCTGAGTCACCTGGTTTAAACACTTAGAGACGCGACAGAACATCTTGAGCCAAGACAATTTTCACTTTTAAGTCACTTCCTCTCTCGCTGATCAATTCTTTAAAGCCCAGCCCTATAGCCCAACTTCTTCTGTCTTGCATCCCCTCCATCATTACACCCCCGCCCCACGTCTCTCTTGTCCCACTTGGTTATTAATGGTTTTAATTTACAGAGACAAAATACGGTGGTGCCAGCCTCGCAACACACTCCGCCCCCATGTGTGTACTCGTGGCTTTCAAAGACGGACCCTCCTTGTTCCCGCCGTCACCGAGCCAGCAATAATGCTTTGTCTTCTTTAACTGTGCTGCTCCTTCAAGGTGGGCCAAATCTTTCTATCGCCACATTCTTGCTGCAACTTTCTTGCTTTACATTCTCCATGTTGAATCAGGAATCAATTATTAACAGCCTGGACAAATCTTTGACACAAAGCACCAAGTGGTCTTCAACCTTTTGCTGGTTTCAGACCACTACCAAGACCTTTACGACTGGGGCAGGGGTTGGTTTAAAGAGCCATATTGGACCAAAAATACAAAAACAAGTATGTCTGGAGCCGCAAAAAATAAAAGCCATATTACATACAGATAGTGTGTCATGAGATATAAATTGAATTATGAAGACTTAAAGCAGGGGTGTCCAAATTTTTTCCACAGAGGGCCGCACACGGAAACATGCATCGTAACTCCGTTTCACAACACATTTACACACCTGCTTTGCACACAGACGTATTAGAAAAAGACATGGAAAAAGTGCCTGAAGTTATGTTTATTAGAATTTACCTATGGAGCAAAAACCAACTGTAATTAAAGCTGCAAGCAGCGATGGACAGGACCGACTTTTGCTGGTGTTTCCTGCCTTTACCCATTCAACATATCTTTACTTGCACTTTACCTACCTTCCCTGCATCCTGGGGTCACACTGGTGTGTCTTTCTTTCACCTATACACGCTAGTGCTTCCTGCCATCACTCAGACAATATATCTTTACCTGCACATGACCTACCTTCTCTGTATCCTGGTGTCAAACTGGTGCCTCCTTCTTTCACCCAGTCAACATATCTTTACCCGCTTTTAAGCGGCAATCTTGAGACAGCAGCAGCGCAGCAGCTGCAGCGCAGAAGTTCTTTGAAGGCTCGTAAAATCAAAACCGCAGCAGTTAGAAAAACTCTTTCGAAAGGTTCAATCCCGCTCCTGGGATAGTTTGAAGCCGACACAACAAACGCGCTCAGAGGAGATAATGTTTGAAAAAAGGTGACAGGTTTTTACAAAAATTTAGTTTTGAAAGTAATTGCCAACTTCCCGGTAATTTTTGCTGAAGGATGTCAATGAATGAAATGTAGGTCTAAGTGAGACCTACATAGATGTTTTTGTTTCATGTCTCTACGACATCCCTACCGGAAGTTACAAGTAGTTTTGTCCGTGTTTTCTTCCGAAGAGCAGTTTTGTCTGTTTTATTCCTAGGGGGCGCAAAAGCACAATTTTTTATTATTTTTTAATTTATTTTTATTATATCACAATTTTCACCAGTCCTGATGTGTGTGTTCAGTTTGGTGAGTTTTGAAGCATTTTAAGGGGGTCATATTACAGCTCAAAGAGGCAAAAATGAAAATTTTCAGGAAACTTTTGATTTGAAGTGTTTTTTGCCAACTTCTTGTTGATTTTTCCTGAAAGTTGTCAATTGATGAAATCTAGGTCTAAGTCAGACCTACATAGAAGTTTTTTTTTTATGTCCCTACGACATTCTTAGCGGAAGTTACAAGCCGTATTGTCTGTGTTTTTCCTAGTGGGCGCTAGAGCGCAATTTTGAGTTTTGGGGGTTTTGTTTTTGTTAATTAGATGGCAATTTTGACCAGTCCTGATGTGTGTGTCAACTATGCTGAGTTTTGAAGCATGTTAAGAGGGTCATATTACAGTTCAAAGAGGCGGCGGAATAATAAAGAATAATAAAACCTTAGAAATACAATAAGGTCCTTTGTCCCAAAGGGACATTCGGTTCCTAATTAGCTAACCTGAATGAACCCAAAGAAGATCTTAAAATAATTATATTCTCACTAATAATAAGTGCACTTTTTTTGCGAGAAAAAAAAGAGACCTTTTCGCTCAATATGTTGAAATGAAGTAAATGCTGGTGTCATTAACTTGACATAATGATATGCGCTCTGCATTACATTTCTTAAAACCAGCAAACCTACATTAAAAAATAACTTATTGTTCTAAATGGAAAGGCAACAAGGCAACCGCTTTTTACTCTCGGGGTCTTCTAGCCGCACAGGCAAATCATATTGTCTAAAAATGCATTTTTTCCATCGACAACATGACATCGTCGCGCCAAGTACGAACGCTTTCAGTCAGTTAGTGCGCATATATACAGCCCGGCCAACATTTTTTTTTAATTGTAATTTTGAAGAATTTATCTGAATGTGCATGAACTATTTCTGTTCAAAATTATTTGAAGACAGATAGGTGTTTATTGTCATTGCACAAGTACAACGAAACTTTGTTTTCAGCACAAACCCGTTCAAGATTAGACAAAAAACAAACAATGTACAGGGTTACAGAACAAGAACGCTGATGGGTCGCCATAAGGTGCCCGTAAAAAATGGGGAAAAAGGTATGACGCTGGGGAAGGACGAGTAAAAAGATACAATCTAGACTGGGCTACAAAGGGAGCCAAGTCTGGAGTGGGAAAACAACCTCCATAGCAAAGCACATATACATATTACAACCTACATCTCGAGACATCGAGCAACAGAGGGGCGGGAGTGCGGGGTCAAGGTGGTAGGCCGCAGTTCTCAGGCGCTGACCATCCCATCACCTCTATGGGATTTGCGTCGAGGGTGTTGGATTGGGGGGGGGCGTATGTCTGTTTGTGGCATATATTTTTGTGGATGCATGTGTGTAAGCCTGCAGTGTGTCTCTGTTCCGCGGCCTTGATCTTGTGCAGTCGGTAGTCCAAAGTCAACAACAACAGGTGTGTGTCCATGAGAGACAAGAAGGGAGTTTGTTGTGTCTTCGCCGCACTGTCCTTCGGGAGAGTCTCGAAGCCAGGTAAACAATCCAAGTTATAATGTTTTGTATTGGAGGGAAAATAAAATTTGCTTTTCACTCTAAACTGTTTATGACAGGCCCTCAAAGATCCTGCGGGGCAGACAGTCCCATGTGATCCAAAATCACAAGTGTCCACAGTTCTTCGCGCATCTTCCAATCAGCAGCTTTGGGGTACTTTGAAGTCTGCCAGCAACTTCTAATTTGTCAACAAACCAGAGCAATGCTTACTCCAATCGGCAGATGTCCTTTTGTTCTAATTCCGAATTGTCAGGCTTGGACTGTGGATGTTTGTGCTTCCTCGATGCAAGGATGATGTGGGACTAGTCAGGCATGAATGTAAGTACACGATATTTATTAAATAAACAAACAAACTACAAAAAGGCAAACCAAGGACGCGCTCTGTGGCGGATAATAATCTATACTATACTTAAAACAAAACAGCACAATGGCATGACTATATACAAACAAAACAAAACTAGCACTGTGGCATAAATACATAAACTTACACGGCATGGAACTGTGGACGAGGGCGTGAAGGTTGGAACAGCATGGGTAGGGTGCGTGCGAGTGTGAAGATCCCAGCACGAAGACAAGAAAAAGAGTGACTTAAATAGCTATGATCATTAGTGAAAACAGGTGTGAGGCTGAGAACAGGGACGTGACAGGTGAAAACTAATGACTTGGCATGGAAACAAACAAAACCAGGAAGTGCAAAACGTGACTGAATGTCCAAAAACTAAACATAGCATGACCAAAACCAAAACATAACTTAAAGGCGTGACACGAATAGGTAGATATCTTCACGTCCTCGACTGAAAAGGGTCGCCAGGCACACGGCTCTCCCTCTTCTCCCGAGAGTCCGTGGTGTGTCCAGCAGCAACCGCTTCGTCACGACAAGCAGGTTCCCCTAAACCCAAGATCTTGTCAATTTCGTTGAGGCCAGTAAATAGTTCCAATGTTGATTTGGAAATGTCAACTGTCATATGTTTAAATATTAACTGTCAGTTTGCTGTACTGTGCCAACTCTACTACTGATATATGAGTATGTGTTTTCTATTGTTTCATGGAAAATAAAACAGTAAAGTCCATTTGGCCCTCATCTGTTTTATGAGACACAATTATGTCAAAGTCATGATTTTTTTTTCATGCTTGAAGTAAGAAATGATTACTTTAAAAAGTAGTTTTATACTTGTGTGTGTTGATGACACAGCTTTGCAACAGTTGATTTTCTAGTTTCAAACTACTTTTACTCAATATAGGTCATCAAATCTCAGCAACAAGCTGTAATATCTTACTGAGATCATTTAGGACCAAAACCCTTAAAACAAGTTAAACACTCTAACATATAATCTGCTTAGTGAGAATAATTATTTTATTAGACACAAAATAAGCGAATATCACCCTCATTTGAGATATTTAATCTTACTTAGATTTCAGTTTTTGAGTGCAATATGTAAAATACATTTAAACCAATGTGGGTGGCACTGGGCGCAGGTGGGTAAAGTGTCTTGCCTGAGGACACAACGACAGTGACTAGGATGGCAGAAGTGGGGATCGAACTTAATTGTAAAACACTTCCTTGTGGTCTACATAACATGTAATGGTGGTTCTTTGGTCAAAATGTTGCATTGATGATGTTTTACAGATCATCTTCAAGCCGCCTTCTGACAGTCGCTTCAGGATGCGCAGTTTTGTGGGCGGTCTTATTTACCTGGCTAACCTTCGACAGCGTCTTTTCCCCGTCATCTTTGTTGTAGCAGTTTAGCGTGCAAGGACGGAGTGGAAGAAGTGTCAAGAGATGGCGCTAACTGTTTTAATGACAATCAGACTTTACTTCAATCAATAACGGAGCAGCATCTCCTCATCCGTGGCTCACTAGTACAACAACAACGCCGGAAATGTGTCCCGTGAAAAACCATCAGACCGGAACTCTCTAATAACTAAAGTTCCTTGGGTGAATAATGTAAATTCACTACACCGGTATGTTTTAGCGCTTTCATGGCAAGTTTATTGACAGATAAAAGAAAGAACTTTACATTACTTTACATTAAAAATGGCAACAGCGGAAGGTGAATGCCACATAACAAGAAGATAGAGAAAAAGTAGAAGTATATTGACTACGGTGTCGTCACGGATTACATAGGCGGCATTTTCAGGACTTATGCAGATCCCAAATACAGAACAGCAAGTAGAAGGTAAAAAAAAGTTGCTTTTGCATAATAATACCAAACAAAAATGCCAGATAATATAATAAGTCATACTTTATACACACACCATAATAGTGTGAAGTGAAGTGAATTATATTTATAAAGCGCTTTTTCTCTAGTGACTCAAAGCGCTTTACATAGTGAAACCCAATATCTAAGTTACATTCAAACCAGTGTGGGTGGCACTGGGAGCAGGTGGGTAAAGTGTCTTGCCCAAGGACACAACGGCAGTGACTAGGTTGGCAGAAGCGGGAATCGAACCTGCAACCCTCAAGTTGCTGGCACGGCCACTCTACCAACCGAGCTAAACCTGGTATGTAGAAGCAAGCACAGTACAATCCATCAAGCGGTGCGGCTTCATAGCTTACCAAAGTCCTACTAAAACATTTTGATAGATTTTTTAACCCCGTGTGTAATATTCTATATTTTCAATGGAACATATAACAATTTGGTCCGGAAAATACGGTACTTACACATTCCTAAATCCTTGATATATTTTGTTTTCATTTACTACTTTTTCTCTCTAATTACTGCAGAATTCCTTCATATGGGTTTACATTCTGGTAAGAGGCCACGGGGAAGACCCAGGACACGTTGGCCTGGGAACGCCTCGGGATGCCCCGGGGAGAGCTGGACCAAGTGGCTGGGGAGAGGAAAGTCTGGGCTTCTCTGCTTAGGCTGCTGCCCCCGCGACTCGACCTCGGATAAGCTGAAGAAGATGGATGGATGGATGGGTTTACATGTAATTATTCGTATTAATCATCCACACTGTCTTGTATTGCCTGACCGTTGCGGTGACATTGGCCAAGTCTGGGTATGCTTTGCATTAACAACCACTTAAGTGTCCACACACACACACACACACACACACACACACACACACACACACACACTGAATACAATTAAAGCGAAAAATGCACAGGAAAAAACCACCTTGGATTGCTGCGTGGCCCTATGTGCTTTGTTTTTCCTCATTAAAAGTGACGGATGACAAATACAAATACATAACGTCAAATCACATCACATCCGTATTGTAAAATATTCATAGTGAAAGTGACTTCATGATGATATTTTTGGGTCTTTCATGTCAGATGCACACACCTTCAGTTCCATTTTGTTATTCGAACCATCAACAATAATATGAAAGCACTGTAAAACGTAATGTCCACAAACTATTTAAATGTTTTGCCTACAAGCCCTACTGTCATCTTCTGTGGTCACGTTTTGTTTCTGTATGTACTGTTGGTAGAAGACCCATGATTATCATACATATACTGTACATATACATTTACTGTACAAACATTCATATACACATTCTGTTCATATACAAGTACATATACATACAAACACTCATGCACATAATCATGTTTCATCAAACATATATCAATGCTGTTGCCCTAGGGTAAACAGGGTAACACAAGGCATATTGACAGAGCTTAAACCATTGTTACTATAACAATCTAAAAGATTAATATAGGTTGCCTCTCTCTCTTCCCTTTCATCTTTCAGTATTCCTTCTTTTTTTTTGTCATTTATTTATTTTTTTTTAATTATCTTTCTAGCTATCATTATGTATACGTATTGTTGCATTTGAACAACTTTATTGTTGACAATAGAGGTAAACTATTGGTTTTGTTCATGATCAATAGCGCTTTTTCTATCAGTATTTGTATTGCTCCAGTTTTATTGTAAAAATGCTTATTGTCATTACTATATTATTTATTTCACTAACTGCTTATTTGCTATCACTTTTACGATCATGTTTGTACATATTGTATGTGCTGGTGTTGTTCTATTGTTGTTGTTATTGTTGTATTTGCTGTTGTTGTTTTTGTCTCTCTGTCTAATCCCCCTCTTATCCTCACAATTTACCCCTCTGTCTTCCTTTTTTCCTCTTTCTATCCCCTCCTGCTCCGGCCCGGCTGCACCAAATGATAATATAAATACATTTAATAAAGTCAAATTCAAATAAGGCAACAAGAGAAGTATCCTACACTTCTCTTAGGTAAAGTAAATCTGAACAGCCGGCATCTACATCAACTATATGATTTGCCTGAGAAGCTGGACAGGACAAAAAAAAAAAAAAAAAGACCCATGATTTTTTTTTTTGCTCTACATATAAAACCCAGAGGGCAGCCGATTGGCTGGAGGGCCCCCTGAGGACCTTCCTTTTTTTATGTAAACGGGGCAATCACTGGGGGACCACAAGAGGGGACATGCTGAGCCACTTCACTCAAAACACCTTGACATAAAATGGGGGCGGGGGAGAATCAGATAGGAGCTGCTAACTGACTGTCTGTCTTTCAACATTTTCCCAAGGTGGCAGCCTGGGCAGAACATATGAGCTGAATCAAAATGTAATATATGTAGAAAGATGTAGAAGTTACCAGGACCCTACAACACTGGGCTTCCAACATCCATCCATCTTCTTCCGCTTATCCGAGGTCGGGTCGCGGGGGCAACAGCCTAAGCAGGGAAACCCAGACTTCCCTCTCCCCAGCCACTTCGTCTAGCTCTTCCCTGGGGGTTCCCGAGGCGTTCCCAGGCCAGCCGGGAGACATAGTCTTCCCAACGTGTCCTGGGTCTTCCGCGTGGCCTCCTACCGGTTGGACGTGCCCTAAACACCTCCCTAGGGAGGTGTTCAGGTGGCATCCTGACCAGATGCCCAAACCACCTCATCTGGCTCCTCTCGATGTGGAGGAGCAGCGGCTTTACTTTGAGTTCCTCCCGGATGGCAGAGCTTCTCACCCTATCTCTAAGGGAGAGCTCCGCCACCCGGCGGAGGAAACTCATTTGGGCCGCTTGTACCCGTGATCTTATCCATTCGGTCATGACCCAAAGCTCATGACCATAAGTGAGGTTGGGAACGTAGATCGACCGGTAAATTGAGAGCTTCGCCTTCCGGCTCAGCTCCTTCTTCACCACAACGGATCGGTACAACGTCCGCATTACTGAAGACACCGCACCGATCCGCCTGTCGATCTCACGATCCACTCTTCCCCCACTCGTGAACAAGACTCCTAGGTACTTGATCTCCTCCACTTGGGGCAGGGTCTCCTCCCCAATATGGCATTCCACCCTTTTCCGGGCGAGAACCATGGACTCGGACATGGAGGTGCTGATTCTCATTCCGGTCGCTTCACACTCGGCTGCGAACCGATCCAGTGAGAGCTGAAGATCCCAGTCGGATGAAGCCATCAGGACCACATCATCTGCAAAAAGCAGAGACCTAATCCAACATCCCCACCACATAAAAAAAACACACTCAAAATCTGCCCCACCAGTCATTTACAGAACTGCTCATCAAGTTGATATCTGTAAAAGCTAATGATTTATATTATGCAACATTTTTTTCAAACTGAGATACACCAGAAACGTATTTGATTTGATCTATTTTAGAATTTGTATATTGTTTTTGCCTGTTTTGCTCTTTCCATCTATTTTCTCTTTTCCTGTCTCAACTCATAGATAACCAGACTGACTGTTGCTGTTTGCCCAAACTGTAATGTGATGTTATGTCAAAGATATTATATTATATGTCTGATTTCAAAATAGCAGTTATGGATTTGAGCTCCTCAGGTCGCCTTTACGCAAAAGACAAAAGTTATTCTCACCTCAATTCTCAGATGTGCTCAGAGAACGCACCTAAGGGGCACTGCCATGCTAATGACCAATGTAGCCTAAATGGCTCATGTGACTGCAACCACTCGGACTTGTTTTGTGGCCGTTGACCTAAGTGATTGCCTCGTTAACATAACAAAAGGAGGGCCTTCCAGCCGATCGGCTGACCTGTGGGTTTTATAGGTAGAAAAGCCAAATAGCTCCTCTCTGGGTCTTCTAGTGTTAAGACTCTTTTTATTTCCTGTTTACGCTCTGTTGTTTTGTCACCATGACGACCGTATTCATTTGGACTCACGCACCTGATTTGTTTAGGACTCACGCACCTGTGTTAATCATGTCACTATTATTTAAACCCGTAGTTGCCAGGCAGTCAGCCTGGCGTCACTGTTGTTGTTCCATGCTCTGTTCACTCTGGTTATGTATCGCTTTGCTCAAGTAATTTTTTGTTTATGCATTTCATGTTGTCCATACTTTTGCCTTTGTGGTAGTTTTTTTTTTTTGCCAAGTTTGTTATTTATTTTATTTAGTTTAGTTTATTAAGGATCCCCATTAGTCTACACCGCAGTGGAGACTATTCTTCCTGGGGTCCAGGCAAAAAACATCACAACAACAAAACAAACGATTAAAATGCAGTACAACATGATCCAATAATAAATTGTCATAATACAAAAATAGCAACAACAAAGAACCAAAAAATACTGATAACTTTTGTTATATAATAATTTTCATACCAAAGATAAAAAATAGCAATATAAAAATAGATATACTGTATACATTTTTGCAAAAATAAAACAAAGAACCAATGGCCTAAAATATACACAGTAGTGTACCAAAGACAAACAATAAGTGACGAAAAAGTATCATCCATCCATTTTCTGCTGCTCATCCCATAATCAATAAAATAGTCAATAGTCAATAAAAACAGTCATGACATTAGGTGCAATCTAGTATAATCTCTTTACGCAATACTTCTCCTTTTAGTCTATTCTTTTAGTCCGCCTTGTGCGCGCCTTTAGTTTGCACTTTTTTTTTTATGGATAAATTAAAATATGTCTTTACCTTCACGTCATGTCCCGTCACCTTCCTTTGCATTCCGGGAATACACACCACACTCCAATCCACGTTTTGACACCTATAAGAGTTTATCTGCATGTAGAAACCTGCTGATGTGCAGTAGCCAGCGTTACAGCAGAACTTCATCCTGTGAGAAGCGTGTAGGGCAGGGCTGTCAAACTCATTTTTGACACGCCTATGGTTCATGTTTTGTTTTGGTCATGCTATGTTTAGTTTTTTGGACATTTAGTTTTGTTTTGCATTTCCTTGTTTGTCTTACCATGCGAACGGATTTAGTTTTCTGTCATGTCTGATCATGAGTTTTGTATGGCCAGTTAAATAGTTCCAATGTTACAATGTAACGCTAGCATGGGCTAGTCGGGTTAAGAGTGTAACATGGGCAACAGAAGATGGTTCGTCTAGGAGCCTGTGGTGTGAAAGACGACGACAACTTGTTTTCTTGGTTTTTGACTGCATTAAATGTATTGATACAAGAACATAAATACCACAGATAACAATAAAAATAAAAAATAAAAATACCCAAATCAGAAATACGAGATACAATCCTGCTTCCTTCTCGGAACCAGTCCACAGTTCAGTTCAAATGCAACGACTTTTGCGTCAGTCCAAAAGTTCAGTTAAAAAAAACAAAAGTAATCAAAAAGGTTCACAGCGGAGGAGAAAAAAAATGCTTGTCCTACCCCATAGTTGTTTAGCTCGCCATTTTGTTGAGTTGAGCGTAAAAGTGGATGGGGAGCTCAGGTTGTTTGGGGCACCGGGTATTCCTTCCCGGAAAAAAAACCTGACCTAAAAGTCTAAAAAACAAAGGGAGTAACCTAGTTACCTCTTCACTAGTAAAGTACATTATATATGTACTTGAATGCATAATATAAGCATTCGATTGTCCAGAATGACAAATATTTTGTATTAATATACAATTGATGACATAATTTAACCACGTTGATTAATATACAATCATGAGTCCAATTAAATTGAACATTCATAATACATTTCTAATAATACAATTGATATGACATAATTTAACCATGTTGATTAATATACAATCACGAGTTCAATAAAATTGAACATTCATAATACATTTCTAATAATACAGTTCATGATTTCTTATCTAAAGTGATAAAACTCAATCATGGATCAATTACAAATTCAATTACAAGTGCACTTATATAACTAGTTTCACAATAATACTCATTATTAGAAACTCAATGAATCATGATTCAAATTCAAGTACTTGTCCAAACATTCAAAGTTAATAAACAATCAAGCAGAGTTAAATTAAAGTTTTGCGCAACAAAACAAATACACGCACCTGCGATCCATCTAGAGCGCGTAGTAAAAAAAACAAAAACTTAGAAAAGCATCCACAAAGTGGCTAAAGCATATTAGCACCGCAAAGTCCTTTGCTGGACTAAATTGTTGCCTATAAATCGGCTGGATGATCATCAGAAAGTAAAAAGTAATTACCTGAGCAATCGGGGGCAAAACAACAGACCTGCACAGCCCGATAGTTAATCGAACAGGTTGGCTGTATGGGGAAATAGCAGCGGTTAGCGACTATGCTAAAAACAGACGCAAACATAATATTGGCGACATGGCACATGATTGTGATTTTGGAATTTCGTTGATTATGCCATGGTAAAAGACTCACCTAATTATGATGTTTGCTAAGTGTGAGAATGTGAAGATTTTGCGAGTTTGTCTCCAGTGCGTCTCACAGCACGCAGCCACAGCAGACATGAGGGACGAGTGAAGTGCGCAGCACTTCCTTAAAAGTAAGCGAGCGCCATTTTGGGCAGGACGTAACCCTTCAAAATAAAAGTCTTTGCACTCTATGCATGTGTTTTAATGGGAATTTTAAATATGGGTTACACTGAGCATCCCCAATCTTATCTGTTCTCAAAGCTAAGCAGTGTCTGGCCTGGTAAGTACTTGGATGGGAGACTGCCTCGGAATACCAGGTGCTTTTGACCCTTTGGATTCTAAGTTCCTTTTTTTTTCACTCCCTGTTTTGTTACCATGACAACCAATCAGTTCACCTGTCTTGTCTCACGCCTGTTTTCACTTATCATGTTCATTATTTAAGCCACAGTTACCAGTTAGTCAGTCTGGCAACATCACCTCATTCACGCCCTCGATTATCTGCTTCATGCCTTGCAATGCTGTCCATTTTGTCCACGTAAGTTTTTGTTATTCATGCCACTGCGCAAGTGTTTTTGTTTCATGTTTGTAGTTTATAGTCTTTGTGCTAGTCTTTTGTTTCATAGCCCAGTTTTTTGTTCCGCCATTGTGCGCGCTTTTTGTTGGTTCCTGTTTTTAGTTTTAGTGTTAAAATAAAGATGTCTTTACCTCCACGCCGTTTCCACTCCATTCGCTTTGCACCTCGGGAAAACAAACCAAGACCAAGTCCAAGCCTGATGATTTTAGGTCAGGGGCAGCTTGGAGGAAAATGTATTCCCACGCGGGCCGGATTTTTTTAAATCATGGCATTCAAACCTAATGACATAGACAACTTCAGATTGCTTTCTTTGTCTTACTTCGGCCAAAAATAGAACAAGCATATTCCGAACACACTGCAAAAACTGAAATCTAAGTAAGATTAAATATCACAAATAAGGGTAATATTTACTTATTTTCTGTCTGATAGGATCATTCTTCTCACTAAGCAGATTTTATGTCAGTGTTTCACTTATTGGTGTGATTTTGTTTCCCGTGGTGCTAAGCGATTGGAACGGACATGCGTGAAGGTAAGGGCATCTTTGAATGAATAACTCAAAAAAAGGAACAAACGAAAGGCACTCTCAGCGGAGGTTCAAAACTTGGCTATAAAAACAAAAAATATTACTGTAACAAACTTACGTGGCAAGAAAAGAGCAGCATGAACTATGACCTGGACGGAGTACTTAGAGTGTCAAGACTGCAGAGCATGAATGTGATTTCGCCAGGCTGACTGCCTGGCAACTACAGGCTTAGATAGTGGTGACGTGATTAAAGGGGAACATTATCACCAAACCTATGCAAGAGTCAATATATACCTTGATGTTGCAGAAAAAAGACCATGTATTTTTTTAACCGATTTCCGAACTCTAAATGGGTGAATTTTGGCAAATTAAATGCCTTTCTGTTTATCGGTCTTTTAGCGATGACGTCAGAACGTGACGTCACCGAGGTAACACACCCGCCATATTCATTTTCACATTACAAACACCGGGTCTCAGCCATGTTATTTTCCGTTTTTACGACTATTTTTTGGAACCTTGGAGACATCATGCCTTGTCGGTGTGTTGTCGGAGGGTGTAACAACACTAACAGGGAGGGATTCAAGTTGCACCACTGGCAAAAAATCTGCCGCCAGACCCCCATTGAATTTGCCAGAGTGTCTTCACATTTGACCGGCGATGCTAAGACAGACATGGCACAGAGATGTATGGATAACCTGCAGATGCATTTGCAACGATTAAGTCAACGAAATCACAAAGGTGTGTTTTGTTGATGTTGTTGACTTATGTGCTAATCAGACATATTTGGTCACGGCATGACTGCCAGCTAATCGATGCTAACATGCTACGCTAATCGATGCTAACATGCTATTTACGCTAGCTGTATGTACATTTGAAACTAGATACCCACATTTAATGCAAAAAAAATACTTACCAATCGACGGATTTTAGTTGCTCCAGTGTCACAAGATGCGAAATGCCAATAAGTCAGCCATGCTATGGGCCACTTTATTAGGTACACCCACGCTATGGCCGAATAGCGTCAATAGCTATTCGCTCAATAGCTTCAATTTCTTCTTCAATTTCGTTTTCGCTATCTGCTTCCATACTCCGACCATCTGTTTCAATACATGCGTAATCTGTTGAATCGCTTAAGCCGCTGAAATCCGAGCCTGAATCCGAGTTAATGTCGCTATATCTTGCTGTGGTAACCGCCATGTTGTTTGTATTGGCAGCCCTGTATGACGTCACAGTGAAATGGACAGTGGCATCGCAAATAGCGAAAATCAAGAGCTTTAAAGCTTTTTTTAGGGATATTCTGGGTGGTGTAAAATTTTGAAAAAAAGTTCGAAAAATAAAACAAGCCGCTGGGAACTGATTTTTATTGTTTTTAACCCTTTTGAAATTGTGATAATGTTCCCCTTTAACAATAGGTGCGTGAGTTCAAATGAATCAGGTGAGTGACATGAACACAGGTGAAAACTAATGGGTTGTCATTGAAACAAAACAGGGAGTGAAGAAACAGGAATTGACAAAATCCAAAAACCAAACTAAACATGATCACCAAGACATGACAAAATATCTCAAATAAGGGTGATATTTGCTTATTTTCTGTCTGACTAAGCAGATTTTATGTTAGTGTTTACTTGTTTAAGGGTTTTGGTCCTAAATGATCTCAGTAAGATATTACAGCTTGTTGCTGAGATTTCCTGACCTATATTGCGTAAAACATGCTTGAAACTAGAATATCAACCGTTGCAAAGCTGTCATCAACACTCACAAGTATAAAACTACCTTTTTTAAAGTGATAATTTCCAAAGACAAGCTTGAATAAAGGTCTCTTGATCAGAGCAGGTGCGTGTCCCGAACACCAGAAGCAGGTGAAACTAATTAGTCGGCATGGTAACCAAATGAACAAAGGAGCGCAAACAGGAACTAAAAGAGTCAAAAAACTAACAAAAACATAATCCAGACCACAGATCATGACACTGTTAAACAGACGACAAGCAAGGAATCATGCAGAGACAAAGTTCAATTTGGCTCAATGAGGAGACACGTGTTTTGGGTTGCATTCTAGTTACAGATCCAAACTACATTCTAATATACTTACTTATTTTGGAGGTCCCTGTTTACATCACTGAAGCTGCCGCTGAGGGAAGCGGGTAATCTCGACAATTCCAGTTAGACACAATATACGATTATACAAAAATGCGAATGTGTTGACGCTGGTGATATCGCCTTGTCCCTGCTCTGCTCTGCCCTGCATCATGGTGGCAGGCCGTTCCTGGACACAGACACTGATACCAGACTGGCTTGCAATCTTTTGGATTGCCAGCTTTGCACAGACAAAGAAAAACACCACTTCAGCACCATTGACAATAACTATAGAAACGCCCCTTAAGCATAAAAGTTGAGTGATAATATACACATAATTATTTTAACACCTATAAAATACACTTTAGTGTACCAAAGACAAACAATAAGTGACGAAAAAGTACCATCCGTCCATTTTCTACTGTTTGTCCCATAATCAATAAAACCAGTTATGACATTAGGTACAATCTAGAATAATCTATTTCTCCTCGTAGTCTATTCTTAATACCCACTCTGCTGGTGATTGATACCAGATATTGTGGAAGGTCGAGGGACAAACAGGGGGGTTGCCTTGACACGCACAAACAGAGTCTCGGTCAAATGCCCCCTGGGGGAAACGAGGTTGCAGTGTGCTGCACAGTCGGTGTCACATGGACCACGTCTGTGTAAACACACACAAGTACACAAACATACATTGTGTGCAACGCCGCTGGTGTGGCCCCGGCGCTGCTTAATCGCTCGGCTAATGTCACTAAGCTGATTGGTCGCTCGGGTCCTTTGGACCATCTTGAGGAAAAACCGCCAGGCAACAACGTGACTTTACTGCGATGTCGTTCATGTGAAAAGGCTGCCAGCACACATGGTGAAATAGTTTGTTTTCGTTTTTTCACATTGAGCAGCAACAGTGGAAACAGTTATGGTATCAATAATAGTTGGATACGTGGCAGGAGGAAGAAAGGATGGATCTCAGGTTCAAACAGGACAAGAAGCAAAGAATCAAACAGAGACAGAATTCAATTTGGCTCAGTGAGGAGAAACGTGGATGTCTGTACCCTTGAACAGTGTCATCATGCTCTGCTAAAAGATTGTGCGCCTCCTTTCTTTATTTGGACCTTCCCCAACCACATGGCAACAGCTGCTTCCAAAGGGACGGGGGCGTAAACAACCGTCGCCTTTGATTACAAAAACGGTTCAAAAGAATAGGTCGGTTCAAAAAAAGAGGTCGCAAAAGAGTTCAAGAAAGAGGTTCGTAAAAGAGTTAAAAAAAGAGGTTTGTAAAAGAGTTCAAAAAGTGGTGCCTTGATGGGAGTCGTGTCCTGCTTCGTCTTCGATTTTGTAGTTCTTGGGTCAGACAATATCTTTCTGTTGATTACAATGCATGTGTCGTAACGTGGACTATGGTGTGCAAAGGAACTGGACCAGCCGTTGCGTGAAGGTAAAGATATAATTTAATTATATATAAAAAGTGAAAAGAAAAGGCGCGCACAAGGCGGAGGAAAAAAACCAACTTATGACATGAAAACATGAACCAAACAACGCACTAAACCAGGGGTCGGTAACCTTTTTGGCTGAGAGAGCCATGAAAGCCAAATATTTTAAAATGTATTTCCGTGAGAGCCATATAATATTTTTTAACACTGAATACAACAAAATGCATGCCCTTTTAAGTAAGACCAACATTTTTAAAGTATAATAGGTCTCTTCTTCTTTTCAATAAGATTTTTATTCTGAAGCTAATCAATAATAAATAAAACACTTCTTACCATTAATGCGACTTCTTGAACAGGTGTGGTAGAAAACGGTTGGATGGATTAAAATGCATGGGAATGTTTTATATTTGAATGTTATTTTTAACACTGTAATTATGTTAGAATAATTATGTATGTATTATCACACAACTTTATGCTTGAGGGTCGTTGCTATAATTATTGTCAATTGTGCTCAAGTGGTATTTTTCTTTGTCCGTGCAAAGCTGACAATCCAAAAGATTGCCAGCCAGCCTGGTATCAGTGTCTGTGTCCAGGAACGGCCCGCTGACTGGCAAGGCCGAACACCGCCGTGACACAGAGAGACAAGGCGATATCACCACAACAAACACATTTGCATTTTTGCATAATTATATACTGTGTCTGACTGGAGTTGTCGAGATTACCTCCTTCCCTCAGCGACAGCTTCAGTGATGTAAACAGGGACCTCCCAAATAAATAGTGGAAGCACACAGGCTGGACTTTTAGAACATAGTTTGGATCTGTTACTAGAATACAGCCCAAAACACAGGTCTCTTCATTGAGCCAAATTGAACTCTGTCTCTGCATAATTCCTTGCTCCTCGTCTGTTTAATAAATGTCATCAATGTTTGAACCTGAAAGATTACCAGCACATATAATGTAGAAACGTCAGCTAAGAATTATCTAGGAGCCAGATGCAGTCATCAAAAGAGCCACATCTGGCTCCAGAGCCATAGGTTCCCTACCCCTGCACTAAACTGTGGCTTGAATCAATCATGAACAATGAGCATGGAACAACAATGACGCCAGGGCGACTGACTCGCAGAAACAATCCGAAATACTGCCTCTGATTAGTGCTCGGGAAGCAGGTGAGCAGGCAAACACTAATCAGAGACAGATGAACACAATGAGTAACCATGGCGACAAAACAAGGGAGTGAAAAAACAGGAAGCAATGGAGTCTTAAACACAACAGAATATAACTAAAGAAAACATGATCACAAGACATGACAACATGAAAGAAACAGAAACACCTTCATGTTGCTCCCCACCCTACACTGTGGAGTTTTACAAGCCTCCATCTTGGTACAAACTCCGTTTCCATACGAGTTGGGAAATTGTGTTAGATGTATATATAATATAAACGGAATACACAGATTTGCAAATCCTTTTCAACCCATATTCAGTTGAATGCACTACAAAGATATTTGATGTTCAAACTCATAAACTTTTTTTTTTTGTGCAAATAATAATTAATTTTAAATTTCATGGCTGCAACACGTGCCAAAGTAGTTGGGAAAGGGCATGTTCACCACTGTGTTACATCACCTTTTTCTTTTAACAACACTCAAACGTTTGGGAATAACGTAGCCCGGAAGAGTTAGGGATGCTTGGGATTCTGGGTATTTGTTGTGTTTTGTTTATGTTCTGTTACAGTGCAGATGTTCTCCCGAAATGTGTTTGTCATTCTTGTTTGGTGTAGGTTCACAGTATACCTGTATATCAGAATGTGGAATTAAATTATGGAATGGATTAAGCAAAGCAATCAAACAATGTACTAATATGATCTACTTCAAGAAACTCTTCAAACTGGAAGTGTTTACAAAGTACAAAAATGAAGAACCATGATAAACATTCTGATTTTACTCACTCATTCATCCCCAAAATAATCTGATTTATCTCATCGTATGGAATAAAACTTACTTCACCAATTATTTATTTATTTATTTCCATCCATCCATCCATTTTCTACCGCTTATTCCCTTTTGGGGTTGCGGGGGGCGCTGGCGCCTATCTCAGCTACAATCGGGCGGAAGGCAGGGTACACCCTGGACAAGTCGCCACCTCATCGCAGGGCCAACACAGATTATTTATTTGTATTGTGATTACTTATTACTTATGGAGTATACATTGTGAATACATTGAGAACAGGAAGTGAACAAAAGTTTTAGCAACTGTTATGTAAAGAAAAGGGGTAGGATTAAATAAGCTCTGCTTCTTCCTACTCCTTTTCGAACATGTTGAAAAGAGAAACTGGAAATTGTGATGTATCATGTTGTATGCTTGCATGTTCGAAAATAAACTCAAACTCAAACTCAAACAGTGTGGCGCATATTAGTAAGAGTGTTAGAGTTGTTTATATCACAACCAGCAGTGTAACCTGTATGGCTGTTGACCAAGTATGCCTTGCAGTCACTTGCACGTCTTAACAGCAGCCATACGCTAAATTGACCGGCCGGCACTCAAATAGTTTGGAATGAAAGTGGACGCGACCACATGTTCTAGAGCAGGGGTAGGGAACCTATGGCTCTCGAGCCAGATGTGGCTCTTTTGATGACTGCATCTGGCTCTCAGATAAATCTTAGCTGACGTTGCTTAACACGATAAGTAATTAATAATTCTGTTGGTAATCACAGTGTTAAAAATAACATTCAAAATATAATACATTCTCATGCATTTGAATCCATCCATCCATTTCTACTGCACCTGTTCAAGAAGTCAAAAGTATTTTATTTAAAATTGGTTAGCTTCAGAAAAACAATGTTATTAAAAAGAATAAGAGATGAACGCATTTAGTTGTTGAAATCTGGGAAAGTCAAAATGAAAGACGAGGCGTAGAATTCTCTTGTCATAGCGTGGGACGACACTGTACAAGAGTACAGGTCTACGGGTTTCTCCTCATTGAGCTAAATTGAACCCAGTCTCTGTTTAATTCCTTGCTTCTTGTCTGTTTAATAAATGTCATCACTGTTTGAACCTGACAGTTGTATTCAGTGTTAAAAAAATGATATGGCTCTCACGGAAATGCATTTTAAAATATTTGGCTTTCATGGCTCTCTCAGCCAAAAAGGTTCCCGACCCCTGTTCTAGAGGACATTTAAGGCTATGCCATCACGACACGCCCTCAATATTGTTGCCCGGGTGAAAATCTGAGAGGCACTGAAATCCGGAAACCCACCGGAAAAATCGTGGGGGTCGGCACGTATGCAGCTGAGTCACATTAGAGTGATCAAAGAGCCGCATGTTATAGGCGGTCTCTCTCGGAGGGGAAAGAACACTCCGAATAATGATCACACCTAGTTAATGTCTACCCATGTTACCTCGGTTATACAATCAGCACTCATAACGTGAAGAAAGTGTACGAATTTCAAAAGAACTAAACGTTGGACCGCACAAAACTGAATGTCATGCACGCAGAAGAACTCTCTGCTTTCATGCTCAAGGTCTCTCTGAGAGGCGCGTTGGCACTTTTCCTACAACAAAGAACGCCTCGCTTAGAAATGGTGGTTGAAAAATATGCGACAGCTCAAGCAGAAAGGGAGCGAACTATGGAGTTGTCATTTCTTGAAGAGATCTCTCACCTCTCAGAAACCTTGACTCGGGCTGAACAGATAAATAAAAGGACATTTACAATAAGCGGTGACGCTGGCGTGTAGAATCAGAACTGTGTTGATATTCTTTTCCTGCGCGTGTCTTTCAACGCCGAGAAGAAATATGGGCGTCATGCGTAAAAGCGGAGCCTAGAACCGTCATCCTTCACCGACCCACGCCAAAAAGCAATTACAGCCGCAGCATATTAGGGCTGCGGACTTTGTATCCCAGTAGCTTCAATGAGGAGTTCACACATGTTAATTAGGAATAGATTGAAGGAACATTTAATTAAACATCATGAATGCGGGAAATTCCATTCCGAGCACGAGTCGATACGATCGTCCGTCTTAATGGGCTCAGTGGCGAGCGTGTCACGTCACTGGCCTCAGGTTTGACCTCAGTCGTCCACTTTTACGCCTCATGTTGGTTCACACTTTCAAACCCCGTTTCCATACAGTATGAGTTGGGGAATTGTGTTAGATGTAAATATAAACAGAATACAATGATTTGTAAATCCTTTTCGAACCGTATTCAGTTGAATATGCTACAAAGACAACATATTTGATGTTCAAACTCATAAAGGTATTTTTTTTTTGCAAATTTCATGGCTGCAACACGTGCCAAAGTAGTTGGGAAAGGGCATGTTCACCACTGTGTTACATCACCTTTTCTTTTAACAACACTCAATAAACGTTTGGGAACTGAAGAAACTAATTGTTGAAGCTTTGAAAGTGGAATTCTTTCCCATTCTTGTTTTATGTAGAGCTTCAGTCGTTCAACAGTCCGGGGTCTCCGCTGTCGTATTTTACGCTTCATAATGCGCCACACATTTTCCATGGGAGACAGGTCTGGACTGCAGGCGGGCCAGGAAAGTACCCGCACTCTTTTTTAACGAAGCGACACTGTTGTAACACGCGTGGTTTGGCATTGTCTTGCTGAAATAAGCAGGGGCGTCCATGAAAAAGACAGCGCTTAGATGGGAGCATATGTTGTTCTAAAACCTGTATGCACCTTTCCGCATTAATGGTGCCTTCACAGATGTGTAAGTTACCCATGCCTTGGGCACCAATGCACCCCCATACCATCACAGATGCTGGCTTTTGAACTTTGCGTCGATAACAGTCTGGATGATTCGCTTCCCCTTTGGTCCGGATGACACGATGTCAAATATTTCCAAAACCAATTTGAAATGTGAACTCGTCAGACCACAGAACACTTTTACACTTTGCATCAGTCCATATTAGATGATCTCGGGCCAAGAGAAGCCGACGGCGTTTCTGGATGTTGTTGATAAATGGCTTACGCTTTGCATAGTAGAGCTTTAACTTGCACTTACAGATGTAGCCACGAACTGTAGTTAGTGACAGTAGTTTTATGAAGTGTTCCTGAGCCCTTGTGGTGATATCCTTTAGAGATTGATGTCGGTTTTTGATACAGTGCCGTCTGAGAAATTGAAGTTCAAGGTCATTCAAAGTTGGTTTCCGGCCATGCTGCTTACGTGGGGTGATTTCTCCAGATTCTCTGAACCTTTTGATGATATTATGGAGCGTAGATGTTGAAATCCCTAAATATCTTGCAATTGCACTTTGAGAAACGTTGTTCTTAAACTGTTTGACTATTTGCTCACGCAGTTGTGGACAAAGGGGTGTACCTCGCCCCATCCTTTCTTGTGAAAGACTGATCATTTTCTGGGAAGCTGTTTTTATACCCAATCATGGCACCCACCTGTTCCCAATTAGCCTACACACCTGTGGGATGTTCCAAATAAGTGTTTGATGAGCATTTCTCAACTTTATCAGTATTTATTGCCACCTTTCCCAACTTTTTTGTAACGTGTTGCTGGCATCAAATTCAAAAGTTAATGATTTTTTGCAACAAAAAAAAATGTTTATCAGTTTGAACATCAAATATGTTGCCTTTGTAGCATATTCAACTGAATATGGGTTGAAGAGGATTTTCAAATCATTGTATTCCGTTTATATTTACATCTATATATATATATATATATATATATTTATATATATATATATATATATATATATATATATATATATGTCTTGATTGGATTATCCAGAGAATAGTGCTCGATACCGTGGTAGAGCGCAATATGTAGGTGTGGGAAAAAAAAAATCACAAGACTACTATATATATATATATATATATATATATATATATATATATATATATATATATATATATATATATATATATATATATATACACCGTTCATGAATGAGTATATCTGTTCGGCCACCGTGTTCAATGGAGAAGTCTGATCAACAAAATTTGCAGGCAGCATACTCCTTCCCCTTCGAGCTGTCCTGGATGAACTCAAACTATTTTTTTTTAATCATTTTGGAACTTGCAATTTTACTTCTTCTTCTTACTCGCCGTCTCCATGTCTTTTCTTTGTTCTTCTGCTTCGTCTCTGTTATGTTTTTGGACATTGCTACTTGCCGTTGTTTTGAAGCAATGAATGATGGGAATCCGGATGTTGTGTGTCAGTGTGTTAACATGCCGGCTGGAATAAACACATGCTGAGAAATAGCTCCGTGCCTGCCTACTTTATGAGTTATAGATAAACTTATGGATAACGGAGACATATATAATAGTCTCCTTATCTGGTGAGAGAAGACACTTAAAGGGGAACATTATCACCAGACCTATGTAAGCGTCAATATATACCTTGATGGTGCAGAAAAAAGACCATATATTATTTTAACTGATTTCCGAACTCTAAATGGGTGAATTTTGGCGAATCAAACGCCTTTCTGTTTATCGCGCTGGAGGGGATGACGTCAGAATGTGACGTCGCCGAGGTAATACAGCCGCCATTTTCATTTTCAACCCATTGTAAACATTGGGTCTCACAGTGGAAAAATTAACGTGACGTAATTGGAACCTTGAATAATTCAATAATTCATAATTGCATTTTGTTTGACTTACTGTTTGTAATTGTTGAAATTTATAAATAAACATTTGAAAAAAAAACCTCTGTTTTTTATATGGTAAACACAAAATATGCAAAATTTTCCCCCAAAAATATCTCACAGTGGAAAAATTAACGTGACGTAAGAGGAACCTTGAATAGGTCAATAATTCATAATGACATTGTTGTTTGACTTACTGTTTGTAATTGTAGAAATGTATAAATAAACATTTAAAAAAAAAAAAAAAAATCAGTTTTTTTATATGGTAAACACAAAATATGCAAAATTTTCCCCAAAAAATATCTCACAGTGGAAAAATTAACGTAACGTAATTGGAACCCTGAATAGTTCAATAATTCATCATTACATTTTGTTTGACTTACTGTTTGTAATTGTTTTATTTATAAATAAACATTTGAAAAAAAAAAAATCTGTTTTTATATATGGTAAACACAAAATATGCAAAATTTTCCCCAAAAAATATCTCACAGTGGAAAAATTAACGTGACGTAATTGGAACCTTGAATAGTTCAATAATTCATAATTGCATTTTGTTTGACTTACTGTTTGTAATTGTTGAAATTTATAAATAAACATTTGAAAAAAAAAACTATGTTTTTTATATGGTAAACACAAAATATGCAAAATTTTCCCCAAAAAATATCTCACAGTGGAAAAATTAACGTGACGTAATAGGAACCTTGAATAGGTCAATAATTCATAATGACATTGTTGTTTGACTTACTGTTTGTAATTGTTGAAATTTATAAATAAACATTTGAAAAAAATAAACTCAGTTTTTTTATATGGTAAACACAAAATATGCAAAATTTTCCCCCCAAAATATCTCACAGTGGAAAAATTAACGTGACGTAATTGGAACCTTGAATAGGTAAATAATTCATAATTGCATTTTGTTTGACTTACTGTTTGTAATTGTTGAAATTTATAAATAAACATTTGAAAAAAAAAAAACTCTGTTTTTTTATATGGTAAACACAAAATATGCAAAATTTTCCCCCAAAAATATCTCAAAGTGGAAAATTTAACGTGATGTAATTGGAACCTTGAATAGGTAAATAATTCATAATGACATTGTTGTTTGACTTACTGTTTGTAATTGTTGAAATTTATAAATAAACATTTAAAAAAAACAAAAAAAAAACAGCTCAGTTTTTTTATATGGTAAACACAAAATATGCAAAATTTTCCCCCCAAAAATATCTCAAAGTGGAAAATTTAACGTGACGTTAAGGGAACCTTGAATAGGTCAATAATTCATAATGACATTTTTCTTTGACTTACTGTTTCTAATTGTTGAAATTTATAAATAAACATTTAAAAAAAAACTCAGTTTTTTTATATGGTAAACACAAAATATGCAAAATTTTCACCCAAAAATATCTCAAAGTGGAAAATTTATCGTGACGTAATTGGAACCTTGAATAGGTCAATAATTCATAATGACATTGTTGTTTGACTTACTGTTTGTAATTGTTGAAATTTATAAATAAACGTTTGAAAAAAAAAAACTGTTTTTTTATATGGTAAACACAAAATATGCAAAATTTTCCCCCAAAAATATCTCACAGTGGAAAAATTAACGTGACGTAATAGGAACCTTGAATAGGTCAATAATTCATAATGACGTTGTTGTTTGACTTACTGTTTGTAATTGTTGAAATTTATAAATAAACATTTGAAAAAAAAAAACTCCGTTTTTTTATATGGTAAACATAAAATATGCAAAATTTTCCCCAAAAAATATCTCACAGTGGAAAAATTAACGTGACGTAATAGGAACCTTGAATAGTTCAATAATTCATAATTGCATTTTGTTTGACTTACTGTTTGTAATTGTTGAAATTTATAAATAAACATTTGAAAAAAAAACCTCAGTTTTTTTATATGGTAAACACAAAATATGCAACATTTTCCCCAAAAAATATCTCACAGTGGAAAAATTAACGTGACGTAATAGGAACCTTGAATAGGTCAATAATTCATAATGACATTGTTGTTTGACTTACTGTTTGTAATTGTTGAAATTTATAAATAAACATTTGAAAAAAAAAAAAACTCCGTTTTTTTATATGGTAAACACAAAATATGCAAAATTTTCCCCCCAAAATATCTCACAGTGGAAAAATTAACGTGACGTAGTTGGAACCTTGAATAGTTCAATAATTCATAATTGCATTTTGTTTGACTTACTGTTTGTAATTATTGAAATTTATAAATAAACATTTGAAAAAAAAAACTCCGTTTTTTTATATGGTAAACACAAAATATGCAAAATTTTCCCCCCAAAATATCTCACAGTGGAAAAATTAACGTGACGTAGTTGGAACCTTGAATAGTTCAATAATTCATAATTGCATTTTGTTTGACTTACTGTTTGTAATTATTGAAATTTATAAATAAACATTTGAAAAAAAAAACTCTGTTTTTTTATATGGTAAACACAAAATATGCAAAATTTTCCCCAAAAAATATCTCACAGTGGAAAAATTAACGTGACGTAATTGGAACCTTGAATAGTTCAATAATTCATAATTACATTTTGTTTGACTTACTGTTTGTAATTGTTGAAATTTATAAATAAACATTTGAAAAAAAAAAAATCTTTTTTTTTATATGGTAAACACATAATATGCAAAATTTTCCCCCAAAAATATCTCACAGTGGAAAAATTAACGTGACGTAATTGGAACCTTGAATAGTTCAATAATTCATAATTGCATTTTGTTTGACTTACTGTTTGTAATTGTTGAAGTTTATAAATAAACATTTGAAAAAAAAATAACTCTGTTTTTTTATATGGTAAACACAAAATATGCAAAATTTTCCCCCAAAAATATCTCACAGTGGAAAAATTAACGTGACGTAATTGGAACCTTGAATAGGTCAATAATTCATAATGACATTGTTGTTTGACTTACTGTTTGTAATTGTTGTAATTTATAAATAAACGTTTGAAAAAAAAAACTCAGTTTTTTTATATGGTAAACACAAAATATGCAAAATTTTCCCCAAAAAATATCTCACAGTGGAAAAATTAACGTGACGTAATTGGAACCTTGAATAGTTCAATAATTCATAATTGCATTTTGTTTGACTTACTGTTTGTAATTGTTGAAATTTATAAATAAACATTTGAAAAAAAAAACTATGTTTTTTATATGGTAAACACAAAATATGCAAAATTTTCCCCCAAAAATATCTCACAGTGGAAAAATTAACGTGACGTAATAGGAACCTTGAATAGGTCAATAATTCATAATGGCATTGTTGTTTGACTTACTGTTTGTAATTGTTGAAATTTATAAATAAACATTTGAAAAAAATAAACTCTGTTTTTTTATATGGTAAACACAAAATATGCAAAATTTTCCCCCCAAAATATCTCACAGTGGAAAAATTAACGTGACGTAATTGGAACCTTGAATAGTTCAATAATTCATAATTGCATTTTGTTTGACTTACTGTTTGTAATTGTTGAAATTTATAAATAAACATTTGAAAAAAAAAAAACTCTGTTTTTTTATATGGTAAACACAAAATATGCAAAATTTTCCCCCAAAAATATCTCAAAGTGGAAAATTTAACGTGATGTAATTGGAACCTTGAATAGGTAAATAATTCATAATGACATTGTTGTTTGACTTACTGTTTGTAATTGTTGAAATTTATAAATAAACATTTAAAAAAAACAAAAAAAAAACAGCTCAGTTTTTTTATATGGTAAACACAAAATATGCAAAATTTTCCCCAAAATATATCTCAAAGTGGAAAATTTAACGTGACGTAAATGGAACCTTGAATAGGTCAATAATTCATAATGACATTGTTGTTTGACTTACTGTTTGTAATTGTTGAAATTTATAAATAAACATTTAAAAAAAAACAACTCAGTTTTTTTATATGGTAAACACAAAATATGCAAAATTTTCCCCCAAAAAATATCTCAAAGTGGAAAATTTAACGTGACGTTAAGGGAACCTTGAATAGGTCAATAATTCATAATGACATTTTTCTTTGACTTACTGTTTCTAATTGTTGAAATTTATAAATAAACATTTAAAAAAAAAACTCAGTTTTTTTATATGGTAAACACAAAATATGCAAAATTTTCACCCAAAAATATCTCAAAGTGGAAAATTTATCGTGACGTAATTGGAACCTTGAATAGGTCAATAATTCATAATGACATTGTTGTTTGACTTACTGTTTGTAATTGTTGAAATTTATAAATAAACGTTTGAAAAAAAAAAACTGTTTTTTTATATGGTAAACACAAAATATGCAAAATTTTCCCCCAAAAATATCTCACAGTGGAAAAATTAACGTGACGTAATAGGAACCTTGAATAGGTCAATAATTCATAATGACGTTGTTGTTTGACTTACTGTTTGTAATTGTTGAAATTTATAAATAAACATTTGAAAAAAAAAAACTCCGTTTTTTTATATGGTAAACATAAAATATGCAAAATTTTCCCCAAAAAATATCTCACAGTGGAAAAATTAACGTGACGTAATAGGAACCTTGAATAGTTCAATAATTCATAATTGCATTTTGTTTGACTTACTGTTTGTAATTGTTGAAATTTATAAATAAACATTTGAAAAAAAAACCTCAGTTTTTTTATATGGTAAACACAAAATATGCAACATTTTCCCCAAAAAATATCTCACAGTGGAAAAATTAACGTGACGTAATAGGAACCTTGAATAGGTCAATAATTCATAATGACATTGTTGTTTGACTTACTGTTTGTAATTGTTGAAATTTATAAATAAACATTTGAAAAAAAAAAAAACTCCGTTTTTTTATATGGTAAACACAAAATATGCAAAATTTTCCCCCCAAAATATCTCACAGTGGAAAAATTAACGTGACGTAGTTGGAACCTTGAATAGTTCAATAATTCATAATTGCATTTTGTTTGACTTACTGTTTGTAATTATTGAAATTTATAAATAAACATTTGAAAAAAAAAACTCTGTTTTTTTATATGGTAAACACAAAATATGCAACATTTTCCCCAAAAAATATCTCACAGTGGAAAAATTAACGTGACGTAATAGGAACCTTGAATAGGTCAATAATTCATAATGACATTGTTGTTTGACTTACTGTTTGTAATTGTTGAAATTTATAAATAAACATTTGAAAAAAAAAAAAACTCCGTTTTTTTATATGGTAAACACAAAATATGCAAAATTTTCCCCCCAAAATATCTCACAGTGGAAAAATTAACGTGACGTAGTTGGAACCTTGAATAGTTCAATAATTCATAATTGCATTTTGTTTGACTTACTGTTTGTAATTATTGAAATTTATAAATAAACATTTGAAAAAAAAAACTCTGTTTTTTTATATGGTAAACACAAAATATGCAAAATTTTCCCCAAAAAATATCTCACAGTGGAAAAATTAACGTGACGTAATTGGAACCTTGAATAGTTCAATAATTCATAATTACATTTTGTTTGACTTACTGTTTGTAATTGTTGAAATTTATAAATAAACATTTGAAAAAAAAAAAATCTTTTTTTTTATATGGTAAACACATAATATGCAAAATTTTCCCCCAAAAATATCTCACAGTGGAAAAATTAACGTGACGTAATTGGAACCTTGAATAGTTCAATAATTCATAATTGCATTTTGTTTGACTTACTGTTTGTAATTGTTGAAGTTTATAAATAAACATTTGAAAAAAAAATAACTCTGTTTTTTTATATGGTAAACACAAAATATGCAAAATTTTCCCCCAAAAATATCTCACAGTGGAAAAATTAACGTGACGTAATTGGAACCTTGAATAGGTCAATAATTCATAATGACATTGTTGTTTGACTTACTGTTTGTAATTGTTGTAATTTATAAATAAACGTTTGAAAAAAAAAACTCAGTTTTTTTATATGGTAAACACAAAATATGCAAAATTTTCCCCAAAAAATATCTCACAGTGGAAAAATTAACGTGACGTAATAGGAACCTTGAATAGGTCAATAATTCATAATGACGTTGTTGTTTGACTTACTGTTTGTAATTGTTGAAATTTATTAATAAACATTTGAAAAAAAAAAACTCAGTTTTTTTATATGGTAAACACAAAATATGCAAAATTTTCCCCAAAAAATATCTCACAGTGGAAAAATTAACGTGACGTAATAGGAACCTTGAAAAGTTCAATAATTCATAATTGCATTTTGTTTGACTTACTGTTTGTAATTGTTGAAATTTATAAATAAACATTTGAAAAAAAAACCTCAGTTTTTTTGTATGGTAAACACAAAATATGCAAAATTTTCCCCAAAAAATATCTCACAGTGGAAAAATTAACGTGACGTAATTGGAACCTTGAATAGGTCAATAATTCATAATGACATTGTTGTTTGACTTACTGTTTGTAATTGTTGAAATTTATAAATAAACATTTAAAAAAAAAAACTCAGTTTTTTTGTATGGTAAACACAAAATATGCAAAATTTTCCCCCAAAAATATCTCACAGTGGAAAAATTAACGTGACGTAATTGGAACCTTGAATAGTTCAATAATTCATAATGACATTTTTGTTTGACTTATTGTTTGTAATTGTTGAAATTTATAAATAAACATTAAAAAAAAAAAATTAAAATAAAAAAAATTCATAATGACATTGTGTCACGCCTGTAAGTCATGTTTTGGTTTTGGTCATGCTATATTTAGTTTTTGGACATTCAGTCACGTTTTGCACTTCCTGGTTTTGTTTGTTTCCCTGCCAACCTCATTAGTTTTCAACTGTCACGTCCCTGTTCTCAGCCTCACACCTGTTTTCACTAATGATCATAACTATTTAAGTCACTCTTTTTCTTGTCTTCGTCCTGGGATCTTCACACGCTACCCATGCTGCACCTTCTTCACGCCCTCGTTTATCTGCTTCATGCCTTGCTACGCTGTTCATTTTGATCCACGTAAGTTTTGTATGTATGCCACAGTGCACTCTTTTGTTTCATGTCTTCAGTCTTGCCATCGTGCTGTTTAAGTTTATAGTTAAATTGTCTTTCATGCCATTGAGCAAGTGTTTTTTTTCCCCCTGTTTTGTATATATTATATAATAACCAACTATGTACTCACGTCCGCGCCTCGCTCGTGTTGATCCTCATCTGCATCGAAGAAACAATCCATGTCCAAGCCAAGTTGTGACACATTGATTTTGATTCATTATTATTTTTTAAAGGAAGAACCAGCCTGCATGGCAGCTTTGTGTTATTACAGTAAACATTGCAACATTTTCTTGTTACATTTCACCCCTTTGATTTTATATAATTTTTTACGTTTTAAAAATATTTCAATAGTGTTTTCAAAATGTGCCGTGGGGCCGTTAAAAAATTACCTGCCGGCCGCAAATGGCTCCCTGGCCGCACTTTGGACACCACTGGTGCAAACAAACAATGTGCAGCCACTATTGTACGCACATATACACCGGGATGGCCCTCAGACCCCACAGAGAGGTTAATAAATGGTGATTATTAGCAGTGCTGATCAATAATCCCCTAAATGAAAAACACTTATCATTGCAACTTGTCTCAGAAAGCCAGCTTTGGTTGTGGCTCACAACAGGGTGGAGATGCATTACAGTGTTTAAGTGAGCAGGGAGCTGGCTTTGGCCCGGACGAACAAGAAGGGTCACCAGTGCTTGCAGACGGTGGATTTGTTGGCCTGGTTATCTTCACAAAATGATGAAGACAAAACAGAATGTGGACATTTGCGATGCATAAGAAACAGGATAAGTAAACTCTTGAGGGATCAATCAATGTTTATTTATATAGCCCTAAAGCACAAGTGTCTCAAAGGGCTGCACAAGCCACAACGGCATCCTCTGTTCGGATCCAACATTAGGGCAAGGAAAAACTCAGAGGAATGGAAAGACTTATGCCATTATTTACATTATTCTGAAGAGATTTGGTGACCTGTGTGCTAATACCCTTATTAACGCCAGAGTCGTGCTATCATGCTATAGCTCACTACCTTACTTTTACAAACCCTGTTTCAAAATGAATTGGGAAATTGTGTTAGATATAAATATAAACAGAATACAATGATTTGCAAATCCTTTTCAACCCATACTCAATTGAATGCATTACAAAGACAACATATTTGATGTTTAAACTCATAAACTTTGGTCTCCTTCTGGCTCCACTATGGACTGGACTCTAACACCATTATGTTGGATCCACTATGGACTGGACTCTCACTATTATGTTTGATCCACTATGAACTGGACTCTCACTATTATGTTAGATCCACTATGGACTGGACTCTCACTATTATGTTGGATCCACTATGGACTGGACTCTCACTATTATGTTAGATCCACTATGGACTGGACTCTCACTATTATGTTAGATCCACTATGGACTGGACTCTCACTATTATGTTAGATCCACTATGGACTGGACTGGACTTTCACAATATTATGTTAGACCCACTCGACGTCAACTGCCTCCGGTCTCCCCTAGAGGGGGTGGGGGTCACCCGCATCTGCGGTCCTCTCCAAGGTTTCTCATAGTCCTTCACACATACATCCCACTGGGTTGTGAGTTTTTCCTTACCCTTGTGTGGGCTCTGAACTGAGGATGTCCTTGTGGCTTGCGCAGCCCTTTGAGACACTTGTGATCTAGGTCTATATAAATAAACATTGATTGATAACCCCTCTACCACCGTGCTTCCCTAAAATATAATATTGATACATTAAATTCTAACATATTACATACAGTGGCATTTAGTTTTAAAATAAACAAAAAGAGACATTTTGAAAGGACCAGTGGTTGATAAAGACCTCAGAGAGAACATAATATATGCAACATTTTGACCAAATAACCAAGTTTGAATTTTATTTAGACCACAAGGAAGTATTTTACATTTAGAAAAAAAATCATGTGCCTTTTGTATGAAAATAGACCTGAATAGACCTTCTCATCGGGAGTGCACCTGACAATCCGGTGCGCCCTATGGTCCAGAATATTGGGTAATGACATAACCCAGGAGAGAGGAGCTGCATATTCTGGGGCTTGCTGCTCCCGACGTGAACTTGCATCACGTGTACGGAATCCCGGCAAATAAACGAAGAGCAAAGAGTTGAAGAAAGGCAAAACTTTGGGCGCGTGAGGGATGAAAAATATAGCGAGGCACAAAAGGGGCGGTGGGAGAAAAGAGTCGGTTAATATAGTCAGGGAAGGGAGGCGGCGAGTGATGGCCAGAAAAACAGGATGAGGATCAACAGATCGAAGGAGAGAAGCGATAAAAAAAGGAGGTAGTGGCTGCAGGCGAACTCAGCGTGAGCAACAC